>NC_083435.1:11923716-12262644 GCF_020745735.1 Hemiscyllium ocellatum
AAAGTTTGCGTGTGGTGTGTGAGTCAGAGAGAGTGAGTAAATGAGTGCGTGAGTGAGCGAGTGAGAGCGAGAGCATGTGTGTGTGACAGTGAGTGTGTGAGTGAGTGAGAGTTTGTGTGTATGCGAGAGAGAGAGAATGTGTGTGTGGTGTATGAGGCAGAAAGAGGAAGTGAGTGAGCGAGCGAGTACATGTGTGTGTGAAAGTGAGTGTGAAAGTGTGTGAGTGAATGAGTGAGTGAGTGTGATTTTGTGTGAGCATGTATGTGGGAGAGAGGGAGAGAGAAAGAGAGAGAGAGAGATTCTCACCCTGTAGATACCAGACACTAAATTAACTTAGAGCACACATAATAGAACTGTCATAGAGAACAAAATAAAGACAATTGTATGGACTGTGTTTCAGAGAAAGATCATGAGTGAGGATTAAAAAAAAAAGAAGGGATTGGTAAAGGGTAGAATGAAGGAGAGAAAAGAGCTGGTGGGGCATGTTGGAAACAAGTACACAAGAGAAAGAAATGAGAGAGAGATTGAGAGAAGAGATAGCATGGGGGCAGATAGAATGAGAGCAAGAAGAGAATTCAGGAGAGCAATGGAGGGAGAATAGTATGCTGAGTTTGCAGACAGAATAAGATTATTATTGTTAAATGATCTCAATTTAATCTAGGGCCTTGAAACCTCTGTTCTATTCAGAACTGAATTCATAATCAGGAAAGTAATTGTAAAAGCTTTACCAGGGTCAATGTTGTCAAACATTTCTCTCAACGCTGTGTACTGTAAAGGGCCATTGAACAGTCCAATTGACAGCGCTCCAACAGCTATTGAAAGTGTCTGATTTTCCTCATTAATCCTGTAAACATTAAAAGAGAGCATGTCACCAATTTGAATTTATTGGAATGATTTAAACAACTAAATTGTCAAAAATTCAGCATTTTTATATCATACAGCAAACGTGCAGAAAGTGACATGTTAATCTTGATTCTGTAACTAAGCAAAAAATAACTCTTAAATCAAAATCCTGTGTCAAGAAGGAATACCCAGATTAGTTATCGACATATCACACACCATAGGAGCTGCTAAACATTTATTTGCCATATTGTAGTCAGAGCTTGTGGAACAAAGCAAGAAGGATGAAGCCATTGAAAAGCCAAATGTCCAACTCTGTAATAAGTGGTTTTGACAACCCTCTTTGAATCCTGCTTTCTTTTGTTTTCCACTGTCTTGGACATCTCTGATTTTAGTCACTCCCCATTTGGTTGTTGACTTTCCAACTGGATTATTATTGTTGGATGAGCTTGAATTAATCGAGGGCCTTGGAATCCCTTTGGTCTATATGTAACTGAATTCATAATCAGGAAGGTTATTGTAAGAGCTTTACCTCAAACTTTGGAATTTCCCACTAAACATCTAGATTAGATTAGATTCCCTACAGTATGGAAACAGGCCATTTGAACCAACAAGTCCACACTGACCCTCCAAAACATAACCAAACCGGACCTATTCCCCTATCATATATTTACCCCTGACTAATGCACCTAACACTATGGGTAATTTAGCATAGCCAATGCACCTAACCTGCACGTCATTGGACTGTGGGCGGAAACCTACACTGACATGAGGAAAATGTACAAACTCTACACAGACAGTCACCCAAGGTGTGAATCGAACCCAGGTCCCTGGTGCTTTGAGGCAGTAGTGCTAACCACTAAGCCATGGTGCTGCCCATCTGTGTCTCGAACTCTATTTTATGCACAAAAACCTACATTAATCATCGGCCTGAATTGGTACCACTTTTCAGTTACCAAAACAAAACATACAGCAGGAAACGATTCAGCTTATCTATGAGCTGTTATTAAAAAAAAGGTTTATAGAATAAAGGCAATGGCTGAAACCATCCAAAACCTTCATATCTAATTAATTATTGTGTTCGCAAAAACAAATCTCGTGGACTCCTGTGTTCCTCTATTTTTGCTTTTTGGTCCTTCCTAATGTGAGTTGCTGCACTACCTACAGCAGTGCCCTTGACTGTTGAGACATGAAAATCCAGAATTCCCTTGCACAGTTTCTCCACTTCTCTTTATTTGTTTATTTAAGACAATTCTTTAAATGGGCTTGGTCACAACTATTAATATCTACCTGAATGTTTTCTAACACTTCTTTTTAATGGTTGAGACCTTGTATTACTATAAAGTCTCTCAATAAACACACAACTTTGTTGCTGTGGTTGTTGGGGTTAAAGAGTGAGGTTATGTTATGGTGTAAGTAAGCCATCCTGCCTTAAAAACATGACTTGATTGGTTGTCCAGGACCCATGCAGGGGCAAGAATTCCATTTACTGGAAACATGGACCATGTGGCTCTCTGAGTCAGTAGAAAAAGCAAAGTAATACAAGCGGTCTCTGTGAGACAGTGATCAATTCATATCATGGAACGTTTGTATTTTCTTTACCTTATACCTTGCCATGAAACACAATATTGTACATTAATTATATATAATCAAATTGTGAAGAAGTATGTTATTATGTAAGCACACATAATCAATCAGTCAAGTTTTGGCTGCCTGAAGAGTAGAAAATGAATACTATGGCAATAACCAAGAAATAAATGTACAAGGCTGCGTTTCAGTACAGAGCATGTCCTACCTTGTATCCCAACAAGCTTCCTCCTGAAACAAATCAAACACAATGAGTGAAAGTTATGTAACATATTTCAGAAGGAGACAGACACTACTATTTATATCCCCAAGTTCCCCAGCTGAAATGAGCAGACACAACATGAAAATGTAAAATAATACATTTTGGAAACAAGATTAAGGAGCAGCAAAATACCCTGGAACTCAACATTAGTCCCTGTGACGATATTGTGCCTTTGAGAGGTGTGTGCTGTCCTGTTTCTCTTGCAGAGGGATGCTGTCACAATAGCATTGAAATCTCTCCTTCAGACAGGCAGTTAATATGCAGCTTTGAGTTCTGCCTGGTTGTGTTATAATAAGACAAAAGAATCAAGAGTGAGCAGGATCAGGCTCAAACAGGTCCTGAGGATTTCGGTTTTGCTTTCAGTTAGTTGTGCAGGTTTTTGCTGGTTGCTGGAGCTGGAAGCTTGAGTTCCTGCTGCCAACATGAAGTCTTAGATAGAAAGATTTCCTCTTAAAAATCAACAGGAGCAGAATTTTTGTTTGGTGCTCCCAAAGAATAATGTAGCACAGGAACAGGCCCTTTGGCTCTCCAAGCCTGCACCAACACATTTGGCCCTTTCATATTAAAACTGTCTTCACTTACAGTAGCTGTGTCCCCCAATCCCCTTCCTATTCATTATATTCATCCAGATGTTTCTTGAATGCTGCTGTTGTGTCTGCTTCCACCACCTCCTCTGGTAACGTTTTCCAGACAGTCACCACCCTTTATGTGAAAAACTTACTTCACCCACCTCTTTTAAACATCCCCACTCATACCTTGAACCTGTGTCCTGAGTAATTAACCCCTCCACCCTGCTAAAAAGCTGAATACATTCCACTCTATCCACGCCAATCTTATAAATTTCTACCAGGTCACCACCCAACCTCCAGCGTTCCAGTGAAAACAAACCCAGTCTTTCCAACCTTTTTTCATAGCTAAAATTCCCCATACCTGGTAAACCTTTCTTGTACCATTTTCAAAGTATTCGCGTCCTTTTATTAGTGTGATAACAGAACGATATGAAATATTCCAATTGTGGCCTAACTAAAGTTCTATAAAGCAGCAGCATAACTTATCTATCCTGATACTCGATGCCCCTTTCAATGAAGGTATGTCATAGAGTCATAGAGTTGTACAGCATGGAAACAGACCCTTTGGTCTCACTCGTCCATACCAACCAGATATCCTAACTCAGTCACACTTGCCAGCATTTGGCCCATTTCCTTCTAAACCCCTCCTATTTGGATACCCATCCAGATGCCTTGAAATATAGTTATTGTTCCAGCCTCCATCACTTCCTCTGACAGTTCATTCTACACAAACACCACACTCTGCTTGAAAAGATCCCTTTTAAATCTTTCCCATCTCTCCTTAAATCTATGCTCTGTCATTTTAGACTCTCCTACACTTGGCTATTCACCCTACTCGTGTCACTCATTTTTAAAATAAACTTCTAAGATCACCCTTAGCCTCCGTTGCTCCAGAGAAAACAACCCCAGCCTATGCAGCCTCACCCAGCAGCTCAAACACATGACCCTGGCAAAATCCTTGTCAAACTTTTCTGAACCCTTTCAAGTTTAGCAAAATCTTTCCTGTTGCAGACAGACCAGAATTAAATGCACTGTTCCAACACTGCCCTAAAAGACGTGATTTGGAGATGCCGGTGTTGGACTGGGGTGTACAAAGTTAAAAATCACACAACACCAGGTTATTGTCCAACAGGTTTAATTGGAAGCACACTAGCCTTCGGGTGATGAAGGAGTGTCGCTCCAAAAGCTGGTGTGCTTCCAATTAAACCTGTTGGACTATAACCTGATGTTGTGTAATTTTTAACTTTGGCCTAAAAGATGTTCTGTAGAACCACAAGACTGTCCAACTCCAATATTCAATGCATCAATGAATACAGGACAGCATACCAAACACCTTCTGCACTACCTTATCTATCTATGATTTCACTTTCAATGAACTATGAACCTGCACTCCAAGGTCTCTTTGTTCAGAAACTCTCCCCAGGACCTTACAATTAAGCATATAAATCCTGCCCTAATTTGCACTACAAAAATGTAGCATCTCACATTTATCTAGATTAAACTCCATCTGCCATTCCTTCATCAAAATCCTATTATACTTTGAAATATCCTTCTTCACTGTCCACTGCACCATTAATGTTGGTGTTATCTGCAAACTTACCTTTGATACCTCCTCTGCTCACATCCAAATCATTTATATAGATGACATAAAGCAGTGATCCTTGTGGCACATTGCCCTTCACAGGCCTCCAGTCAGAAAAGCAGCCCTCCACCACCACCTTTGGTCTCTGACCTTTGAGCCAATTTTGTTGGCTAGTTCTCCTAGTATTCCACGTGATCTAACCCTGTTAGCCATTGTACCATGCAGAACCTTGTCGAACATTTTACTGAAGTCCATTTACATCACTTCCATCTCTCTGCCCTCATCAATCCTCTTCATCACTTCTTCATAAACTTCAACACTAACTTCTTGAAGTTAATGAGACAAGATTTCCCATGCACAAAGCCATGTTGACTACCATTAATCGGCGACTAGGAGAATGTGAAGACTGCAGATGCGGGAGATCGGAGTCAATAAGTGTGGCCCTCAAAAGGCACAACAGTTCAGGCAGCATCCAAGAAGCAGGAGGGTCAATGTTTCAGCATAAGCTCTTCATCAGGAATGTTTATCCTCAATCTGTCCTTGCCTTTTCAAACACCCTGTCCCTCTCCACTGATGTCAGGCTCACCAGTCACTTTGTCGTACCACCTTTCTTAAATAGTAGCACTTGGGCGGCACGGTGGCACAGTGGTTAGCACTGCTGCCTCACAGCGCCAGGGACCTGGGTTCAATTCCCGCCTCAGGCGACTGACTGTGTGGAGTTTGCACATTCTCCCCGTGTCTGTGTGGGTTTCCTCCGGGTGCTCCGGTTTCCTCCCACAGTCACAAAGATGTGCGGGTCAGGTGAATTGGCCATGCTAAATTGCCCGTAGTGTTAGGTAAGGGGTAAATGTAGGGGTATGGGTGGGTTGCGCTTCGGCGGGTCGGTGTGGACTTGTTGGGCCGGAGGGCCTGTTTCCATACTGTAAGTAATCTAATCTACACTGGCCAACCTCCGGTCTTATGAGACCCCAGACATTTTTCTGACAGCTCCCAGCATCCTTTCATGTTACAGCTGTCAGTGGAGCTAGCTTTATTTGAGCATTGAAGATTGATCAGTGAAGAGCTTTTGGAGAAAGGGAGAAACTGTCTGAGGGCTAGTGCTGAGGACAATACTGCATTTCCCATATATTCATTAAGACTGCAACAGAACAACCCTTCAGCATTCTAAAGGAACAATTAATTTGGCAACGTACCTCAGTTTCGGCCTGTCTCATTACTGCTAGCTTGAATTTCCATCTTTCTCAGAAAGAGAGGCTAATGATGGAGCAGACAGCAGACAAAGGGCATCAGAGGAAGAAAAGGAAAATAATTGAGCTAAGCACAAGGAGTACAAAAGTACAGATGTAATAATTCAGGAAACCTGACTGGAAAGGAATATTGTTTATTGTTGAATACCAAAATAGAGCCGCTTTGGACAGCTATATGATTAGGAAAGATTTAGATGGGCATGGGCCAACCACAGACATATGCAACTAGTTTGGTTTCGGAAACTTGGTCAGCATGGACAAGTTGGACAGAAAGGCATGCTTCTGTGCTGTATGATTCTATGTCTATGAATCTCTATGACTATGGCTATCAATGATACAGATAAGTCAGCAAGGGGGCCAGTGATCAGTCACTCACTACCTACAAAGTTCTAGGGTACACCTGATCTGGTCCCACGGATTTAACCACCTTTACGTGTTTTAAGACATCCAGCACCTCCTCCTCTCTGAATTGGGGCTTTTCAAGTTATTGCTATTTATTTCCCCACGTTCTCCAGCTTCCACATCCTTCTGCACAGCAAACATCAAAGCCAAATACCCATTTGGTAATCTCATCCAGCTTCTGTCGTTCCACGCATCGGTAGTCTTGCTGATCTTTAAGGGGCATTTTTCTCTCTGTGGTTACCCTTTTGTCCTTAATATATTTATAGAAATCCTTTTACTTCTCTACATGCTATTTGCCAAAGCTAGCTCATGTCCTTTTTGTGCCCTCCTGGTTTCCCTCATAAGTATATTCCTACTGCTGTCGGGATTTACTCAATGTCTGCTGTCTGTACCTGTTTGTTTCCTTCTTTTTCTTGACCAGAACCTCAACTTCTCTAGTGATCCAGCATTCCCTACACCTACCAGCCTTGCCTTTCACCAGAATAGAAAAATACTGTTTCCGAACTCTCATTATCTCATTTTGAAGGCTTCCAATTTTCAAAAAGTTCCTTTACCTGTAAATACCCACCACCAATCAACTTTTGAAAGTTCTTGCCTCAGACCATCAAAATTGGTCTTCCTCCAATTTAAAACTTTACCTTTTAGATCCTTTCCCATCACTGTTTTAAAACTAATACTAATACAATTAAATTCACTTGCCCAAAATGCTACTCCACTGACACCTCAGACACTTGCCCTGCCCTATTCCCAAGAAAAGGTCACATTTTGCTCCTTCTGTAGGAGGTGCATCCACATACTGAACAAGAAATCTTTCTTGTACACATTTTACAAATTCCTCTCCATCTGATCCAATAATACTATCGCAGTTCTGATCTATGTTTTAAACGTTAAATCACTTACCATTACCACGCTATGATTCTGACAGATAACTCTGGTCTCCATACAAATTTGCTTCTCAATTTCCAGCTGACTACTAGGGGTTGACAACTCAACTGCCATAAAGTGATCGTCCCTTTCTTATTCCTCAATTCCACCCAAATAGCTTCACTGGACATGCTGTCAGGAATATCCTCTTAAGTTCAACTGTAACATTATTCTTTTGTAAAAATGCCACTCTCCCTTTCCTCTTGTCCCCTTTCCATTCATTATACAGCATCTTTACTGGGGAACATTAGGCTGCCAGTCCTGCCTCTCCATGAGCCACATTTCTGTAATAGCTATGATATCGCAGTCCCACCTTCCCAACAATGCCCTCAGTTCATCTGCCTTACCTGTTAGGCCTCTTGGTGTGAAATAAATGCAGTTTAATTTATCAGTCTTACCTCATTCTCTGCTGTGCCCTGACCTGCCACGGCTAGTTAACTTGCTCCCCTTCTCTTCTTTACCAGCTGCAGAGTTATCTCTTTTCTCACTATCTCTTTCATTCCCAACCTGACCCCACCTTACTCATTTAAAGCCTCTCAAGTAGCACAAGCAAATCCCCATGCCAGGATATTGCCTCCCTTCCAATTCACCTGCAACCTGCTCTTCTTATACAGATCACAACTACCACAAAAGAGGTCCCAATGATCCAAAAATATGAATCCTTGCCCCTTACAGCAGCTCCTTTGCTGTGCACTCATCTGCCCTAGCCCCCTATTACTACTCTCACTAGCACTTGGGATTGGGAATAATTACTGCCCTCAAGGATCTACACAGAGACACATACCACATGTAATCGAACTGGATTACAATGTGAGCTCCAAAAGGACATTAAATTTGGAAATATAAATATAATCACAAAACAAATATTAGAATCAGGATAAATCATTCCCAAATGTAGCTGGTGTTCCTCAGATCTGCAGACAGTGTCAGAATGGTTTGTCCACTGACAATAGCAGAACTATCCAGGAACATGCAAAAATTCAGATTACCTTTGATTCTATTTCTGCAGTAAATGCCATGTTAATTTGGTCGTTAGCGCGAGTTATATTGTTGCTGACTGAACTGACCCAAAAATATATTCCCTCACCTTCAGAAAAGTCTGCTCGTCTTTTTGTTCCATATGTCTCTGCAACTTTAACAGATTCTCTTCAACAGAATTTAAATTCTCCTGAATCTCTCCAAGATTTTTCTTCATTCGTTCTACAATCCTCTCCTCTTCTTCCCTGAGATCTCTGAGTAAACGCTGCTCTTTCTCAGTGAGAATCTGGTGCATTTTAGTGAACTCGGATGTGATGTGGGTCTGCAGACTGCCCGCCTGTTCCTACCAAATGAAATGTGAAACCTCATTAATGTCCCGCGGTAAAGGGAACAAAACTAACCGAGATCCCAGAAAATCAGCACAGGGAGACCTCACCCTCACTTCGGAAATCTTCCGTTTCTGGGTCAGTTCAGTTTGTAGAACCGCCGATTTCTTCTCTGTGAGAGAATCTACGGCAGATTTCAGCTGATCCTGGAATTGAGAGAGAGAAAAAATACCGAAAGGAAGTATCAAAGCACAGAAATGTGTTGAAATAACTCACTCTCTCTTTACCCTATAATGTTCAACAGCCTCTTTAACCGGGATGAAGCGGTGCTCTCTGTGTTCCCGCGAATCTCTACAAATCAAACAGATCAATTTCTTGTCAGTTTCACAAAACAGCTTCAGTTCTTCCTGATGATCCTCACAGTGACGTTTACTTTTTTCGTCTTTCGGATCCAGCTTTAATTTTCGAGCCTTCTCCGCCAGATTCGCTAAGGCCCGATTTACCCTGAGGTTTCTTCCCTGAAACCCCTCTCTACATTGCGGGCAGGAGTTTATCTCCTTGTTTTCCCAACTCTGGGTGATACAGGAGCGGCAGAAGTTGTGTCCACACTCCAGTATAACCGGATCGGTGAAGAAATCCAGACAAATGGGACAAATTGTCTCTTCGGTGAAACTCAGAAGCTGCTGTCTGGAAGCCATGTTCACTCTCAGCACTTCCTGATTCAAACCGCTTTCAGCTTCGATACTCCAGCGCTACGGTAGTGCCCTCTAGGGATGGTCTCAATCGGGACCTTGGGTTCATATCATACCACAGGTGACTCCACTACTATACGCTCTCACACACAGACACCCGACAAGTTCATATCCACACGCTAGACCCTCTCTTATGCATTAAGCTCTCTCTCAGACACACACACGTACGCCCCCATACTCACACCCATGCACACACCCCCTCACAGGCTGAGACACTGTCACACTCACTCACGCACTCTACCAAAGTTAAAAATCCTACACCAGCAGTTGTAGTCCAACAGGTTTATTTGGAAGCACTGGCTTTCGATACGCTGCTTCTTCATCATCTGAGTTGTTAACCTTGTCCACCCCAGTCCAACACCGGCTCCTCCAAATCACACGCTACCAAACACGCACCGCGCAAACACCCACTCTCCGTCTCTGTCTTTCACATGCACGCATGTGAATGTGGAGTGAACTTGCATTTACAGAATTACAATTGCAGATACATTTTATTTTGTTCAAAAGGCGCACAGTCCGCAGGCAGCCAATTAGTCAATCTGTGTAACATTTTATGAATTCCTACTTTGGTCATGATGTGGAGCTCCGTGATGAAGTAGCAGCGGTTGTAAGCTAGTGCTTCCAAATAAACGTGTTGGAGGAGAACCTGGCGAGATGTGATTTGTTTGCTCTGGAAATAGAACCAATTTGGTTTAAGATTGGGATACAGACAGACTCTAACCTCACACCTTCAATGAGATGTCACCTTTTATATAGTTAAAAATCATACAACACCAGGTTAGAGCCCAACAGGTTTAATTGGAAGCACACTAGCTTTCGGAGCGACGCTCCTTCATCAGGTGATAGTGGAGGGCTCTATCGTAACACAGAATTCATACAAAAATTTACAGTGTGATGTAACTGAAATTATACATTGAAAAATTGATTGTCTGTTAAGCCTTTCATCTGTCAGAATACAGTGATAGTTTCACTTCTTTCATGTGTAAATTTTTAAAGTTGTATTCTCGGGTTCGCTGTTAACAATGGTGATAGCTAGACAATATGTTGAAGATGTTGGCCCCCCTGTGTTCTCTGTCTGTGCCATGATGTTCAGATTGATTCTAATCTAAAAAGTGAGATAACAGAGTTTTATATAAATTCATGCAGTTTTTGAGCTCAGAGTTCTACATGAATGCATGCAGTTTTTGAGCTATGCAACTATGGGGCGGCACGGTGGCACAGTGGTTAGCACTGCTGCCTCACAGCGCCAGAGACCCGGGTTCAATTCCCGACTCAGGCGACTGACTGTGTGGAGTTTGCACGTTCTCCCCGTGTCTGCGTGGGTTTCCTCCGGGTGCTCCGGTTTCCTCCCACAGTCCAAAGATGTGCTAAAATTGCCCGTAGTGTTAGGTAAGGGGTAATGTAGGGGTATGGGTGGGTTTCGCTTCGGCGGGTCGGTGTGGACTTGTTGGGCCGAAGGGCCTGTTTCCACACTGTAAGTCTAATCTATGTAACTATGCAAGTACAAATTCACCCCACAAAAGTGTGTGTGTGTGTGTGTGTGTGTGTGTGTGTGTGTGTCTGTCTGGAGTGGGGGTTGTGAGTGTGAGAAAGTGTGTGGCTGTGTGTGTGTGTGTGTGTGTGTGTGTGTGTGTGTGTCTGGAGTGGGGGTTGTGTGTGTATGTGTGTGTGGCTGTGTGTGTGTAGTGAGTGCATGTGTGAGTATGTGTGTCTATAAGGGTGTGTGTGGGTGTCTGTGTGTACCTGTGTCTGTAGGTATGTGAGTGTGTGTAGTGCAATGGTGATCACCTGTAATGTGACATGAACCCAAGGTCCCGGTTGAGGCCCTCCCTATGGGGACTGAACTTAGCTATCAGCCTCTGCTCGGCCACTTTTCTCTGCTGCCTGTCCTGAAGTCCACCTTGGAGGATGGTCACCCGAAGGTCCAAGGCTGAATGTCCTGGACCCTTGAAGTATTCCCCAACTGGGAAGGAACCCTCCTGTCTGTTGATTGTTGTATGGTATCCATTCATCCGTTGTCGTAGTCTTTGCTCAGTTTCCCCAATGTACCATGCCTCTGGGCATCCTTGCCTGCAACATATAAGATAGACAACGTTGGCTGAGTCACTTGAGTATCTGCCATGTACAAGGGGAGAGGTGTTCCCACGTGTAATAGTGGTATCTATGTTCACAATCTGACACGTCTGGCAGTGTCCACCGTGACAGGGTTGTATGGAGTTGTCCTAAGAGCTGGGCAGTTTGCTACGAACAATGGCTGATAGCTAAGTTCAGTACCCAAAGGGAGGGCCTCAGGACCTTGGATTCATGTCACATTACAGGTGATCACCATTGCACTACACACACACACTCTCACATACACATGGACACAGGTACACACAGACACACAGACATCCACACACACCCTTATGGACACACACACTCCCAAACGCACACATGCACCCCCTCACAGACTTAAGACACTCTGCACTCACTACACACACACACATACTCACACTCACAACCCCCAACCCAGACAGACATACACAGACAGAAAGACAAATACCCACACGCACACATATATTTTGTGGGGTGAATTTATACTTGCAGAGTTACATTGTACTTCGCTCAAAATCTGCATACATTCATGTCAAACTCTGAGCTCAAAAACTGCATGAATTTATGTAAAACTCTGTTATCTCACTTTTTAGATTAGAATCAATCTAAACATCATTGGAATAGACAGAGAACACGGGAGCAAACACCTTCAACATATTGTCTAGATGTCACCATTGTTAACAGCTAACCTGAGAATGCAACTTTTAAAGAAAGGTTTTGTGATTTACACATGAAAGAAGTGAAGCTATCACTGTATTCTAACAGATAAAAGGCTTAACAATCAATTTTTCAACGTATAATTTCAGTTACATCCCACTATAAATTTTTGTGATAAATTCTGTGTTACGATCGAGCCCTCCACAATCATCTGATGAAGGAGCGTCGCTCCGAAAGCTAGTGTGCTTCCAATTAAACCTGTTGGACTATAACCTGGTGATGTGTGATTTTTAATTTTGTACACCCCAGCCCAACACTGGCATCTCCAAATCATGACCTTTTATATATAAAGCCTTAAGTTATCTTGAGAATGTGTCTGGAAGGAATCTGGGATTTACATATTAATGAACTAAAACATGCAACCCATTCTAAAAGTTCGGGTCAAAAATCACACCCCATTATTCTGCCATTCACACATTTTGATCATTTAATCTTTTCTCCCTCAGCACTCCATTCAGCAGCAACCCCCCCCCCCCCAACTAATGCATAAATATTGCTCCCGCCACTTCACATCATCTCTGATGAAGAGTCATGTAGACTCGAAATGTTAGCTTGCCCTCTCCCCATGGATGCTATCTGACCCGCTGTGCCTGGAGGATCAGCAACTTGGTGAAGGACGCTCTCTGGGCGGTCTGAAACCTGTTGATCTTCCAGCTGAAGGAGTTGACCCCGGCTGAGTGTTGCAGACTGGCATATTCCAAGGTCCAGGACTACGTGTTGAGGGATGCGCTGAAGCTTGGGGCAGCTGCCGCCAAGGCACGGTGGGGAAAGACCACGGTGTAACATCTGCCTGCCTAAGAAGAACAGGGGGCCCACATGGTCATTTGGGCTCTGCTGACACCTCAGCTAAATATGGGATTGTACAGATCTGTATATATAAATGATTACTCTGTCTCTGTATACCAAGAAATGGAATGTTTACGGATGTATGGCATGACCAAATGTCCAGATCATCAAAATATTTTATGAATAACGTATATTTTAAATATTTTTTAAAATCTGACCCGTTGTGATCTCCAGTATTTCTTGTTTTCAGTACAGATTCCAGAATCTGCAGTAATTTGCTGCTAGGGAATAATGAGGGATTGTATCACGGAATTCTGATTATGCCGTCCTGAAATTAGAAAATGCTTGAAATCACAATGGGTCTACCAGTATCAGTTAGTCATTATCGTATTTTTTCGTGCGGTCACATTTCTTGATCTGTGTCCCGTACTTTCACATTCATTTCTTTTCATATATATTTATTATAGAATCCCTACAGTGTGGAAACAGGCCCTTCAGCCCAACAAGTCTGAAGAGCAACCCAGTCAGACCCATTTCCCCTACCCTATATTTACCCCGAACTAATGCATCTTGCATACCAAATGGACCTTTGTCTTTAATGTTTCCCAAGCAGGCCCTATATCCTCACTGCCTACACAAGTACACTTGAGCATTCTCCTTCTCCACACCCCCACCCCCTCCACAGTTGTCTGGATTACCAGTCTCGTCATTTGGTACCATAGGAAATGCTGGCAGTACTGTATCAGTAAAACATTGGGTAGTAGGCTGGCCCAGTCCTTGCCAGGTTCAACAAAGGTCTTTGAAACTACCATCTTCAGTTGTCAAATATCACCCCACTATTTAAGAAGGGAGGAAGCGAGAAGATAAGGAGCTACAAACCCTTGAGCCTTACACCAGTACAAAAAAAAAGAAAATTTACAGCCCAGAACAGGCCCTTCAGCCCTTCAAGCCTGAGCCGATCCAAATGTACTGTCTAAACCTGTCGGTCAATTCCTAAGCATTTATATTCCTCTGCTCCCCATCTACTCATGCATCTGTCCAAATGCATCTTAAATGAATCCACCATGTCTACCTCTACCACCTCTGCTGGCAATGCATTCCAAACGCCCACCACCCTCTGTGTGAAGTACTTGCCGTGTGTATCCCCTTAAACTTTCCATCTCTCACCTTGAAAGCATGACCTCTGGTTATTGAATCCTTCACCCTGGGAACAAGTTTATCTCTATCCACCCTGTCTATACCCTTCATGATTTTGTAAACTTCAATCAGGTCCCCCCTCAACCTCTTTTTTCCTAGTGAAAATAAACCTAAACCACTCAACCTCTCTTCATAGCTAGCACCTTATATACCAGGTAACATCCTCATAAACCTTCTCTATACCCTCTCTAAAGCATCCTTATCCTTTTGGTAGTGATTTGATTACTTACAGTGTGGAAACAGGCCCTTCAGCCCAACAAGTCCACTCCGACCCTCTGAAGAGCAACCCACCCAGACCCATTCCCCTACATTTACCCCTTCATCTAACACTACGGGCAATTTAGCATGGCCAATTCGTTTAACCTGCACATCTTTAGACTGTGGGACCACAGGAGCACACAAAGGAAACCCACGCAGACACGAGGAGAACATGCAAACTCCACACAGACAGTTGCCTGAGGCAGGAATTGAACCCAGGTCACTGGTGCTGTGAGTGCCACCATGCTGCCCATTTGGCAACCAGATTTGTACACAGTATTCTAAATGCGACCGAACCAATGTCTTGTACAATTGTAACATGATTTGTCAGCTCTTATACTCAATACCCCATCCAATGACAGCAAGCATATTATATGCCTTCTCTTTTTTGACCACTCTATCCACCTGTGCAGCAACCTTCAGGGTACAATGGACCTGCACTCCCAGAATTCTCTGCCCATCAATTTTTCCCAAGGCTCTTCCATTCATTGTATAATTCGCTCTAGAATTAGACTTGCCTAAATGCATCACCTCACATTTGTCTGGATTGAAAGCCATCTGCTACTTTCCAGCCCAACTCTCCAGTCTATCTGTATCCTCCTGTATTGTCTGACAGTCCCTCATGCTTTCTGCTAGTTCACCAATCTTTGTGTCATCTGCAAACTTGCTGACCATACCAACAGTGCCCTCTTCTAGATCATTTATGTGTATTAAAAACAGCAGTGGCCCCAACACTGACATCCACCACAAATTCACCTGCACCTCCACACACATCATCTATTGTATCCGCTGCACCCGATGTGGCTTCCTCTATATTGGGGAGATGGGCCGCCTACTTGCGGAACGCTTCAGGGAACACCTCTGGGATGACTGGACCAACCAACCCAACCACCCCGTGGCTCAACACTTTAACTCTCCCTCCCACTCCACCAAGGACATGCAGGTCCTTGGACTCCTCCATCGCCAGATCATAACAACACGACGGTTGGAGGAAGAGCACCTCATCTTCTGCCTGGGAACCTTCCAACCACAAGGGATGAACTCAGATTTCTCCAGTTTCCACATTTCCCCTCCCCACACCTTGTCTCAGTCGATTCCCTTGAACTCAGCACCTCCCTCCTAACCTGTAATCTTCTTCCTGACCTCTCCGCCCCCACCCCACTCTGGCCTATCATCCTCACCTTGACCTCCTTCCACCTATCACATCTCCATCGCCCCTCCCCCAAGTCCCTCCTCCCTACCTTTTATCTTAGCCTGCTGGACACACGTTCCTCATTCCTGATGAAGGGCTTATGCCCGAAATGTCGAATTTCCTGTTCCTTGGATGCTGCCTGACCTGCTGCACTTTTCCAGCAACACATTTTCAGCTCTGATCTCCAGCATCTGCAGACCTCACTTTTTCCTCCAAGCCAAACAGAGACATGCATGAGAATTCTGAGAAGCATGGCATTCCAACTGGAACTCCACCTGTAAGCACATTGATTTGGACCCCATCTACCCTCATCCTCTCAGAAAAAGAATCGGAAATGATTTAACCCACCCTAAGAAACCAAAACACATAAATAGAAAATGGACATAGCACCAGATCCCCAGATGAATTGTGGGACTCATGAGACTCACTGATGATGTTATCTAGTATGGTGATGAAATGTCTGAAAATGAACCTTCCAGCTCAGTGAACAAACTTAAATCTAGACTCTCAATTTGTGTTATAAATCTTCTCAAAAATCCCTGAAAAAATCCCATGTTTCCTTCCTTTGATTGTGTTGAGAATGGCCAGGACTCCAAAGTCTGAAATTGTGGAGAATCCACTGATTAATAGAATGTAGCAAGAACAGAATTTCTTCTCTCATTTGCCTTGGCCCAAATATTTACTTCTGTGTGAAGGCCCTGCAGACATTTATTCTCCTGTCTTCATGTTTCCAGTTTGCTCTGTGGCTCTGAGTGTTTCACTGTTCACCACTTGGGTAAAATACCAGCCTTGGGTCTCATAGTTCAATATGTCAGGACCATGCTTGTCAAAATATCAGTTCACCTTATCCTTCGCCCAACATTGGAACGCACATTGTTAGTGTTTATTGGTTCCTTCTCAGTCTTCCCTGTTCTTTCATGGGCTGGGGCATTTGCAGCCCATCTCTAATTGCCGTTGAACTGAGTGACTTATGGGGCTATTTTAGAGGACAGTTAAAATTCAACCACTTTGCTGTGGTTCTGAGTCACATGTAGGTCAGACTAGGCAAGGGTGACAATTTACCTCCCCTAAAGGAAATAAGTGAGCCAGTTGGGATTTCACACATTTGCTGACATTTCATACAGACACTATTGCTGAGATTAGCTTTACATTCCAGATTTCTGAATTGAACTCACTGTGATAGGATTGGGATCTGACTCCCCAGTGTATTAGCCTGGGCCTCTGGAGTATTACTCCATTGATATAACCAGTACACCATCATATCTGTTCATCAAAGCAAAGTATCCCAATCTTTGTATCACAGACAATTTTTTTAAAAAGCTGATATCTTTTCATATTCCACTCACATTGTCTGGCTTAGCTCTAACATTGGTCAAGTAGACTCACCCTTACAATTTGTTTTTAAACTTATGTGTCTGATTTTTGCAGTTCTGTTCAGCTTTGCTTTCTTCACTGTCTGTGATTCAGCTATGATTCAGCACATCATTCAGCAGTGGAGAGTGCTTAAGAGGAGCCTCATCGGTGAACTGGAATTAATTCCTTCCTTGACGTTGAACAAAGCTTTGTGAATGTCTCTAAGCCCTTTTGTGGTACAGTGGTGGTGTCCCTACCTCGAAGACCCAGATTTAAGTCCTACATGCTCCAGAGATGTGTAATAAAGTCAATAAACAGGTTGATAATAAAATCTCGTTGGGAATGCCTCATGTGCATGGAACATGCAATAGTTTTCACTAAAAAACTACTTTCTTACCGTGTTAATTAGATCTTCATTTCACTTTCTCTATCGCCCAATGTTGAAAAAGTCATTGTCTATGCCATACCTGTTAAGTCATGTACTTGAAGCAAGATTAAGATGGCTCTTTTACATTGAAATCCACAAAGATGCAAGGTAGACTGCGGGAGAAAGATCTGCCGCCCTGCCCACCCACAGCATAACCACAAAGAAATACAGAAATCAAGCCGGCCAACACACACAGAACACACCCACAATGCTCCAGTCTTGACCAAACTGGCTAAAGTCGAAACCAGACATGGCCAAGCTACTCCCAGTCCAGAGAATACACTTCCCAAACAGGCTTCACAGCAAGTTCCCAGCCCGATTAGCACTGCAGTCCCAATCCCCTCAGGGCAGGCTCGTTGAAACTGGTACCGCATAAACAAAGAGGCAGACCGAGAAACCTCGGAAAACTTGGCTCCCAGGAGTATAGCCAACTGCCCTCGACCTCTTTATAGCCAACTGCCGCCGTGACATTAACCGACTCAACCTGTCCACCCCTCTTACCCACTCCAAACTCTCACCCTCAGAACGTGCAGCCCCCCACTACCTCCGCTCCAATCCCAACCTCACCATCAAACCCGCAGACAAGGGAGGCGCGGTGGTTGTATGGCGCACTGAACTGTATACCGCTGAAGCCAAACGCCAGCTCGCGGACGCCTCCTCTCATCGCCCCCTTGACCACGACCCCACCTCCCACCACCAAACCATCATCTCCCAGACCATCCAGGACCTCATCACCTCAGGGGATCTCCCATCCACCGCCTCCAACCTCATAGTCCCACAACCCCGCACCGCCCGTTTCTACCTCCTGCCCAAAATCCACAAACCTGCCTGCCCCGGCCGACCCATTGTCTCAGCCTGCTCCTGCCCCACCGAACTCATCTCCCAATACCTCGACACGGTCCTGTCCCCTTTAGTCCAAGAACTCCCCACCTACGTTCGGGACACCACCCACGCCCTCCACCTCCTCCAGGATTTTCGCTTCCCCGGTCCCCAACGCCTTATTTTCACTATGGACATCCAGTCCCTGTACACCTCCATCCCCCATCACGAAGGACTCAAAGCCCTCCGCTTCTTCCTTTCCCGCCGCACCAACCAGTACCCTTCCACTGACACCCTCCTTCGACTGACTGAACTGGTCCTCACCCTGAATAACTTCTCTTTCCAATCCTCCCACTTCCTCCAAACTAAAGGAGTTGCCATGGGCACCCGCATGGGCCCCAGCTATGCCTGCCTCTTCGTAGGATATGTGGAACAGTCCATCTTCCGCAACTACACTGGCACCACCCCCCACCTTTTCCTCCGCTACATCGATGACTGTATCGGCGCTGCCTCGTGCTCCCACGAGGAGGTTGAACAGTTCATCAACTTTACTAACACCTTCCATCCCGACCTCAAATTCACCTGGACCATCTCAGACTCCTCCCTCCCCTTCCTAGACCTCTCCATTTCTATCTCGGGCGACCGACTCAACACAGACATCTATTATAAACCGACTGACTCCCACAGCTACCTGGACTACACCTCCTCCCACCCTGCCCCCTGTAAAAATGCCATCCCATACTCCCAATTCCTTCGTCTCCGCCGCATCTGCTCCCAGGGGGACCAATTCCAACACCGCACAGCCCAGATGGCCTCCTTCTTCAAGGACCGCAGATTCCCCCCAGACGTGATCGACGATGCCCTCCACCGCATCTCCTCCACTTCCCGCTCCTCCGCCCCTGAGCCCCGCTCCTCCAACCGCCACCAAGACAGAACCCCACTGGTTCTCACCTACCACCCCACCAACCTCCGCATACAACGTATCATCCGCCGCCATTTCCGCCACCTCCAAACGGACCCCACCACCAAGGATATATTTCCCTCCCCTCCCCTATCAGCGTTCCGCAAGGACCACTCCCTTCGTGACTCCCTCGTTAGATCCACACCCCCCACCAACCCAACCTCCACCCCCGGCACCTTCCCCTGCAACCGCAGGAAATGTAAAACTTGCGCCCACACCTCCACACTCACTTCCCTCCAAGGCCCCAAGGGATCCTTCCATATCCGCCACAAGTTCACCTGTACCTCCACACACATCATCTATTGCATCCGCTGCACCCGATGTGGCCTCCTCTATATTGGGGAGACAGGCCGCTTACTTGTGGAACGCTTCAGAGAACACCTCCGGGCCGCCCGAACCAACCAACCCAATCACCCCGTGGCTCAACACTTTAACTCTCCCTCCCACTCCACCGAGGACATGCAGGTCCTTGGACTCCTCCACCGGCAGAACACAACAACACGACGGCTGGAGGAGGAGCGCCTCATCTTCCGCCTGGGAACCCTTCAACCACAAGGTATGAATTCAGATTTCTCCAGTTTCCTCATTTCCCCTCCCCCCACCTTGTCTCAGTCGGTTCCCTCAACTCAGCACCGCCCTCCTAACCTGCAATCCTCTTCCTGACCTCTCCGCCCCCACCCCACTCCGGCCTATCACCCTCACCTTGACCTCCTTCCACCTATCCCACCACCATCGCCCCTCCCCCTAGTCCCTCCTCCCTACCCTTTATCTTAGCCTGCTTGGCTCTCTCTCTCTCTTATTCCTGATGAAGGGCTTATGCTCGAAACGTCGAATTCTCTATTCCTGAGATGCTGCCTGGCCTGCTGTGCTTTGACCAGCAACACATTTGCAGCTGTGATCTCCAGCATCTGCAGACCTCATTTTTTACTCCCAGGAGAAACACAATGGACAGACTTGGATGCCTGGAGAAGGGAAATACTGTCAGTGAAGAATCCTCTCAAAGATATGCTTAACTACTCAGGGAGATGGCTGGAATCCTCTGTGTCAATTAAAAGTGAATTGCTACTGCCGGACGCTTGGTTAATGTCCAGTCAGTTTAATCTTCTTTCAATCGCTTTACAATTTTCACCATTGTACTGTAACTACTTTACAATTATCACCTTTGCGTTGTACCCCGATAAAGCCTGCCTGCACTCCCCATGCAGGGATGATCGTTCTGGCCATCTGGGCAGAGAATCAGTTCGGTGTCAGCCTGGTCAATTTCTCTTCTGCGATGTTGCTTTTTTTAAATAAACTGTCAATTTCACCGCGATCCACATTTATGATCCCTGATTCATTGGACTGAATTTCTCCGACATAGATAAAAGCCAATTTGAACAGCCCTGCTTTAGCCAGACAATGTGCCTGAACTCAATGCCGTATCCATGTGACATGACAGGGGAAAAAGTGTAGCACTTAATTTGAAAATCTTGCTTCACTTTATCTGTCATGTTACACCTTCTGCTTGATCAGTTTCATTGGGTGCAGCAGAAAATGCCTCAATGATAGTGAGGGTTTTATGGATCCAGAACATCCAGCAGATCCTTGAGATCTTTGTTTAGGGGGGCCCAGGGGGAAAGGGTAATTGATAGAAACAATGAGATTATTAACAATTAGGTGTAATGAACTAGTGTGCATGATGAGAGGGTCGGGTTAGTAACCTGCTGATGGGAGAGACTGGACAAAGGTAAAAGCTTCAGGATAATCATTGTGACAAGGAAACTTGTCAGTCTAGAACACATTGTGAGCAAACAAACAAAAAGTTGCTGATGCTGGAAATGTGAAACAAAACAGGAATTGCTGGAGAAACTCTGCATGTCTGGCAGCCTCTATGGAAAGAAAGCAGAGTGAACATTTCAGGTCCAGTGATACTCCAGTTTTGTAAAGTGATCACTGGACATGAAACGTTGACTCGACTTTCCCTCCACTGATGTTGCCAGACCGACTGAGTTTCACCAGCAATTTCTGATTTTGTCGTATAGTTTGTGATTGGCAGTGACATGTTGGTTTGATTTGGTTTATTGTAGTCACTTATGCAAAGTACAGCAAAGAGTTTCATTTTGCAAGCAGTACCACAGGTCAATGATAGCCAACTAGGACATACAGTTCATTGGATGCTTAGACCGAGTGAGTATTCAAGGTTACAATTGCACAGGAGGTGCACAAAGCAAGACCAACATGAGCAAGATCAATACTATTAAAGTTAGATCAGCAGACTGCTAACAGCAGGGGAAGAAGTTGTTCTTGAATCTGTTGGTACATGTGATCAAGCCTCTGTATCTTCTCCCTGATGGAAGATGTTAGAAAAGAGCATTACTGGTGTAGGAGGGGTTTTTGATGATGTTGGCAGCCTTTCCACAGTAACAAGAAGTGGAAACGGAGATCATGGATAGAAGGTTGGCATCCATGATGGTCTGGACTTTGTACATATGCTCAATAGTTTTTGGTCCTGGGAGAGGAGTTGCCATACAAGCTGGCGAAGTGGGCCGAGAAATGGAAAATGGATTTTAATGCACATAAGTCTGAGGTCCTGCGTTGTGGAAAGTCAAATCAAGGTGAGCAATTCATGATGAATATTAGGGCCTTAAAGAGTGTAGTAGAACAGAGGGACTTGGAGGTCAGGTACATGGTTCTCTGATAGTGGAGTCACTGGGAGACAGGTCAATCACGAAGTCTTTGGCACATTGGCCTTCATCAGTCAGGGCACTGAGTTTAGAAGTTGGGAAGTTATGTTACAGTTGTGTAGGACATTGGTGAGGCTGCATAGAGTCATAGAGCTGTACAGCATGGAATCAGACCCTTCGGTCCAACCTGTTCATGCCGACCAGATATCCCAACCCAATTTACTCCCACCTGCCAGCGTCCAGCCCATATCCCTCCAAACCCATCCAAATGCCTCTTAAAGGTTGCAATTGTACCAGCCTCCACATATCCTCTGGCAGCTCATTCCAGACACATACCACGCTCTGCATGATAAAGTTGTCCCTGAGGTCTCTTTTGTATCTTTCCCTTCTCACCCTAAGCCTATGCCGTCTAGTTTTGGACTCCCCGACCCCAAGGAAAAGATTTTGTCTACTTATCCTATCCATGTCCCTCATAATTTTGTAAACCTCTATAAGGTCACCCCTCAGCTCCGACGCTCCAGGGAAAACAGCCGCAGCCTGTTCAGCCTCTCCCCATAGCCCAGATCCTCCAAACCTGGCGACATCCTTGTAAATCTTTTCTGAACCCTTTCAAGTTTCACAACACCTTTCCAATAGGAAGTAGACCAGAATTGTATGCAATATTCCAATATTGACCAAACCAATGTCCCATACAGCCGCAACATGACCTCCCAACTCTTGTACTCAATACTCTGACCAATAAAGGAAAGCATACCAAACGCCTTCTTCACTATCCTATCTACCTGCGACTCCACTTACAAGAAACTATGAACCTGAACTCCAAGGTCTCTTTGTTCAGCAACACTGCCGAGGACTTTACCATTAAGTGAAAACATCCTGCGAAGACTTGCTTTCCCAAAATGCAGCACCTTGCATTTACCTGAATTAAACTCCATCTGCCATTTCTCAGCCCATTGGCCCATCTGGTCCAGATCCTGTTGCAATCTGAGGTAACCCTCTTTGCTGTCCACTACACATCAAATTTTGGCGTCATCTGCAAACTTACTGACTGTACCTCTTACGCTCGCATCCAAATCATTTATGTAAATGATAAAACGTAGAGGGCTTAGTACCGATCGTTGTGGCACTCCACTGGTCACAGGCCTCCAGTCTGAAAAACAACGCTCCAACACCACCCTCTGTCTTCTACCTTTGAGCCAGTTCCATATCCAAATGGCTAGTTCTCCCTGTATTCTGTGAGATCTAACCTTGCTAATCAGTCTTTCAAGGGGAACCTTGTCTAATGCCAGACTGAAGTCCATATAGATCACATATACTGCTCTGCCCTCATCAATCTTCTTTGTTACTTCCCGAAGAATCTCAACCAAGTTTATGAGACATGATTTCCCACACACAAAGCCTTGTTGACTATCCCGAATCAGCCCTTGCCTTTCCAAATACATGTACATCCTGTCCCTCAGGATTCCCTCAACAACTTGCCCACCACCGAGGTCAGGCTCACCGGTTTATAGTTCCCTGGCTTGTCTTTACCGCCTTCTTAAACAGTTTGCCAAGCTCCAGTCTTCCGGCACATCACTTTTGACTATCGATGATACAAATATATCAGCAAGATGTCCAGGAATCACTTGTCTAGCGTCCCACAGAGTTGTTGGGTATACCTGATCAGGTCCTGTGGATTTATCCACCTTTAACCATTTCAAGTCATCCAGCACTTCCTTCTCTGTGGTATGGACATTTTTTAAGGTGTCACTATCTATTTCCCTCAGTCTATTACTTCCATATCCTTTTTCACAGTAAATACTGTAAGAATGGGGAAACATGTTGTTTTTCAAGGGAGTATATGAGGGATCTAGGCAAGTATTAGGGAAATGGATCTTTACTTTTAATGTAGATTAAAAGTACTAAACTTAATGTAGAATTATTAAAGAAATGTTTAAAACAGTAATTTCATCAAAAAGACTAAGATTGCTGAAACATATAAGCGAGGCACTAAAAGATACATCGTTAAGATGTATGTTCAAGAGTGGATGTAACTATGAACAATGAAAGATGTTACGAAATAGAAGGAGGGAACATCAAGATCCAAGTTTAGCCTTATGTCAGCACGTACAAGGGGGAAAATTGCCAACTTGGAAAGAAGGAGACAATGGGCGTGGAGTATAGATGAGCAGAGATGGAATGGTAAGAAAGATTGAGTGATGTAGGGATCGGAAGAGGTGACCTCACGTAGCTTAAAAAGTATAACTGTGTAGTACTTCGAAATCTCTTCACTTCAATTGCTTTCTGCAATTGATCGTAGAATAAATTGTCTTGTTTCCAGCTTTGGTGGTCTCGTCTAATTTTATTGAGTTTGTTTCTTCCAGGTTTGGGTGCTCGTCCTGGGATCCCAAGCTCCGGTCGCTCACCAATTTCGGAAAAATCGGAGAAGGGGCACCCCACCGATTTCGGCGGTCTCTACTTACCCCCATTGCTACGGCGGCTCGGACGAGCAAGATCCGGAGTGAGAGACCCTGGAAACAAGACGTGCAGACGCAACGCGGCAGGTTCAGTTGGGTAACTCTTGTGCACAAGACCAGGGTAAGAAAAAGGTCTTAAATAAGTATTATCCGGGCGACCGGGGTCGGCAGCGGGTTTTGTTTTGTTGTCAGTCTTTGCCACGAGCAAGGCGCACTAAGACACGACGTGTTGGTCGGGTAACTCTTATGGACTTAAGATCCGCATTCGTGGGCGGTTGGGATTTGCAGCAGTACTTGCTGTTTCGCTGTGGATCTAGGTGCACTGGAATGTGGTGGATTGGTCGGGTAACTCTTATGCGGCCGGGATTTGCATCATTACTTGCTGTTTCGCCGCGGTGCGAAGGGCACTAAGACGTGGTGGTTCGGTTGGGTTACTCTTGTGTACATAAGACCCAGGTAAAGGTAAATTTCGGGCGACCTAGATTGACAACGGTTTTTGCTGTCTGGTATTGCCACGGGACGGGGTGCGCATTTGACCAGGTAACTCTTGTGCACTGACCAAGCTATGAAAATTGACCTTTAAGTATTACCTTGGTGGTCGGTTCTGTACGAGAAGTATGGGGGAATTGGCAACTTTAAAAAATAGAGAATAAAGATCTTTAATTGTCTAGATTAATCTAACGAGTAAGGTGTCTACCTGATTTGATCACCCAGCCTTAGACCGGTTGTTAAGAGGGAAAACCCCCACGTGAAGGTCAGGACCCTGAAGTGGGTGTGGAAGAAGGTGACACCGGACCTCAGAGAGGTTAATTAAAATTATATAAAGAAACGACCGAGTATTAAAGTGGAAAATAAGAATAGTGAGTTTAAGTGTCGAAGGAGACATGTAGGAAAAATGTTAAGAGATTGGAAGTACAATCCTCGAACGCAAGGAAATGATAAAAAAATGATAAGATGTCAATGGAAAATAGCCTTACAGTCAGGAGGAATCAGGTTATGTTTCGTGTCAGAAGGGCTAGTAGCTGAAGGGCTACTGAGGGTACACTTCATAACTAACTTATAGCCAGACATCCAGAAAAATATTCAAAACCTCGAGGAGTCATTGCGGGTAGCTCAAACTGTCTGTGAGTTACAGTGTCTCTCTGTGTGTGCGTGTGTGTGTGTGAGTGTGAGTGTGAGAGAGAGAAAAGAGCTGTACAGTTAGTAGAAAGTTTAACCCTTTGTGATTCAGTCTGAATGCACATTTGTTTGTTGGTGATTGAATGTTCCCTGGAACTTGAGATCCGGGACTGTTTTAAATCTGATTTCTATTATAGAAATGTTAACATGATTTCTTTTCAGGTTAAGGATTTTGCAAGATTATGAAATAAAATGTTAACTCCTGCTCTTTTTACAGGTCATGACTACCTTACTATTAGTTTCTAACTAATCTCTTTTATCCTTACATAAAAGCGATTTATGGAGGACAGTTGAAGTTTCAGTTCAACATTAGATTGTAACAAATCAAAAAAAATCCTATGGTTAAAATCCGTGACCTTGGATTCGGCCATTATTCATGCATTAGAAGTGTTTTTTTAAAAAACGACCTATAGCATTGTAATTGAGCAAAGACTGATCAGAACTACTTAAGAAAACTAATTTTGGATCAAGGGACTAAAATCAGGTAATTATAGTGAATTTCAACGTTGAGAACTGTATGCATTTTACATTTTAAATATTAAACACTGAATAAATGAATTTACTATATATATATATATTTACAAGTAAGATTCCTAAATATATATCTAGGAACAGGCTTTAAAGTTAGACAATCATAAATTGTTAAATTATATTTGAGATTACAGGGAGCAAGAAATATTGCAATATTACTGACTATCAGACTAAAGTGCGAATGAACTTAAGAAACGTACCGTTGCATGCGGGAGCTCTGTTGTTTATCGACGGGTCCTCCTGGATGATTGAGGGTAAAAGGCACAATGGATATGCTGTCGTAGACGGCATAGAGGGAAGTATTATCGAGGCTGAAAGACTACCTAACAGCTGGTCAGCCCAAACTTGTGAACTCTATGCCCTAGAAAGAGCTCTCAAAACCTTAGAAAACAAAAAAAAAGGAACGATATGTACAGACTCCAAATATGCCTTTGGAGTGGTACATACTTTTGGAAAAAAACATTTGGCAAGAAAGTGGACTGATAAATAGCAGAGGAAAAGAACTAGCTCATGAGGAATTGATAAAACAAGTGCTGGAATCTCTGTTACTCCCGAGAGAAATAGTCGTAGTTCATATAAATGGATATCAGAAGGTGAATGAGCTGGAAGTAAGGGGAAATAGACTGGTCAAAGAGGTGGTTAAAAAGCGACCCTGAATCCACAAGGAGCAGTGATATACTCCCTAATACCTGCAATTTCAGATGTTCAGAATGCCCCATTGTTTACTACAAAGGGGGGAAAGGGACTGAAAGATTTAGGAGCTGCAAAGACAGCAGATGGAGCAGCCTTATAGTCGTTAGTATCCCCCTCCCCTCGCCCCACCCATCAAGTCAGAACTGTGTTAAACCAAAAGGCAGGAAGATGGTTGACGAGGCCATCCTGATGGAAAACGATGACCTGGTGTTAGCAACAGACACCTGTCTAAACCCAGCTACCTTCTTATGGAAGGGAGAACCCCGAGACAAACGAGAATTAGAACATGACTGTTTAGATATCATAGAGTATCAAACTAAAATTAGACAGGACCTGAGAGATCTACCTTTGCATGATGGAGATAGATGGATCATCGAGAGTAGTGGAAGGAAAAAGACACAATGGATATGCAGTAGTGGACGGTAACAAAAACTAAACAGTGGAGGCAGACCAGCTGCCTAACACATGGTCAGCCCAGACCTGTGAATTGTACCCATTAAATCAAGTTTTAAAACACTTAGAGAATCAGGATGGGACAATTTACACTGATTCTAAGTATGTATAAAATAATAAGGGAAAGGCTAAAAGGAGGAAGAAACCCAGGGGTGAGACCCTTCCAATGTATACAGGCGGATTACACCGAACTACCCCTAGTGGGAAAACAGAAGAACCTGTTGGTCCTTGTAGACCACTTGACTGGCTGGGAGGAAGCTTTCACAATATCCTTAGCCACCTCAAAAGGAATGGTAAAAAACCTCCTTGAAAATATCATCACATGGTATGGTATAGTGGAAAGTATAGATTCAGACCAAGGTAGCCATTTTACTTCCAAAGATCTTACAAGGAGTAATGGCAGGATTAGAGCTCTCTCAGGAATTCCACACCACTTGGCACCCACCCTCCTCTGGGTGGAACAAACGAATCAAATCTTAAAGAAGCAATTATCTAAGCTAGTCCCAGAGACTCGATTACCATGGACAAAATGTTGGCCTATCGCATTGCTATGCATTAGGACTGTTCCTAGACATGACATAGGCCTCTCTCCTTATAAGATGATGTTTGGATTACCTTTCTTGGGTGGAAGAGAGGAATTACCAACTGTAGAGTTCAATGATAAGTTTTTAAAGAACTATATTGTGGCGCTCGGCTCTTCTTTGTCTGTCCTTAGGAAGAACGGTCTGTTGACCCAGATACCTCCACTTGAGTTCGACAACTGGGTGATTGGTTCCTGATCAAGACCTGGAAAGATACCAAACTCCACCCAAGCTGGGAGGGACCATACCTAACCCTCCTGACTACTGAGACAGCATTCCGGACTGCTGAGAAAGGGTGGAGTCATCACACTCGCGTCAAAGGTCCTGTGAGCGCCCCATTGTTGGAATGGTACACTCATCCAACAGACAACCCTCTGAAAGTTAAGCTGAGAAAGAGGGAATGAACTAAGATAAAAGACTCTTTTAATGTTTGATGATATATATTGTATTAATTGTAAGGGTTGCATGGACTCACCTCTCCCTGGTACCTAAAAAGATTAAGATAGGGCAATAGGCAGGGTTCAGAGATGGGTGGGTACTGGAATAGTATTATAACGTTAGTAGTACTAACTGTTCAAGGAAACAGGAAAAATCACTTCACTACACTATGCCAAAATTATGCCAAACAAGAGAGGCTTGCTGACTGTTGGGCCTGTGCAGAAATTCCACACCGTGGCGAATCTGGGATCTCCACCTCGGTAATACCGCTCACTAAATAGGAAGTATGTGATGTACAACAATTTGACTCAGGCTCAAATAATACAAAGTGGGAATATGAAAGGAGGACCTATAAGTTTGCGGGATGGTTCCCAAGACCAGCCCCGAAAACTCGATGTGTTATCAATCGCCTCAGAATTTTCCCACTGAAAGGAGCAGTGAATAAACATTGCCTCAAAACAAGAAAGGCTGGAGTGGTTGCTGTTACCTTGCTTATCTAGTCCCTCACCTCCGAATAGAAAAACATGAGCACAACCCGAGGAAGGAGGGGGGGATAAGACGTCACACCCGAGAGCTCCCTGAAGGAGACTGCCTACTGTGGACACTACTCCCAGGCTACGGCACTCCGAGGGAAGGGGTGGAAATACAGAAACTGGCGGACCCCCTTGAAAATTTAATTATTGATACTGCTGGCGCAATGGGAGAAACTCAATCCCAGATATCAGCCATAACAACCAAAATGATAGCAACAAGACTAATAGCTTTACATAATCGAATGGCTTTAGACTACCTCTTGGCCCAAAAAGGGAGAAACCTGTGCGCCGATTGGTAAGAAATGCTGCACCTTCATCCCAGACACCTCTTCCATAGTGGAAGATAAGGCAGTAATAGTAAAGAAAAAGATAAGCAATATAAGAGAAATTGAGGATGAACTCCGAAAAGACGAAAGATGAGGATGGAGTGACTGGAGACTGACCGGTTGGGGAAAATGGTTAGATAATTTAGGCATACATGTATGACTAATAATTGTAGGTTTACTAATAGAATTCAATGTGTTAAAATGGATAATGACTCGGCTGGTCATTTCTTTGGGAGGACAACAGTCAATGATGATTATGAATATAACTCAAGCGCAAGAAAGAGAATGTGATAGGCTACTCCAAGAGTTTGAGACTAGGCAGACTAAGGAGGATAGAAATGACAAGATTGTGAACCTCGGCACCATAGGGTGAAAAAAGGGCAGAAAATAAAAATTTGAAAAACAACAATTGTTTAAAAAAGAAATGGGGGAATTGTAAGAAATGGGGAAATGTGTTGTTTTTTAAGGGAGTATTTGAGGGATCTAGGCAAGTATTAGGGAAATGTATCTTTACTTTTAATACGGATTAAAAGTACTAACTTTAATGTAGAATTCTTAAAGAAATATTTAAAACAGTAATTTCAGCAAAAAAAAACTAAGATTGCTGAAACATATAAGCGAGGCACTAAAAGATCCATTGTTAAGATGTATGTTCAAGAATGGAATGTACCTGTGAACAATGAAAGATGTTACAAAATAAAAGAAGGGAACATCAAGATACAAGTTTAGCCGAGGTCCGCACGTACAAGGGGGATGATTGACAACTTGGAAAGAAGGGGACAATGGGCGTGGAGTATAGATGAGCAGAGATGGAATGGTAAGAAAGATTGAGTAATGTAGGGATCGGAAGAGGAGATCTCACACACCTCAAAAAGTATAATTGTGTGGTACTTCGAAATCTCTTCACTTCAATTGCTTTCTGCAATTGGGGTCCTTTCTTGCAAGATCAGAGAATAAATTGTCTTGTTTCCAGCTTTGGTGGTCTCGCCTAATTTTATTGAGTTTGTTTCTTACAATACTGATGCAAAATATTCATTTAGTATCTCCCCCATTTTATGTGGCTTCACACAAAGGCCGCCATGCTGATCTTTGAGGGGCCCTATTCTCTCCCTAGTTAACCTTTTGACCTTCATATATTTGTCAAACCCCTTTGGATTCTCATTAATACTATTTGCCAAAGCTATCTCATGTCCCCGTTTTGCCCTCCTGATTTTCCTCTTAAGTATACTCCTACTTTCTTAGTACTTTTCTAAGGATTCATTGATCTAACCTGACATATGCTTCCTTCTTTTTCTTAACCAAACCCTCAATTTCTTTAGTCATCCTGCATTCCCTATACCTACCAGCCTTCCCTTTCACCCTTACAGGAATATACTTTCTCTGGATGCTTGTTATTTCATTTCTGAAGATTTCCCATTTTCCAGCCGTCCTTTTCCTGCGAACATCTGCCTCCAATCAGCTTTTGAAAGTTCTTGCCTAATACCGTCAAAATTGGCCTTTCTCCAAAGTAGAACTTCAACTTTTAGATCTGGTCTATCCTTTTCCACCACTATTTTAAAATGAATAGAATTATGGTCGCTGGCCCAAAGTGCTCTCCCACAACACCTCAGTCACCTGCCCTGCCTTATTTCCCAAGAATAGGTCAAGTTTTGCACTTTCTCCAGCAGGTACATCCACATTCTGAATCAGAAAATTGTTTTGTACACACATAAGAAATTCCTCTCCATCTAAACCTTTAACACTATGGCAATCCCAGTCGATGTTTGGAATGTTAAAATTCCCTACCATTACTACCCTATTATTCTCAAAGATAGCTGAGATCTCCTCACAAGTTTGTTTCTCAATTTCCCTCTGACTATTAGGGGGGTCTATAATACAATCCCAATCAGGTGATCATCCCCTTCTTATTTCTCAGTTCCACCCAAATAACTTCCCTGGATGAATTTCCAGGAATATCCTCCCTTAGAAAAGCTGTAATGCTATCCCTTATTTTGCCACTCCCCCGTTTCTCTTGCCTCCCTTTCGATTCTTCCTGTTGTATTTGTATCCTGGAACATTCAGCTGCAAGTCATGCCCATCCCTGGGCCATGTTTCCGTAATTGCTATAATATCCCAGTCCCATGTTCCTAACCATGCCCTGAGTTCATCTGCCTTCCCTGTTAGTCCCCTTGCATTGAAATAAATGAAGTTTAATTTATTAGTCCTACCTTGTCCCTGTACTTGAGTATTGGGTTCAGTTTTGGTTTCCTTGCTGTAGGAAGGATGTTATTAAACCAGAAAGAGTGCAGAAGACCTTTACAAGGATGTTGCCTGGACTCAATGGTCTGAGTTATAGGGAAAGGTTGGACACATGCAGACATTCTTTCTTGATGACCAAAGAAGTCGGAGTGAGGGGGGGATCTTACAGAAGTGAATAAGTTCATGAGAGGCATGGATAGGGTGAATGTACTCAGTCTTTTACCCAGGGTTGCAGAATCAAGGAAGAGAGGACATCAGTTTCCAGATAGCAGGAAAAGAATAAAAAGGGGCAATGATTTTACAGTGAGGGTGGATTGCAAACAGAATAAGCTGACAGCGAAGTGGTTCAGACGGGTGCATTAACAGCATTTCAAAGAAATTTGGAGACATAGGAAAGGTTTAGAAAGATATGGGCCAAGTCCAGTGAAATGAGGTTAGCATGGATAGACCATTTGGTTTGGGCAGAAGGGCTTCTCTCTATGGAGGAGGACTGTATCAATCTCTGATTCTAAGACCCAAAAGAAGGTAGCAATGACTGAAGATCCAGAGTAAATGTGGGAAAATTTCCAGGTAGCTAACACTCCATTGACTTGAAATAGTGAATTTTAAAATGATCCAGACGAAGTTGGAATGCAAGGTATAAGGATACATTTTTTGGAGAAATTGACAAATACAATCTTAACAGGTTTACTCTCTTGGATTTATTGATGAAGTAGTTTTTTTAAAAAAAAAGCCTTACTTACACTCTAGTGAATCACAAATGTTGATTTGATTGAAGAAACTATTTTCAAATTTGATACTGCCCTCCAATATAAATTATAATTACATAAACGAAAACATTGTCAAAATCTGAACTGGTTCCGTGCACAAACTGCTGGAGTAATTAATGATTTTTATCAAACATACATTTTCATTGGGCTGACGTAAGGATTATCTCAGTGCAGATAATGATGATGGATAATAACTCAGGAACAAGTGATAACTGTAATTCCAACTACATTGCAGTTTTTCCCAGCTGAACGGTTTCAAACATGGTTAAATATGAAATGATTATGACATAAATGATCAGTTCACCCATCCCTTTCAAATCTGAGGTTTTCAAATTTTCCAATTTTATGAAAGAGCAGCAAAATTCCGGACAATAGTTACAAAACAAAACCAGTCTCGCTATGTTACTAAATCATGTACATTACTGACACATGATGGGAGTCTAAAGATCAGTCTGAAATATTAATCTTGATTGAGCCCAGTCCCCCCGCAAAGACTCCACTGACTCTGCAGTGAAATGATTTGGTGTCCCCCCTGGAAAGACTCCCCTGAGCCCAGTCTGAGACCCACTGACTGATTCATCTCCAACACTGTCATGTACCGCCACCTCCCGCCTGTGGAGCAACATTACAGGCAGGAAGGTCCCCAGGTTCCTGCAGCTCACAGCTCATTCTACCCAGTCAGTCCCTCTCTACAATTGAGCTTCTATTTGTTTCTTCTCTCCCTCTCCTTCTCTCCCCCAGACTGAGACCGACCCCCATCAGTTTACAGCTGGCAGGAGGCAGGGGACGGGGTGAAATTATGGGATAGATCTGTCAGTGCCCTTTAATCCCGCAGATTGTCAGCGGGGCGGAGTTTTTCCCGCCGTCATTCTCTCCCGGATGGAAGATGGGAAAGATCCTCTCAGTGAAAGTGTGGGTGAAAGTGTGGAGATGGGACATGGTGTCCGCATTGTAAAATGACACCTGTCCACCCACATAGTCCAGGAAAACCCCGATCTTCCGGGGATTCACACTCAGGGAGAGGGGGGTCCGTGAGGGGGAGGTGGAGGCTAAATAACCACATCTGGGTCCCAGCCACACAATCCAGAATCCAGTCTCCGGGCTCGGTCTGCTCCATCCTTTCCTCTCCACAGACTCTCGGGCCACTCCCAGATACCACCGGGTCTTCTCCCCCACCTCCACCTCCCAGTAATGTCTCCCTGATGTGAATCCCTCTGATCCCAGGACACATGGACAGGGATCAAATCTCTCCAGGGAGTCAGGGAGCGGCTGCCGTTTGTCTCCGAGTCTCACACTGGTCCGGTCCTCAGACAGGATGAGCTGGGGATGCGCTGTGTTCGGATCCAGAGTCAGAGAGGCTGGAGCTGGGGGAGAGATCAAATAACACCGTCAGAGAGAGATGGAGACAGGGAGAGAGAGGGGAGCAGGTAGTTAGGGGTTGAGCGATGGCGGGGGATGGGAGTGAAGGAGAGATGAGGCGAGTAAAAAATGAGGTCTGCAGATGCTGGAGATCACAGCTGCAAATGTGTTGCTGGTCAAAGCACAGCAGGCCAGGCAGCATCTCAGGAATAGAGAATTCGACGTTTCGAGCACAAGCCCTTCATCAGGAATAAGAGAGAGAACCAAGCAGGCTAAGATAAAAGGTAGGGAGGAGGGACTGGGGGAGGGGCGACGGAGGTGGGATAGGTGGAAGGAGGTCAAGGTGAGGGGTGATAGGCCGGAGTGGGGTGGGGGCGGAGAGGTCAGGAAGAGGATTGCAGGTTAGGAGGGCGGTGCTGAGTTGAGGGAACCGACTGAGACAAGGTGGGGGGAGGGGAAATGAGGAAACTGGAGAAATCTGAATTCATACCCTGTGGTTGGAGGGTTCCCAGGCGGAAGATGAGGCGCTCCTCCTCCAGCCGTCGTGTTGTTGTGTTCTGCCGGTGGAGGAGTCCAAGGACCTGCATGTCCTCGGTGGAGTGGGAGGGAGAGTTAAAGTGTTGAGCCACGGGGTGATTGGGTTGGTTGGTTCGGGCGGCCCGGAGGTGTTCTCTGAAGCGTTCCGCAAGTAAGCGGCCTGTCTCCCCAATATAGAGGAGGCCACATCGGGTGCAGCGGATGCAATAGATGATGTGTGTGGAGGTACAGGTGAACTTGTGGCGGATATGGAAGGATCCTTTGGGGCCTTGGAGGGAAGTGAGTGTGGAGGTGTGGGCGCAAGTTTTACATTTCCTGCGGTTGCAGGGGAAGGTGCCGGGGGTGGAGGTTGGGTTGGTGGGGGGTGTGGATCTGACGAGGGAGTCACGAAGGGAGTGGTCCTTGCGGAACGCTGATAGGGGAGGGGAGGGAAATATATCCTTGGTGGTGGGGTCCGTTTGGAGGTGGCGGAAATGGCGGCGGATGATACGTTGTATGCGGAGGTTGGTGGGGTGGTAGGTGAGAACCAGTGGGGTTCTGTCTTGGTGGCGGTTGGAGGAACGGGGCTCAGGGGCGGAGGAGCGGGAAGTGGAGGAGATGCGGTGGAGGGCATCGTCGATCATTTCTGGGGGGAATCTGCGGTCCTTGAAGAAGGAGGCCATCTGGGCTGTGCGGTGTTGGAATTGGTCCTCCTGGGAGCAGATGCGGCGGAGACGAAGGAATTGGGAATATGGGATGGCGTTTTTACAGGGGGCAGGGTGGGAGGAGGTGTAGTCCAGGTAGCTGTGGGAGTCAGTCGGTTTATAATAGATGTCTGTGTTGAGTCGGTCGCCCGAGATAGAAATGGAAAGGTCTAGGAAGGGGAGGGAGGAGTCTGAGACAGTCCAGGTGAATTTGAGGTCGGGATGGAAGGTGTTAGTAAAGTTGATGAACTGTTCAACCTCCTCGTGGGAGCACGAGGCAGCGCCGATACAGTCATCGATGTAGCGGAGGAAAAGGTGGGGGGTGGTGCCAGTGTAGTTGCGGAAGATGGACTGTTCCACATATCCTACGAAGAGGCAGGCATAGCTGGGGCCCATGAGGGTGCCCATGGCAACTCCTTTAGTTTGGAGGAAGTGGGAGGATTGAAAAGAGAAGTCATTCAGGGTGAGGACCAGTTCAGTCAGTCGAAGGAGGGTGTCAGTGGAAGGGTACTGGTTGGTGCGGCGGGAAAGGAAGAAGCGGAGGGCTTTGAGTCCTTCGTGATGGGGGATGGAGGTGTACAGGATGGATGTCCATAGTGAAAATAAGGCGTTGGGGGCCGGGGAAGCGAAAATCCTGGAGGAGGTGGAGGGCGTGGGTGGTGTCCCGAACGTAGGTGGGGAGTTCTTGGACTAAAGGGGACAGGACCATGTCGAGGTATTGGGAGATGAGTTCGGTGGGGCAGGAGCAGGCTGAGACAATGGGTCGGCCGGGGCAGGCAGGTGTGTGGATTTTGGGCAGGAGGTAGAAACAGGCAGTGCGGGGTTGTGGGACTATGAGGTTGGAGGCGGTGGATGGGAGATCCCCTGAGGTGATGAGGTCCTGGATGGTCTGGGAGATGATGGTTTGGTGGTGGGAGGTGGGGTCATGGTCAAGGGGGCGATAAGAGGAGGCGTCCGCGAGCTGGCGTTTGGCTTCAGCGGTATACAGGTCAGTGCGCCAAACTACCACCGTGCCTCCCTTGTCTGCGGGTTTGATGGTGAGGTTGGGATTGGAGCGGAGGGAGTGGAGGGCTGCATGTTCTGAGGGTGAGAGGTTGGAGTGGGTAAGAGGGGTGGACAGGTTGAGTCGGTAAATGTCACGGCGGCAGTTGGCTATAAAGAGGTCGAGGGCGGGTAGGAGGCCAGCACGGGGTGTCCAGGTGGATGGGGTGTGTTGGAGGCGGGAGAAGGGGTCATCAGAGGGTGGGCGGGAGTCTTGGCCGTGAAAGTAGGCACGGAGGCGAAGGCGGCGGAAGAATTGTTCAATATCTCGCCGCGTGTTGAACTCATTAATCCGAGGGCGTAGGGGAATGAAGGTGAGGCGAGTCTGGAAAAGAGGAGTTTGAAGGTGGGGAGGACAGGGAAAGGGGAGGGAGAGACGGAGAGTGCAGTGAGTGATGATAGTGCTGGAATGAGTAGGAAGAGCAGGTAAGGTGGAGGGGTGGGGAGGGAGGAGTGAGGGAGATGAGAGAGCTCATTTGCAGGGGTATGCGTTGGGAAATGAAATATGCAGGAAGATCATAACCCTATCGCAGGAGGGAGGGGAAGGTTTAAGAGAAGGGAGAGTGAGGAGATGTGGGATAAAGGGTGGAAAGTGAGGAGAGGTAGAGAGAGAGGAGCGCTGAAAATGTGTTGCTGGAAAAGCGCAGCAGGTCAGGCAGCATCCAAGGAGCAGGAGGGTCGACATTTCGGGGATGAGCCCTTCTTCAGGAAAGGAGGAGGGCCGAGTGAAGGGGCAGTACGAGAGAGAGAGAGAGAGAGAGAGAGGTGGAGAATCAGGAGGAGTTCAGAAGAAGTTGAGCAATGGGAGGGTTGAGTGCTCAGGTGAGAGCCATTTGAAGGGGTATCCCTCGGGGAGGATCACCTGGGGAGCTAGGCGGAGTGGGGAGAAGAAGGGCGGGATTGTGTGGATGGAAGGTGTGATGGTCGTGGCAAAGGTTAGAGTATGCTGGGGAGGGTGGGAACGGGGGACAGAGAGTGTGCCAGCAATGGAGGGAGAAAAAGTACTAAGGGGGGGGGAAGGAGAGTGAGCATAAGGGGGTGTGGGACAGCATAGGGGAGTGTCAGATGGTGGGGGAGGGGAGAAGTGGGGGGAGAGTGAAGAGTTTCCTGAGAGTGAAGGGTATGAACAGGTTGGGGGAGGGTATTGTGAGGGAGAGGGCAGAATGAGGGAGAGAGAGAGAGAGATAGGGCATGCATTGGGAGGGGAGATGGCTAGGTCCAGGAGGAAGAGACAGATTAGGAGGGGAGAGTGAGTAGGAGAGTGATGGTGACGAAATGAGGAAGGGAAGGTGAGAGGAAGGGGAAAAAAGAGGAGGTGAGTGTAAGGGAAAGTGATCATGAGGGGTTCAATAACAAGAGGAAGGGAGCAGGAGGGTGAGGGGAAAGGGAGATTGGCACAGGGGTTGGTAAATGCAAAAGAAAAGGGATGAATGAGGTGCTGTGAGGGGGTGGGAATGGGAATAGTGAGGAGAGGCAGGAGTGATGTGCAGCAAGGGAATGGGGAGACTGAGGGACGGGTAGACTGAGGTTGCATTTGTAAAGAAGAGTATAGCGAGGGGGGAGTATCTGTAGACTAGGAGGAAATGAGGGGAGGTATTTAACCCCAGGGCAGGGAATGGAAGAGTGAAGAAATGGAGTAAGTATGGAGGAGGGAATGATTGCAAGCTGAGCAAGGATATGGGAGAGGATGTGGTGGTTATGTGAGTGGAGGGGACTGTTTGGGAAGCTGCAGGGGAGAGTGAGTGATAGTATAGAATGGGAGGGTGACAACAGGAGGTCTGCAAAATAAGTGGTCATTTGAGGTTTGGAGATCGGGAGAGTGAGTGGGAAGGTCAAAAGATGGAGATACGGTGAATGAGGAGAAGAAAGAAAGGGTGGTTCCGTTTGGCCAGGGAAGGGAAGAGTGAGTGGGAGAGGAGAGTGAGTGGCAGGGAGTGACAGGATATATAAGGATGTGTTAAGTGGACAGAAAATTAATACATGTGAGGAAGTGAGAGAGTGCAAAATAAGGCCTTGTGTGGATTCTAGAGGTGAATGAACTTAAGAATATCGTGTAGTCTGTGCAGGGGGAGAGGAGAGTCAAGATGAGGAGAGTGTAGGATGGGGGTTTCAAAGGAAGGTTCTGGATTAGTGGTGCTGGAAGAGCACAGCAGTTCAGGCAGCATCCGAGGAGCAGTAAAATCGATGTTTCGGGCAAAAGCCCTTCATCAGGAATACAGGCAGAGAGCCTGAAGCGTGGAGAGATAAGCTAGAGGAGGGTGGGGGTGGGGAGAAATTAGCATAGAGTACAATAGGTTAGTGGGGGAGGGGATGAAGGTGATAGGACGGGAGGGCGGAGGGTGGAGTGGATAGGTGGAAAAGAAGATAGGCAGGTCGGACAAGTCATGGGGCAGTGCTGAGCTGGAAGTTTAGAACTGGGGTGAGTTGGGGGAAGGGGAAATGAGGAAACTGCTGAAGTCCACATTGATGCCCTGCGGTTGAAGTGTTCCGCGGCAGAAGATGAGGCATTCTTCCCCCAGGCATTGGGTGATGAGGGAGCGACGGTGAAGGAGGCCCAGAACCTCCATGTCCTCGGCAGAGTGGGAGGGGGAGTTGAAATGTTGGGCTACAAGGCGGTATGGTTGATTGGTGCGGGTGTCCTGGAGATGTTCCCTAAAGGGCTCTGCTAGGAGGCGTCCAGTCTCCCCAGTGTAGAGAAGACCGCATCGGGAGTAACGGATACAATAAATGATATTAGTGGATGTGCAAGTAAAACATTGATGGACGTGGAAGGCTCGTTTAGGGCCTTGGATGGAGGTGAGGGAGGAGGTGTGCACGCAGGTTTTGCAATTCCTGCGGTGACCGGGAAAGGTGCAAGAATGGGAGGGTGGGTTGAAGGGGAGCGTGGACCTGACCAGGTGATCACGAAGGGAATGGTCTTTGCAGAAGATGGAAAGGGGTGGGTAGGGAAATATATCCCTGGTGGTGGGGCCTGTTTGGAGGTGGCAGAAATGTCGGCAGATGATTTGGTTTATGTGAAGGTTGGTAGGGTGGAAGGTGAGCACCAAGGGCGTTCTGTCCTTGTTATGGTTTGAGGGGTGGAGTCTGAGGGCAGAGGTGCAGGTTGTGGACGAGATGCATTGGAGGGCGTCATAAACCACGTGGGAAGGGAAATCGCGGTCTCTAAAGAAGGAGACCATCTGGTGTGTTCTGTGGTGGAACTGGTCCTCCTGGGAGCAGATATGGCCGAAGCGGAGGAATTGGGAATACGGGATGGCATTTTTGCAGGAGGTAGGGTGGGAAGAGGTGTAATCCAGGTAGCTGTGGGAGTCGGTGGGTTTGTAAAAAATGTCAGTGTCAAATCGGTTGTCCTTAATGGAGATGAAGAGGCCCAGGAAGGGGAGGGAGCTATCAGAAATGGTCCAGGTAAATTTGAGGTCAGGGTGGAATGTGTTGGCGAAGTTGATGAATTGCTCAACCGCCTCGCGAGAGCACGAGGTGGCGCCAATGCAGTCATCAATGTAGCGGTGGAAGAGGTGGGAAGTGGTGCCAGTGTAATTACGGAAGATCGACTGTTCTACATAGCCAACAAAGCTGGGGCCCATACTGGTGCCCATGGCTATCCTTTGGCCTGAAGGAAGTGGGAAGATTCGAAGGAGAAATTGTTAAGGGTGAGGACCAGTTCGGTCAAACGAATGAGAGTGTCGGTGGAAGGGTACTGTTGGGGAGATTGGGAGAGGAAGAAACTGAGGACTTGAAGGCCCTGGTCATGGTGGATGGAGGTGTGGAGGGATTGGCTATCCATGGTGAAGATGAGGCGTTGGGGGCCGGGGAAATGGAAGTCTTGGAGGAGGTGGAGGGTGTAGGTGGTGTCTTGAACGTATGTGGGAAGTTCCTGGACTCGGGGGGATAGGACAGTGTCGAGGTAGGTAGAAATGAGTTCAGTGGGGCAGGAGCATGCTGAGACAATGGGTCGGCCAGGGTGGTCAGGCTTGTGGATCTTGGGAAGGAGGTAGAACCGGGCAGTGTGGGGTTCCCGGACTACGAGGTTGGAAGCTGTGGGTGGGAGATCTCCTGAGGTGATGAGGGTCTGTATGGTCAGCCACTCCCTCACCACCCAACGCCTGGAGGAAGAACGCCTCATCTTCCGCCTCGGAACACTTAAACCCCACGGCATCAACGTGGACTTCAACAGTTTCCTCATTTCCCCTTCCCCCAGCTCAGCACTGTCCCCATGACTTGTCCTGACTTGTCCTACCTGCCTAACTTCTTTTCCACCTAACCACTCCCCCCTCCCCACTGACCTACCACCTTCATCCCCTTACCCACTCACCTATTGCACTCTATGCTACTTTCTCCCCACCCCCACCCTCCTCTCACTTTTCTATTCACGGTTCAGGCTCCCTGCCTGTATTCCTGATGAAGGGCTTTTGTCCGAAACGTCAATTTTACTGCTCCTCGGATGCTGCCTGAACTGCTGTGCTTTTCCAGCACCACTAATCCAGAATCTGGTTTCCAGCGTCTGCAGTCATTGTTTTCACCCTGTTTCAAAGGAAGGACAGAGTTGGGTCTCGGAAGTTGAGCGAGTCTGTGAATGTGGAGGAGGTGAGTAAATTTGAGGATGAGGTGGAGGGGGACAGATGTGGAGGTGAGAGTGAAGGGGAAGAGGAGTGTGAGGAGACAAGATTAAAAGGGAAGGGAGTGTCAGGGGTGGGGTAATCATGGCAGAGTGATTATGGAGGAATGGAGTTGAGGGGGACGGCGAACATGAGACAGGAGTGAGGGGCAGTGCAAGGCAGAGGGTGAGAGCACAGCTAGGTTGAGGGGAGAATGACAGGATTGGGAAGCTATGGTCGAGGATAGTGAGGGAGTGGGAAGAGTGAGCTGAGATGGTGGGAGGAGTGAACAGGAGGGAGCTGTAAGGTTGAGGGGGAATGGGAGAGCAGGAGAGAGTGAGGGGGCATTGATGGGGAGGTGTGGGCAAGTAGACTGCCAGGGGATGTGGAGTGACAAGGAGAGTGAGAATGGGAGAGGTGGAGGCGAGTGTGAGGTGAGGTGGGGGAGAGGGAATTGTGAAGTTTGGACAATGAAGGGAGGGTGGGAGAGGACTGAATGGTGCACAATCGAGAGGAATGGATGGATGTGGGGAATGTGGAGGTGAGTAGTATGGAGGGTGGGAATACAATGAGGCTATGGTCTGTCAGGCTACAGGATGGTTAATGGCAGATACAAATCAAGGTCGAAGGGAGAATGACTGGGATGGGAAGCTGAGCGAGAGGGGACAATGAATGAGCGACAAGAGTAAATGGAGAGTGAGGAGGTGGGCAGGCAGAGAGTGGGAGATTTTGGGCGTGGCTAGTGAGAGTATGGTCGGAGATGGGAGTGGGGAGTGAGCAGAAAGGAGACAACGAGAGGAGGAGAGAGTGGGGTGGGAGATCAGGAGGGAGTGTTGGTTAGAGGGAGGGCGTGGAGAGTGAAATCCATGGACCGGTGATGGGGAGGGAGGGTGAGGAGAGTGGGGCCTGCATGGAGATGGAAGGGGAATGCAGTGGGGGATAGGGATAAGGAAACTGAGGAGAGAACGATGGGGTTATTAAAGAGGTGGGCTGAGGGTGGAGATGGGGAGAGGCGTGATAAAGAAAATGGAGAGGGAAATTGGTAGCGAGGGGGATGGGGAATGAAAATGAGGAGGATGACTTGGATGAGGAGAATCAGAGAGATGGGAGGAGAAAGTGAAAGCAAATGTGTGGGGGAAAGCACAGAGTGTGGGGGTGAGTGAGGGGTGTGACAATGTTACAGTTTAAATAAGGTTAGGTTTTCCTTGTGTTTTGTTTTAGGGGCTTATAAACACATAGTTTCCTATGTGTCTGGTTTGTATGGGTTTTGGGGCCAATTTGATCACGGATAACAGATCCTGCCTCAGGAAAAGGCTTTCAAGTTGAACGAAACACTTGTCCAATGGAAGGGGAGCCTCCAGTTCTCCCAGGTCAGCTTAACGCTTGTTTTGGTTTGGTTTGGCACGCAGTCAGTTTTTTGAGGCTGCGGATCAAAGAAACTGCTCCATGCTGACCCTCTCTCGGACATCTCTCCTGGGAGAACCTCGGCTTGAGTTTTCCTTTTTTTTGCCAAAGGTGTGTTTATGGGGATGTTGCAAATATTGGGAATCATTAAGTTGTGATCAAGTCAGTTGGGTTTTTAAATACTTACGTTATCCTGAGGAGATAGGACAACTTCGGGGTGGTGGATGGGAGTTGTGGGGGTGAGAGAATGAGGGACAATGTGAGGCCTGAGTGATGTGAGGGGAAGGGGAGTCTTCACAAGGAAGAATTTTAAAAACAAGGAGCATTCCTGAAACAGAGAAAACCTGCAGAATCGCCAGTGACAGAGTGACCTGGGTGTCCTACTGCATGAGACAGAAAATGTTCAATGCAGGAGCAGTGAGTAATTAAGAAGGTTAATGGCAGATTAATCTTTTTGCTGAGGTAAGATGAACATAGCAGTAAAAATGTTATCCTTTAGTTATTGAGAGAAATGGTGAGTCCACTCCTTGAGCCACAGAGTTAAAGAAAGTGAACTTGACATTGTCCCAGAGGCTGCTGTCTGATCTGAGGGAGAAAGCTAGTGGTGAGTTTATTATTAGCATCACCATCCTTCACTGATGGGGCATGGATGAGAAGACAGGATCTCTACAGTGTAGGAACTGAATCTACACTGTTGCTGTTAGTCTGTATCAGATGGCAACTGCCCAGCCAATTAAGCTAACCAGCCGGCATAGCTCGAGCGGAACACAGCATCAAATGAGGCCCTTCAGCCCATTGTGGCCATGCTAGTCATCAAGGGCCTATCAAATTCTATTCTATATCCCAGCAGCTAGGGAACTTGGGGAAATAAATAGTGATGTCTTGAAAAGGGTTCACATTACAGAAGAGGATGCGCTGTCGAGGTCTTCAATTGTGCAAAGCTGGAGAAACCCTCGGGAACAGAAACTAGAGAAACTCGGGAAGAGATTGCTGGACCCATTGCTGACATATTTGTATTAACAACAGCCACAGGCGAGGTGCCAGAACTGGAGGTCGGCTAATTTGGTGCCATCATTTAAGAAGGGCTGTCAGTAAAAGCAAGGGAACTGTAGGCCAGTGAGCTTCACATCAGTGGTTGGTAAGTTATTGGAGAGTTTGGGAGAGGATTTACATGCATTTGGAAAGGCAAAAGACGAATTCGAAATCTTCATCATTGCAAGTGAGAAATCGCTTCTTGATTGAGTTTTTTGAAGATGTTACAAAGTAGATTGATGAAGACAGAGCAGTAGACATTGTGCCTGTGGACTTCAGCAAAGCATTCAACCAGGTTCTGCATGGCAGACTGGTTAGTAAGGTTAGATCACATGGGATTCAGGGGGAGCTAGCCATCTCAGTAAAAAATTGGATTGAAGGGAGGAGGCAGAATGTGATGATAGAGGGTTGCTTTTCAGACTGGAGACCAGCGGTATGACACGGGGTCGGTACTGTGCCTCATTGCTTTTGGTCATGTATATAAATCATTTGGGTGCAAACATCAGAGGCATGGTTTGTAAGTTGGTCCATCTCAGACATCTCCCCCCCTTCTTGATCTCTCTGTTCCCATTTCCAGCAACAGTCTCCATGTGGATGGTTACTATAAACCCACAGACTCTCACAACTACCTGGACCACAACTTCTCCCACTCAGTATCCTGCAAGAACTCCACCCCATTCTCCCAATTCCTCTGTCTCTAGCATATCTGCTTGGATGAGGAGACATTCCTCTCAAGCATCCCAGGTGTAAACCTATTTTAAACAAAGTGCATTCCCCCACTCTCTCATCCAGACAGCCCTCCACCTCACCACCTCCATTCTCCATTCCACTGCTCTAAACATTCCTAACTCAACGCAATAAAGACTGAGGCTCCCCCTTGTTCTCACCTAACACCCCACCAGTCACCGCATCCAACACATCATCCTCAAACACTTCTGCCAACTCAAACTAGACCCAATATTCAAGAACATCATCCCCTGCCAATCTCTTTCTGTCTTCCACAAGGACTGTTTCCTTCGCCAGGCCTACATTTGCATCACTCTCCCCACCGACACCACCACCCCCACCAAAATCCCACGTACCTTTCCCTGCAACCGGAAAAGATGCAAAACCTGCCGGTACACCATGCGCTCAGCTCCATTCAGGGCCCCAGACAGTCCTTCCAGGTGAGAGAAAGGTTCACCTGCCTCTCTTACAACCTAGTTTACTGCATCAGGTGCTCCACATGTGGTCTTCTCTACATCGGAGGGACCAAACATAAACTGAGGGAACAGTTCACTGAGCATCGCAGCCAGGTCTGTAGGGGCTGACCGGACCTCCCAGTCACTACCCATGTAGTTCCCCTTTCCAATCCTTTTCCGACATGACCATCTTTGGCGTCCTCCATAGCCACAATGAATCAACTCCCAAACTGGAGGTCAAAAATGTATAAGCCCTTCTTCAGGATTCGCCTGCTACTTTGATGCTGCCTGACCTGCTGTGCTTTTCCAGCAACAAATTTTTAAGCTTTGATCTCCAGCATCTGCAGTCCTCACTTTCTCCCAAACTGGAGGAACCACACCTCTTCTGCGTGCACGGTCGATAGCCCAGAGGACCAATGATGAGTTCTTCTACTTCAGACAACCTCCCTTCCCATCCCCCACTCCCTTCCCCTCCCTTCCACTCCTCCCAGCCACCAACCGGATTCATTCCGCCCATTGACCAACCAGGTCTCATCCTCTGCCTGTCTTCACCTAGCCCATTTCACCACCCTGCTCCCGACACCCCCTTTACCTGCAGCGTCTCCCCCCTCACCCATCCTCAGTCCTGAAGAAGGGTTACACTCGAAATGTCGACTTCTCCACCTCCTGCTGCTGTCTGGCTTGCTGTGTTCTCCCTGCTTCCTGCTTGTCTAACATGGTTCATAAGCTGGAAGGTGACATGAAAATATTGTCCAGTAGACAGTAAAGAAGATGATATTAGGCTGCAATGGAACCTTGATCAGATGGGCCAGTGGGAGGATTGGCAGATGGAGTTTAATTTGGACAAATGTGAGGTGTTGCATTTTGGTCAGACAAACCAGGCCAGGACTATTACAGTTGATAGTGTAGTTCTGGTGAGTGTTACTGAGCAGGAGGCCTGGGGTTGCAGGTACATGGTTCCCTGGGGTGAAGTTGCATGTAGATAGGGTGGTGAAGAGAGATTATGACATGCTTGCCTTCATTGGTCGGAGCATTGAGTACTGGAGTTGGGGCATCATTTTGTGGCTGTGCAGCACACTAGAATGTGATTCTGGTCATCCTCCCATGGGTAAGTATGTTGTGAGTAAAAAGTGAGGTCTGCAGATGCTGGAGATCAGATCTGAAAATGTGTTGCTGGTTAAAGCACAGCAGGTCAGGCAGCATCCAAGGAACAGGAAATTCAACGTTTCGGGCCAGAGCCCTTCATCAGGAATGAGGAAAGTGTGCCAGGCAGGCTAAGATAAAAGGTAGGGAGGAGGGACTTGGGGGAGGGGCGATGGAGATGTGATAGGTGGAAGGAGGTCAAGGTGAGGGTGATAGGTTGGAGTGGGGTGGGGGCGGAGAGGTCAGGAAGAAGATTGCAGGTTAGGAGGGCGGTGCTGAGTTCGAGGGAATTGACTGAGACAAGGTGGGGCGAGGGGAAATTAGGAAACTGAAGAAATCTGAGTTCATCCCTTGTGGTTGGAGGGTTCCCAGGCGGAAGATGAGGCGCTCTTCCTCCAACCGTCGTGTTGTTATGTTCTGGCGATGGAGGAGTCCAAGGACCTGCATGTCCTCGGTGGAGTGGGAGGGAGAGTTAAAGTGTTGAGCCACGGGTGGTTGGGTTGGTTGGTCCGGGCGTCCCAGAGGTGTTCCCTGAAGCGTTCTGCAAGTAGGCGGCCCGTCTCCCCAATATAGAGAAGGCCACATCGGGTTAGGTATGTTGTGAGGCTTAAGAGTGTATGGAGGACATTTGCAGGGCTGTTGCTGGGACTGGAGGGTTTGAGTTGTAGAGAGTGACTGAACAGGCTGGGGCTTTTTTCCTGTAGCATTACAGGCTGAGGGGTGACCTTTTAGAGATTTATAAAACCATGAAGGGCATGGAAAGGGTGAATCGCTCATGTATTTTCCCCATGGTAGGTGACTTGACAACTGGAGGCCACAGATTTAAGGTGAGATGGGAAAGATTTAAAAAGAGCCTGAGGGGTAACTCTTTTATGGAGGGGGTGGTTCATGTATGGAGTGGTCTGCCAGAGGAAATGGTAGAGGTTGGTCTAATCACAACATTTAAAATGCATCAGGATGGGAATATGATTAGGAACGGTTTTGTGGGATATAGATCAAATGCTGGCAAATGGGACTAGGGTCTGTTTGGGATATCTGTTCTGCATGAACTCATAGAACATAGAACATTACAGCGCAGTACAGGCCCTTCGGCCCTCGATGTTGCGCCGACTCATTGGATGAAAGAGTCTGTTTCCATTCTGTGTGACACTATCACTTCATCTGAATAACTTTCTAAATGCTGCAAAGATTTCTATCTCCTTTCAGGCAGTGAGTTCCCAATGCCGACTACCATCTGCAGGAAAAATATTATCCTTAATTCCCCTCGAAAACCCTGCTCCTTCTTTGAAATCGATGCCCGTGTTATTGCCCATTCCACTGGGGGAAAAGTACCCTCCTCTCTACCCAATCTCTAACCCTCATAACTTTCTACACTTTCATCAGGTTTTTATTGGATTACTTACAGTGTGAAAACAGCCCTTTGGTCCAACAAGTCCACGCCGACCCTCTGAAGAGACATCCACCCAGACACATTCCCCTACATTTACGCCTTCACCTGACACTACGAGAAATTTGGCACGTCCAATTCACCTAACCTGCACAACTTTGGACTGTGGGAGAAAACTGGAGCACCCAGGGGAAACCCACGCAGAACGTGCAAACTCCACACAGACAGTTGCCTGAGGCAGGAATCAAACGCAGGTCTTTAGCACTGTCAAGCAGCCATGCTAACCACTGCGCTACCGTGCCACCAGTGGCTGGCCCCTCAGCCTTCAGTGCTTCACTGAAACTATCTCTAGCCGATCGAGTCTGTCTTAAGAAGTGAAACACTCCAGCCCAGGCAACATCTTGGTGAATCTCAGCTGTTCCAGCCCGACCCTGTCTCCTGTTGGATTTTCTACACACTGCATCAAAAAGATCACGGGGAAACATTTGAAGAATTCAGTCCTGTCTAAGCCCTTCACAATCTGCCTGTCCCAGTTCATCCTGGGGATACTGAATTCCCCTGATATTATTACCATTTTATTTTTGCACTTCTCTGAGATGGGCCGACATATCAGCGTTTAATCTGTCTCTGACTGTGGTGGGTCTACAGTACACTCTCAACAATGTAGTTCCCAATTTTTATAAAGTTCTCCCCATGTGGCCTCAATGGAGTGGAAAATCAGAGCCTGTTCTTCCAGTTTGTGCTGAGCCTCGAGCTGGACAAACAGGATCTCATTTCCCATTAGGGGACCCTTCAGCCTTCAGCAGTCAGTATGGAGTTGCAATAATGTTAGTGCCTGAACACTTTCTTCCATATCCTTTATCCACACACACACCCCAAGCCCTGTCATGACATGAGCTACTTGCAGCACAGCCGGCCCTATTTCAACTTCTTATAGTCCCCAGCTTTTGTGTCTCCCTGCCTCACCATTATCCATCCCATTGCCTGTCTAACTGTCTTTCTCTCCTTCTGGGCTCTGTCTCCACTGATGTTTTTATTTCTTAATAAAACCCACCCCCACACTCCCACCTAGATACACTGTCTTCAGTGTATATATACCACCATTTCCCAGTTAACATCGAGTTGTGTAGAGGGTAACTGGACCAGAAACATTAACTCTGCTTTCTCCCCATATTTGCTGCCAGAGCTACTGAGTTTTTCCTCATAGAATCTGTTTTGGTTTCAGAGTTCCAGCATCCCCAGTTTTTTTTAGATTAGATTAGATTACTTACAGTGTGGAAACAGGCCCTTTGGGCCAACAAGTCCACACTGACCCGCCGAAGCACAACCCACCCATACCCTTACGTATACCCCTTACCTAACACTACGGGCAATTTAGCATGGCCAATTCACCTGACCCGCACATCTTTGGACTGTGGGAGGAAACCAGAGCACCCGGAGGAAACCCACACAGACACGGGGAGAACGTGCAAACTCCACACAGTCAGTCGCCTGAGGCGGGAATTGAACCCAGGTCCCTGGCGCTGTGAGGCAGCAGTGCTAACCACTGTGCCACCGTGCTGCCTCAAAGTTCTTTATTTCATTTTATGGTTAATTATGTTGATATGAACTTCCTTGTATTATTGATATCCAGAGGAGATGGATGGACTAGGGTAAGTGAAAATAAGTATGAGGAGGGAGGGCGATGGAGAGCGGGAGGGAGAATATGAGATTATTAACAAGTCAGATTTGGAATAACAGGGACGTAGAGTTGGAAAGTGATTTGGAGGGAACATCAATGTAATAGCAGTGCCAGGTGGAGGGGAGAGATAACATTGGAGTGTGGGATAAAAGGGAGAATGAGGTGGAAGGGAGCGTAATGCTGAAGGTGAGATTGACAGGAATGGGAACTGACAGAAATGGGCGTTGTGGGAGGAAGGGGAAGGGAGTATGAGAGCAAAGGGAGAGACAGAGCCTGAGAACAATCTTCTTTGTCACCTCTTCAACAAACTCAACCCTGTCAATGATTCAAGGTTTCCCATGCACAAAGCCATGATGACTATCCTTACTCAATCCTTAGCTCTCCGAATGGATGTAAATCCTGTCCCTCCAAATCCCCTGTAACAGTGATGTCAGTCTCCCCAGTCACCTGCCTTTTCGTTACGGCCTTTCTTAAATAAGGGAACCGCATTTAGTCTCCTCCAGTCTTGTCTCATCTCACCGTTGGCTCGTGATGATATAAATATCTTAACAATGGGCCGAGCAATATCTTCCTTAGCTTCCCACAAAATTCTGGGATAAACTTGATCATGTTTCAAGGACTTATCCATTTTAAGACCTGCAGCACTTCCTCTTCTGTCATATGGAACTCTTCAAGATGTCACTATTTACTTTCTCGAGTCGTGTGTCCTTCTCCACAGTAAATTACCGATGAATGTTATAATCCAGGACTATTACAACCTGATTAATCTTATAGATATTTGAGATCTCCCTACATGTTGCTTCTCAATTTCCCACTATCTATTTGAAGGCCTATACTACAATCCGAATGAGATAATCATCCTTTTCTTATTTCGTCATTATACCCACATAACTTCCCCGGACCGTCTCCCAGGAATATCATAGAACATAGAACAGTTATAGGCCTTTCAGTCCATGATGTTGTGCTGAGCATTTACCTCAATCTAAGTTCAACCTAACCTACACACCCCTCAATTTACTGCCGTCCATGTGCTTGTCCAGCAGTGGCTTCAATGTCCCTAATGGCTCTCACTCTACTACCACTGCTGGCAGTTCATTCCATTCTCTGCATAAAGAACCTATCTCTGACATTTCCCCTACACCTTCCTCCAATCACTTAAAAATCATGTCCCCTCGTGACTGCCATTTCTTCCCTGGGGAAAGGTCTCTGGCTAACTTCTCTATCTATGGATGTAGGTTTGCTCGTGAGCTGGAAGGTTTATTTCCAGACGTTTCGTCATCCTTCTAGGTAACATCTTCAGTGGGCCTCAGGCAAAGACTATTATCAGGGTTCTCAGCAGAGGCAGTATTGCGGAGATTCAAACAAACAGCTCTGCCAACCATCCAACCCAAGCTTTGGGTCCGCTACGTGGATGACACCTTTGTCATCACTAAACAAAACAAATTAGAGGAAACCTTCAAGACCATTAATAATACCCTTATTGGCATAAAATTCACGAAAGAGGAGGAAAACAACAACAAACTGCTATTCCAAGACGTCACAGTAGAGTGAACAGCCAATGGGCAATTTCAAACCAGCGTCTACAGGAAAACAACACAGAAGGACTAAATATTGAACTACAGAAGCAATCATTCCAATATCCACAAACAAAGCTGCATCAGAACATTATTTCAATGGCCCAACACACACTGCAGTACAGAGGAGCTATGCATGGCAGAGGAAAATCACCTATACTGTGTATTCAAAAAGAATGGGTACCCAATGAACACAGTCCACCAATTTCTCAGGAACAAATCCAAACAAGCAGACAAAACAGAAACCCTAGCCACTCTCCCCTACACCAAAGACAACTCAGAAATGACTACCAGACCACTTAGACCCCTTGGCATCACGGTAGCCCACAAACCCACCAATACACTAAAACAGCAGCTAATGAACTTGAAAGACCCTATACAGCCAACAAGCAAAACTAATGTCATTTACAAAATACTGTGCAAGAACTGTAGCAAATACTACATTTGACAAACAGGCAGAAAACTAGCCACCAGGATACATGAACGCCAACAAGCCACAAAATGATATGACCCTCTCTCACTAGTATGCTTACATACAGAAAGGGAAGGATACCACTTCGACTGTGAAAACACATCCATCTTTGGACAAGCCAAACAGAGACATGAACGAGAATTCCTAGAATTATGGCATTCCAACCAGAACTCTATCAACAAACACATCCAGTTAGACCCCATGTCCCAACCCCTGAGAAAAGAGCAGGAAATGACATCACCACAAGAAATGACATCACCACAGGAAATGACATCACCAACCCAACGAAAGCCAACATATAAATAGAAAGCAGGACTCATGTATACTGCTTCACCTGAGACCCACTGAAGATGTTACCTAGCAGGGTGATGAAATGTCTGGGAATGAACCGCCCAGCTCAGCGAGTGAACTACATCCAAATTTGTCATCTGCAAATTTTGGCACTATTACAGTTCTTATCTAAATCACTGGTTTTGTGAAAAGCTGATGATCTCTGCAACACCCCACTAGTCACTGGCTGCCATTTGCAAAAAAAATCCATTTATTCCAAATTTTTGCTTCTCATAATAAGAGGCTTCTCCTGAGACCCACTGAAGATGTTACCAAGTAGGGTGACGAAACATCTGGAAATGAACCTCCCAGCTCAGCAAGCGAACCTGTGTCCAGAACCTCAACCTGAGCTACAAATCTTCTCAAAACTCTGTCTATGCCTCTCATTACATTGTACATCTCTATCAAGTCACCTCCCTTCTTTATTCTCTTCAGTGTGAAAAACCCGAATTCATGCAATCTCTCTTCATAAGACAAGCCTTCGAATTCAGGCAGCATCCTGTAAAGCTCCTCTGCACCCTCTCTAAAGCATCTACATCCTTCCTATAATGAGGTGATCAGAACTACACACAATATTCCAAGTGTGATCGAACCAGGGTTTACAGAGTTGCAGCAAAACCTCGCAGCTCTTAAATACAATCCCCTGGTTAATAAAAGGCAAAACACCATATGCTTTCTTAACAATCCTATCAAGTTGGGTGGCAACTTTGAGGGATTTATGTACATCGATCCAAGATCCCACTGTTCCCCCAAAATGCCAAGAATCCTGTCTTAAATCTTGTATTCTGCATTCAAAGTTGACCTTCCAAAATGAATCACTTCACATTTATCCAGGTTGAACTCCATTTGCTACTTCTGAGCCCAGCTCTGCATCCTGTTAATGTCGTGTTGTAGCCTGCAACAGCACTTGACACTACCTACAACACCACAACCTTTGTGTCATCAGCAAACTTACTAGGCTACACTTCCACTTCTTCATCCTCGTCATTTATAAAAACTAAAAGGAGCAGAGGCCCACAAACAGATCCCTGTGGACACCACTCGTCACCGACCCTCAGGTGGAATACTTTCCATCCGCAACGTCTTCTTTCAGCCAACCAATTCTGTATCCAGACAGCCACATTTGCCTGTAACCCATCTCTCCTAACTTTCTGAATGACTCTACCGTGGGGAACCTTATCAAATGCCTTACTGAAATCCATATACATCACATTCACTGCTTGACCTTCATCATCTTGTCTCATCCCGTCCTCAAAGAACTCATTCAGGTTTGTGATGAGTTACCAGCACCTCAGAAAGCCATGGTGACTACGTTTAATCAACCTATGTTTTTCCAAGTAGTCATAAATCCCATCTCTCAGAATCCTTTCCAGTACCTTGCTTAACATAAACAGAAGACTGACTGGCCTGTAATTCTCAGGGGTTTCTCTATTCCCTTTCTATGAACAGGGGAACAACACTTGCTTCCCTCCAATCAGCCAGTACTACTCCTGTCCATGTTTCATTGCTAATAACTATGATATCCCAGTCGAATGCTCCCGACCATGCCCTAGGTGCATCTGCCTTAGCTGTCAGGCCTCTTACATTAAAATTAATGCAGTTTCATTTCTCAATCTTACCTCATTCTCTGCCATTGTCCTGCCTACCTTGAATATTTAAGTTGCTCCCTTTCTCTACTGCACCAGCCTCAGTCTTATTTCTGTTCTCACTATCTCTTTGGGTGCCATCAACATGCCTCCAGCCCTCACTAGTCTAAACCCTCCAAAGTCGCACTAGCAAGTCCCCTTTTAGTATAGATGTAACCCATACTTCTTATACTCCTCACTTCTACCCCAGAAAAGATTCCAATGGTTCAAAATGTAAATCCTTGTTCTTTACATCAGCTCCTTGGTCACACATGAATCTGCCCTCCTATTCCTACTGTTGCGACCGAGTGATACCAGGAGTAATCCAGATATTACTACCTTTGAGAACCTTTTAAATAATCTCCTGCATTGTTATTAGAAATAATACAATGTATAAGTTCCCTTGGTGTCACTGAACGTTTCCATCACAAACAATATCACTAAAACTGATGACTTTCTCATCATCCCAACAATGCTCCTGTGACTTCACTCTTCCCAGATGGATTTGGAGATGCTGATGTTGGATGGGGTGTACATCAGGTGGTTGTCCTGATGAAGGAGCGGCGCTCTAAATGCTAGTGCTTCCAATTCAACCTGTTGGACTATAACCTGATATAGTGTGATTTTTAACTTTGTTCCCAGATTGATTCACTCATTTCCTACATTTCAAAAGAGAATATTCCACAAACACACTTCAATAGTTCGGAAGCTCTTTGGGTGTTATACTGTGGGCATATGGGTGATATTTGAACACAATTTGATTTATCATACTCACTTCTGTAATTATTTTTCCATTACCAGGGGTTGAGTTAAGTATTCATCTGGTGATTCATTGCTTTTTTGATTTCCATTTCCCCTCATTTTCCTAACATCCCAAATCAGACCCTTCCCTTACCTGGAAGTGATAGCAACTTCCAGTCGCCTGTACATCTTCCAGGACCACCCATCACCTTCTCACACTCCGAATCCTTGGAAAGCTGACATAAATATAGTGGGAGTTGGCTGGGATGCTGGTCAGAAGGTCGTTGTGGACTTGATAGGCTGAATGGCCTGCTTCCACATTGGAGGGATCCTCTGATTCTAACAGACTCACCAGCTGCAAACTGGCTTTTCATGCTCTCTTATGGAAGTATACAAGTATTTCTGTCTTGTTTAACATGTGACAAGTTTAAACAGATAGGCATTCAACACAGTCAGTAAGTCTGGCAGCATCTATGGAGAGAAATTAGAGTTAATGTATAGGATCGAGTAACTCTTCCTCAGAACTGATGGTAGGTCGAAAAGTGATGGTTTATGTACAGAAGATAGGATGGCAGGGAGGGGAGAAGGAGTAAATAACTGTTGGGGATAGAGCCCAAAGAGAGAGAAGAGCAGTTTGACAAAGGAGTGGATAATGATCAGATTTGGAGGGTGAATAGCTGTTAATGGACCCTGTTAATGGATCACAATGGGTGGTGTGTAATAGCAGACTCTGTAATAATAAGTGGTCAGACTGGTGAGTCATGATGAATGACCCTGGCCAGAAATGTTGATTTTCTTGCTCCTCCAATGCCGTCGGACCTGCTGTGCTTTTCCAGATCTACATTCTATCAACTCTGACTTCCAGCAACTGCAGACCTCACTTTCTTCAGGTCTGTGTTAACAGGGCTGGCTGTGTGGGTTGAGGAAAGTACATGGGAGAGCTCAGGCCTTAAAGTTATTGAATCATATTGTATCCGAGACTGTAGTGTCCCCACGTGGAAAATGAGGTGCTTTTCTTCCAGCCTGTGCTGAGCATTGCTGGAGCAACTGCAACAGGCCTGAGACAGAGATATTGGCCAGGGACCAGGGTGGTGGGTTAAAGTGGCAGGCAACTGGAAGCTCAGAGTCTTTTTTTTTGCCAAAAGAAACACAACGCATGTATTCTGTATAGTGATCACACACTCTTCTCTTTGTTTCCCCACTGTGGAGGAGACCACATTGTGAGCAGGGAATACAGCAGTCGAGATTGTATGGAATGGAAGTAAAGTGCTGCTTCATCTGGCAGGTACTTTAGGATGCTTACTGAGGAGGGAGGAGGTAAATGGACAGATGTTACGTCTTTAGCTTTGCAAGAGAATCTGCAAGAGACTGTGGGAGGGATGTTGGGAGTAGCCAGGATCTTTCAAAGGTAACTGTCTACTTCCATGGTGGAAGTGGTGGCTGATGATCTTGTGGCTGTGGATGCTAGTGGGATGGTAGATAAGGACAAGACACACTATCACTGTTGCAGGAGGGAAGGGAGGGGGTGAGAGTTGTAATGCAGGAGATGGTTTTGACCCAGTTGAGAGCTCTGACATTAACAGTGCTGAGGAATCCTCGGTTGAAGAAGGTGGAAATTTTGAGGGTTCCCTGGGTGGCACCATTGGAACAAATGTGATGGAGACATAGGGACTGGGAGAATGGAATGGAGTATTTACAGGAAGCATGGTGCAAGGATGGAGAGTCCAGGTAACTGTGGGGGTCGCTGGGAAGATAATGGATATTGGTGGCTAGTGTATTCCCAGAAATGGAAACAGAGATTTGAGGAAAGGAGAAGTCATAGATAGACCAGGCGAAGGGGAGAGTGCAATGGAAGCGAAATCGAAAAATATTTTGAATTCTTGACAAGAGAGGGAAGCAGCACTGATGATGTCAGCGATATATCAGAGGAAGAGATCTGGGTGAGGGCCAGAATAGGAATAGAGCAGGAATGTTCCACATACCCCACAAAGAGACAGGCACAACCAGTGCCCATGCAGGTACCCATGGACACCCCTCTGACCTAAGCAAAATGAAGGGAGTGAAAAGGGAACTTGTTTAGGGTGAGGATGAGCTCAGCCAAGCGGAGGAGGAATGGGGATGGTTCAGGCTTTCAGGAAAAAGTGGAGAACCCTGAGAGGATCCTGGTGGGGGATGGAGGTTAGATGGAGATGGAGATGAGGGGAACGCTAGAAAGTGCAAACTTGAAATTCTGAAACTGGCATTAAGCGTTCAATGAATCAAAATATGTGGATAGTGACTGGACCACGTAGAAAAGACTGAGTCAAGGTAGGAATTGTTGAATTCTGTGGTGCAGGAGCAGGCAGAAACAATGAGTTTGGTTGTGAATTTGGGAAGGAAGTAGAAGTGAGCTGTGTGGGGTTGGTGGGCTGTCAGCTTGGAGACAGTGCTCTCAGATCCAACCCGGACTTTGTTATGAAGCCTGCTGATCACTTCCTCTTTACCATGGATGTGCAGTGCCTCTACGCCTCCATCCCCCAACAGGTTGGTTTCAGGGCTCTCCACTTCTTCCTGGAACAAAGGCCTGAACCAACCACACCCCACTACCACACTCCTCCCCTTGGCTGAGCTCATTCTCACCCTGAACAACTGTTCTTTTAACGCCCCTCATTTTCTTCAGATCAGGTGGTTATGGGGACCCACATGGGCCCTAGTTATTCCTGTCTCCTTGTGGAGTACGTGGAACATGCTTGATCCAGTCTATGTCGGCCCCCAGCCACAACTCTTTCTCTGGTATATAGATGATAACATTAATGTTGCCTCCCTCTCTTGTCTGGAATTAGAAAAGGTTATCAATTCCTACTTCCACCCCACTCTCACCTTCACCTGTTCCATCTCAGATTCCTCCATTCCCTTCCTCCACATCCCAGTTTCCATTTCTGGGAATAGACAGGCCACCAATATCCATTATAAAGTCACTGACTCCCACCGTCACCTGGGCTGCATATCCTCACACCCTGCTTCCTGCAAAGACTCCACTCCATTCTCCCAGTCCTTCCATCTCCATCACATTTGTTCGGATGATGCCAACTTTGACAAGGCAGCCTCCAAGATGTCCACTTTCTTGCTCAATCAAGTATCCCCCAGCACTGTTGTTGACAGGGCCCCTAACTGGATCTGACCATCTCCCACACTTCCATCCTCATCCCCTCTTCCTTCCCACAACAGCCGGAGGCTTTCCTTTGTCCTTATCTCACATCCCACCAACCTCCACGTCTAGAGGATCATTAGCTACAATTTCCACCACCTCCAGCGTGATGACACGACCAGACATATATTCCCCTCCCCTCCCTTATCCACCTTCTGCAGGGTATATTCACTCCGAGACACCCTGGTGCACTATTCCTTCACTCCCAACACCCACTCAAAGCTCGATGGCACCTTCCCATGCAATCGCTGATGTTGTAACACCTGCCAATTTCCTTCCTCCCACCTCAGTATCCAAAACCTCAAACATACCTTCCAGGTGAAGAAATACTTCACCTGCACTTCCCACAATCTAGTCTACTGCATTCACTGATCACAATGTAGTCTCCTCCACCTTGGGGAAACAAAGTGAAGACTGGATGACCACTTTGAAAAACATCTCCTTTCTGCCCACAAAAAGACCTTGAACTTCCCGTTACCTGCCACTTTAACACACAACCCTGTTCCCTGGCCGACATCTCTATCTCCGGCTTGCTGAAGTGCTCATTTTCTGCTTTTGGACCCTTCAGCCGTCTGGAATTAGTATCAAAGTTCAATAATTTTAGGGTATGAGTTCTCCCATGTCCTAGTGCCCCACCCAACACACCAGGCCTTGCTCTCACATAGTCTGACATTGCACACGAACTAATGTTGGCCACTAACAGTCTCCATTAACAGCTATGCACCTTGCTACCCAGATCATTATCCACTCCTTTGTCTGTCTAACTGCTGTTCTCTCTCTTTGGGTTCTATCCCCACCTTTCCTTTACTCCTTATTCCCTCCCCTCCACCCGATCCTCTGCATATAAACCAACTTTTCCAAACTTGCATCAGTTCTGAAGAAGGGTCGATCAATCCAAAATGTTAACTCTGATTTCTCTCCATAGATGCTGCCAGACCTGCTGAGCTTTTCAAGCAACTTCGGTTTTTGTGTCTCCACAATCCCAATCAGGTAGGTGACTGTTAACACTAGTTATTTTATGTTTCCATGTCTTCCTTTTTATTATGATAAAAACTGTTCCTCCAATGTCAGTCCAGATGGAGCCACCTCAGTCTCCTGTAGAAATCCTGTTGCTGTGCTCTGTTCCTCTGGTTAGCCAGAACCCTTCACTGCTCTGACACACAGGGCTGAGAGCTTCAGGCACTTGTCCAAATGCACCCACAGAAATTATAATGTTATCAGGGATAGTCTACCAGAATGAATAACTCGTGATGTGAAAATATAAGCAGGGGCCTCAGAGCCCTTGCGCAACTGCTCTTATCATCAGGAAAATGAATACACATGTTTACCTGGATAAATGGTGTGTATTGTTTCTCTCCAGACTGTGCATAATAAAGGACAGGTGAACTGTCTGAGAGATAGAGAGGCACCAGCAGCTGTGAGTGGGTTCTGCTCCTCAGTAATCCTGTAAGTATTAAACAGTTGACATTATAAATTCCGCTTTGTTAGAACATTTATGACATGATTTAAATGTTCAAGCTTTCAGCATTGTTGACGTTTCAGTCAATGAGCTAAAAAGTGAAATGTTCATCTTATCATTATAACCAGATAGTATGTTCCTGTTAGGGTAAAAGGAAAGTATGGTAGGTATAGGGAATGTTGGATGATTAAAGAAAGTGAGGGTTTGATGAAGAAAAAGGTGGAAACATATGCTAGTTATAAACAGATATTTTGAGTGAATCCTTAGAGGAGTATAAATGCAATCGGGGTATACTAAAGAGGGAAATCAGGAAGGCAAAAAGGGGACATGAGATAGTCTTGTGCTAAGGACCAAAGGGTTTTTACAAAAACATTAAGGACAAAAGGGTAACTCGGGAGACAATAGGTGGTCTCAAAGCAGAGCAAAGCAGCCTTTGTGTGGAGCCTCAGGAGATGTGGGAGATTCTAAATGAATATTTTGCACCAGCATTTACTATGGAAAAGGACATGGAAGCTATAGGATTTTGGAAAATAGATGGTGACATCTTGAAAAATGTCCATCTTACAGAGGAGGACGTGCTGGATGTCTTGTAATGCATAAAAGTGGAAACATCCCCAGAACCTGATCAGGTGTACCCGAGCACTCTGTAGGAAGCAAGGGAAGTGATTGCTGGGTCTCTTGCTGAGATATTTATATCATCGATAGTCACAAGTGAGGTGCCGGAAGACTGGAGGTTGGCTAACGTGTTGACACAATTTAAGAAAGGTGTTAAGGACAAGCCAGTGAACAATAGACCAATGAGCCTGATGTCGGTGATGGACAAGCTGTTGGAGGGAATCCTGAGGGACTGGATGTACATGTATTTGGAAAGGCAAGGACTGATTAGAGATAGTCAACGTGGCTTTGTGCATGGGAAATCATTCTCACAAAGTTGGTTGAGTTATCTGAAGAAGTAACAAAGAGGATTAATGAGGGCGGAATGGTGAACATGATCGATATGGACTTCAGTAAGGTGTTCGACAAGGTTCCCCATGGAAGACTGGTTAACAAGGTTAGATGTTACGGAATACAGGGAGAACTAACCAGTTGGATACAGAACTGACTCAAAGGTACAAGACAGAGGGGTGGTGGTGGAGGGTTGTTTTTAGACTGGATGCCTGAGACCAATGGAATGCCACAAGGATTGGTGCTGGGTCCACTTTTTTTCATCAATTATATAAATGATTTGGATGTGAGCATAAGAGGTATGGTTAGTAAGTTTGCAGATGACACCAATATTGAAGGTGTAGTGGACAGTGAAAAAGGTTACCTCAGATTACAACGGGATCTTGATCAGATGGGCCAAAGGGCTGAGAAGTGGTAAGTGGAATATAAATTAGATAAATGTCAGGTGCTGCATTTTAGGAAAGCAAATTTTAGCAAGACTTGTACACTTTATGGTACAGGGAGTGTTGCTGAACAATGAGACCTTGGAATGTAGGTTCATAGCTCCATGAAAGTGGAGTCGCAGGTAGATAGGATAGTGAAGAAGGTGTTTGATATGCTTTCCTTTATTGGTCAGAGTATTGAGTACAGGACTTGGGAGGTCATGTTGTGACTTTACAGGACATTGGTTAGGCCACTGTTGGAATACTGTGTGCAATTCTGTTCTCCTTCCTATCGGGGGAAAGATGTGGTGAAACTTGAAAGGGTTCAGAAAAGATTTACAAGGATGTTGCCTGGGTTGGAGGATTTGAGGTATGGGGAGAGGTTGAAAAGGCTAGGGCTGTTTTCCCTGGAGGGTCGGAGGCTGGGGGATGATCTGATAGAGGTTTATAACAACATGAGGGGCATGGATAGGATAAATAGACAAAGTCATTTCCCTGGGGTGGGAGAGTCCAGAACTAGAGAACATAGGTTTCGGGTGAAATGGGAAAGATATAAAAGAGTCATAAGGGGAAACTTTCTCATGCAGAGGGTGGTATGTGTACGGAATAAGTTGCCAGAGGAAGTGTACAAATGTGCAAGCTGTACAATTGCTAAATGTAACTAACATCTGAATGGGCATATTTGTAGGAAGGGTTCAGAGGGATATGGACCAGGTGCTGGCAGGTGGGATTAGGTTAGGTTGGGATGTATGGTCAGCATGGACAAGTTGGGCCAAAGGGTCTGTTTCTGTGCTGTACATCACTATGACTATGACTCTATAACTGATTCAGACAGAATTCGATAATGCAAGGGCATTGGAAACAACAAGAGTGAGAGAAAGACCCACGTCACTATAACAGATCAGTGACAGAGACATCACACACCATGGAGATGTTAAACATTCCCTCCATCCCCTTGCTGTATTATCAACAGAGCTTTTGGAACTGCAACAAAAAAATGAAACATCTAAAAGCCTCACGTCCAACTGTGTAACACATGGGTCCCACAACCCTCTGAGAATCCTGCTCCTCTACTTCCAGCCTCCTGACCATCTCTGATTTTAGTCACTCCTCCCACTGGAGGTTGGATCTTCAGCTGCCCAGACCCTCAGCTCTGGAACTCCCTCCCTGAACCTCTCCATCTCTCTATTCCTCTTTCCTCCTTTAAAATGCACTAAAGCCTGCATCAATCATCTGTGTTAATATCTCAGTGACTCTTTTCTATAATTTTCAATGGTCATCTAAAATACCTCAGAACATTACATTACATTAATTAAAAGTGTGTTTTCATTATTTTGCATTTATTGTACCCTATTTATTGTAAGGCTACGATGCGAGTTAGTGTTGTTAGAAGATAAACAAAAATGACTCCCCCTTTAAACGCTGACTGTCTCGGGTTGGTCAGGAGCCACGCAGGAACAGGGATGGCCATTCCCTGGCAACATGGGCCCTGTATCTCTCACAGGGTCGGGGGAAGGTTACAGTCACACAAACAACACAAATCAGTGCAGTGACCACTTCCAGCCTGAGCACCAGATTGGATTATTTACAGGCATCTTGTCATTGTTTACAACATCGTAGAAGTGTTTTATAAAAGCCTGTTTCTCGCCTGTAATTAGCTTCATGTTATAAAAACACTCGTGTGAACCATAACCGGAGTTACTGTTATCCAATGAATCACCCTTAAAACCTACGACAATTACCAGGAAATAACCCTCTAATAACCCATCCCTGAGTTACTGAGCAAACTGTGCAGAGTTTCAGTAAAGAGCATGTCCTACCTTCTCTTCCGACCAGCTTCCTCCTGAAAGAAATGAATCACAAACAGTGAGGATGGCAGTAACAGATTTCAGGAGGAGACAGACAGGCTGCTGAAATGAGCAGATGCAACACCGCAGTGTAAAGTCGTACATTTTTGAAGGAAGATTGAGGAGAATGTGAAATAAACTGGGACTGACCATCAGTCCCGCTCACAGACACACTCACTCTCACACTCCCACTGTCCCAGACGCACCCACACACTCTCCACATGGAACTGGAATTGGATTACAATGGGAGTTCCAGGAGATAGTTAAAGTTGGGGAACAAGGAGAGAATAACGAAACACAACGCTTTCGCGGGAGAATGGCGGTATTCCCGACAATCTGCAGATATTAGTAAAATAAAAACAGAAATTACTGGAAAGTCTCAGCAGGTTGGAAGGATCAGCGGAGAGAAATCAGAGTGAACGTTTCGGGAGCAGTGACCCTTCTGCAGAGACAACGGTAGAGCCGTCGGGGCAGTCACAAGATCAGTTCAGTATTTTTTACATTAAATTCCTTATGATTTTTACAGTTGTAATCATGTCCGAAAGCTATCAGAAATAATCTGCAATATCAGCCCTCACCTTCAGAAACATCAGCTCGTCTTTTTGTTCCATTTGTTTCTGTAAAATTGAGAGTTCCTCCTCAATAGAATTTAAATTCTCCTGAATCTCTCGAAGGGTTTTCTCCATTGGTTCTACAATCCTCTCCTCTTCTTCCCTGAGATCTCTGAGTAAACGCTGCTCTTTCTCAGTGAGAATCTGGTGCATTTTAGTGAACTCGGATGTGATGTGGGTCTGCAGACTGCTCGCCTGTTCCTACCAAATGAAATGTGAAACCTCATTAATGTCCCGCGGTAAAGGGAACAAAACTAACCGAGATCCCAGAAAATCAGCACAGGGAGAGCTCACCCTCACTTCGGAAATCTTCCGTTTCTGGGTCAGTTCCGTTTGGAGAACCGCCGATTTCTTCTCTGTGAGAGAATCTAAGGAAGATTTCAGTTGATCCTGGAGTTGGGAAATAACGATATGATTAGATTCCCTATCGTGTGGAAACAGGCCCTTCGGCCCAACAAGTCCACACCAATCCTCCGAAGGGTAACCCATCCAGACCAATCTCCCCACATTTGCCCCTGACAAACACATCTAACACTGGGGGCAATATAGCGTGGCCAGTTCACCTGCGCTGGACATCATTTCGGCTGTGGGAGGTCTGCGTGCCTCCCACCCAGACACCGGGAGAATGTGTCAACTCCACCCAGACAGGCGCCAGAGACTGAAATTGAACCCAGGTAGGTCCCTGGCGCTGTGAGGCAGCAGTGCTAACCACTGAGCCACTGTTGAATTAATAAAATGTGACAAAACCATTCCAAAGTATTTCCGAGAACAATAGACTTACAGGAGAGCAGTTGTGGTTCAGAGATCGAGCTACTGCCTCTGCTTCCCTGCTCCAGTCGTCTCAGAGAGTGGTGTGAACTGGCTGATCGAAATATCGCTGACAAAATACAATGTTTACCTTGTAGATTTCAACAGCCTCATCGATCGGCAGGAAGCGGTGCTCTCTGTGTTCCCGCGAATCTCGACAAATCAGACAGATCAATTTCTTGTCAGTTTCACAAAACAGCTTCAGATCTTCCTGATGTTTCTCACAGTGAGGTTTATTTTCCTGCTCTTTCGGATCCAGCTTTAATTTTCGAGCTTTCTCGGCCAGATTCGCTAAGGCCCGAATTACCCTGAGGTTTCTTTCCGGAAACTCCTCTCTACATTCCGGGCAGGAGTTTATCTCCTTCTTTTCCCAACTCTGGGTGATACAGGAGCGGCAGAAGTTGTGTCCACACTCCAGTATAACCGGCTCAGTGAAGAAATCCAGACAAATGGGACAAATTGTCTCCTCGGTCCAACTCTCTCCCTGCTGTCTGGAAGCCATGTTCGCCCTCAGTACTTCCTGATTCAAACCGTTTTCAGTTTCAATGTTCCTGTGCTGGTGAACACGTTCAGTTCAGCGTTTCCCCGAGGAATTTCACTGCAATACTCAGAGACTGATGACAGGAAATCGGAACGGGTCCCGGCTATTCAACCCCCACCATTCAACATGATTCTGTCTGATCGATTACTCCAGTGCCCTTTACCCCTCCCGACTTCAATAACCCTGGAAGCCGTTGGTAATCACAAATCTGTGACCTCCTTCCTGAAACATACTGAAATAGTGATCTCTCACGCCCGTCTGCTGCAGAGAATTATAAAGATTCACAGCCATCCAAGTGAATTCAAAATTCTCCTCATCTCAGACAGAAGTGAGAACCGCTTTATATTTAAATTGGGCCCTGGTTCAGGAATCTCCAGCCCGGGGGGGTAGGGGGGAATGTCTGACCTGAAGCGGCACTGTCCACCTCTTTAAGCATTTTGTAAATTTCAGCTTGATCGCCTCTCATTCTTCAAAACACTGGGGAATACAAGCTCCGTTTGCCCAGTTTCTCGTCATTGGACACAGTCCCGCCATCCCGGGAATAAGTCTGGTGACCCTTCGTTGTGTTCCCTGGATGGTAGTCATATAGTTCTTCCGATACGGAGACCAAATATACACACAGTACTGCAGATGCAGGCTAACTGAACTCCTATCCAACGGAAGCAAATCTTTCCTGCTCCTGTACTCAGATCCCCTTGTAATGAAGGCTCACTCGCATTACTTTAGCCTTCCTCATTCCTTTCTGCACCCGCTTGAAAGCTTTCGGGGATTTATTGACAAGGACACCGAGGTCCCACTTGTACACCTGTACTTTTCAATCTCATCCTTCAGGACATACCCTGCAAACCTGTTTCTCCACATGCTTTCACAGTTCTCCACATTATAATCTATCCAGGGAATTCTTGCCCATTCATGAAGCCTGACAATTCCTCAGAAGCCGTTTTAGACCTTCCTCACAACACATCCTCCCCCTGAGTATTGTACTCCCCACAAATTGGTAAAAGACTACACTTGGTCCCCAGTTTCTATTCACTGATATATATTGTGGACATTTCCCATGAGTCACAGCCTGTCAATGTGAGAATGTCCCATTCACTCCTACTCTCTGTGTCTGTATATTTACCAGTCATTAATCCAAACCAGTACCTTGTCACCAACATCATCCCTGTGCCTAAGAAGACTCGTGCATCATGTCTCAATGACTACTGCCCAGTGGTCCTAAAGTGCTCTGAAAGGCATTAATCAACTCCAGGTTCTAGATCAGTGGTACTAGAAGAGCACAGCCATTCGGGCAGCATCCAACGAGCAGCGAAATCGATGTTTCGGGCAAAAGCTCTTCATCAAGAATAAAAGCAGTGAGCATGAAGCGTGGAGAGAGGAAATGACCTGGGAGTTACAGTGGAGTGGGACTTCCTGAGATTCTTGTAGAGAGAGGAGGAAAACTTCTTCAAGGCAGGCATCCTTGCAAGAGGATTCGTAGTAGGGTTAAAAGCAATGAGGTAAAAACAATGACTGCAGATGCTGGAAACCAGATCCTAGATCAGTGGTGCTGGAAGAACACAGCAGTTCAGGCAGCATCCAATGAGCAGCGAAATCGACGTTTCGGGCAAAAGCCCTTCATCAGGAATAAAGGCCCTCCCCACTACTCTTAATCCACTCCAATTTGCCTATCAGACAAACAGATCAACATTTGAGACCCCCTGGGTTGCATACTCAGCCCCCTACTACACTCGCTGTATACCCATAACTGCGTCGCCAATTACCACACTAATGCCATTTAGAAATTCACTGATGACACCACCATAGTCAGTCGAATCTCAGCTGGCAATGGAGCAGACTAAGACTGAAGGCAGAAGACCTGGAAAAATAATGCACTAGCTCTCAGTGCAGGCAAAACCAAGGAACACATTCTTGACTTTCAGCAGGATGCCCCCGTTCACAGTAACAGCACAGAGGTGGAACGAGTGGAGTGGTCATCCACACGAAGCTTCCCGGGAATCTTCATGTGGACGCACTGGTTACAAAGACCCAATAATGTCTATTCTTCCTCAGGCAGCTGAGGAAATTTGGCATGACAGCAAACACCCTTGCCAACTTTTATAGGTGTGGCATCGAGTGCGTTCTGTCTGGATGTATCACTACCTGGTTTGGCAACTGTACCATTCAAGTTCGGAGATGGTTACAGAGAGTCGTGAACTTGGCCTGGACAATCTCAAAGGCCAACCTCCCACCTATAGGATCTATCTACCTACCAGGCCCACTGTCGAGAAAAGGCTGCCAGAATTCTCAAAGATCCATCCCACTCTGTCAATGTTTTATCCATCCTCTACCATTGGGGAGAGGGCACCGAAGCCTGAACACATGCACCAGCTGGTTTGGAAACAGTTTTTACCCAACTGTTGTTAGAATACTGAATGGACTCACAAACTCTTACCATTCTCTTGTTCCTGTGTTTTTTTTTTCTGTTTTTGCTGCTGCTTACCTATTCATTGCTATCTATGCTACTTAACTCTGCGATTTGCCTGTATTGCTCACAAGACAAAGTTTTTCACTGTGCCACAGTACGCATGACAATAAATTCAATTCAATAAAGTAGTCTTTATTCTGCCACCATATTTATAAATAAGGGGTAAATGTAATTTTGCAAGAGAAACATAATTAAAATGTGAAAGGGCAATTGACTCTGGGATGGGAGGGTGAATGTACATATGATGCTGCCCAGTCGGGGTTGGGTGGGAATACAGACAGAGAGAGAGAGAGAGGTGGGGGTGACACCTGGGAACCACTGTGGCTTACACTCTGCTGCAGACTGACCTCATGGTCACTGCCAGCTCTTCTGGTGAAATCTGGTGGAAGACCCAGGTCCGTAACCTATATTGTGTTGGTGCAATCGCTCAACCACAATCACAAAGTATTGTAAATGTCCTGCAGATACAGAAATGGCCGATACAGAGACGGTCTTTTCAGTGATTGGATTTTTGAGCTTCTTGCACTTATTTAGTGCCTTTCACAACAATAGGAAGCCACTTTAAAGACTATAAAACATTTTCTAAATGTACTCTGTGATGGAGGGAATACATCAGATACCTGGAGCCCAGTGAGCAGAGCAGCTGCCTTGTCCCCTCTCAGTCCCACACGGCAGGCTCCGTCTGGATCATTGTCCAGGTCTTGATGTCCCTGACCTGACTCAGAGGGAAGAGCGCTCCCACTGAACCACAACTGACACCTCCCACTGGAGTCCAGGCAGTTTCCCAACTGTTTCTGGAATGTTTCTTTCCAGAGGGAGTCTGGAGAAATGAGGCAGCGCATTTCCTATCAATGCCGTGAGGCCCCAGACACCTCCATAAAACTGGTCTCTGTGTTCAATGGATCCTTCCCACTGACACTGGCTCAGAAAGAAAGTTAATCAGCTGATAGCATGGATACAACGGACACTTCCTTCCAATACTCAAAATAATTTCTTTCCAGAGATTAGGGAACTCGGCCAAATGGAGTGGTTAACCTGGAGAGTATAATGGATATGAACCTGTGATACTGATGAGTACATGAGATTAAAGGGGAAAAAGAGGATTGCAGATGTAGAGTCAATGTGTGTGGTGTTGGAAAATCACAGCCGGTCAGGCAGCATCTGAGGAGCAGGAGTGAGAGTTGAGGTGAGAGTGACTGGATTGGGAAGCGGTGCTCAAGAGGATAGTGAGGAAAAGGGAAGAGTGAGCTGAGAGGGTGTGAGGAGTGAGCAAGGGGGCGCTGTGAGATTTGGGGGGACAGGAGAGCAGGAGTGAGTGAGGGGGCATTGATGGGGAGGGAGATTGGAGAGTTAAGGGGAGGTGAAGTTAGAAGGAGAGCGAGGATTGGAGATTGAGATGGATGGGAGAGTGAGGTGGAGGGGAGCAGAAATTGTGAATTTTGGAGGGTGGGGGTGGACTGAATGGTAAACGATCAAGAGGAATGGATGGGTGTGGGGAATGTGGAGGTGAGTGGGTTGGAGAGTGGAGAATGCAGTGAGACAATGGTCTGTCAAGTTAAGGGGCAGTTAATGACAGGTACAATCCAAGAGGAGAATGAGGTCAAGGGAGAGTGACCGGGATTGGAGGCTGAGTAAATGGAAAATGAGCAGGAGGGCAGAGATGGAGTGGGAGAGGTGGGGGTGGATATGGAGAGTAGGACAGAGTAGGGTCAGAGATGGGAGTGGGGAGTCAGCAGAAGGGAGACAATGAGAGCAGGAGAAAATTGTGTGTCAGATCAGGAGGGAGTGTTGGTTCGAGGTAGTGAGTGGAGAGTGAGATCCATGGAAGAAAGATGGGGAGGGAGGGTGAGGAGAGTGGGGTCTGTCTGGAGACAGAAGGGGAATACAGTGAGGAATAGGGACAAGGAAACTGAGGAGAGAGTGAGGGGGTGGGCTGTGTGTGAGGTCATGAGATTTGAGGTGGCGAGAGGCAGAGGGTCAGGGAAAAGGAGAAGGAAATTGACAGGGACGGTCAGGGAGAGGCATGAAGGAATGAAGTGAGGAAGATGACTGAAACTCAGACGAGAAGAATCAGGCATAGGGGAGGCGAGAGTGAAAGAGAGATGTGTGGGGGAAGGCCGAGAGTGTGGGATGAGTGAGGGGTGTGATGCTGTTGCTCTTCAACAAGGTTCAGTAGTTGTTGCTTTTTTTTTCAGAGGGGTTGTAACCACATATGTACCGACGTGTCTGGTTTGTGTGGGATTTAGGGCCAATTTGATTACAGATACCGATATTGCCGTAGGCTTTAAAAAGCTTTCAAGTTAAAAAAAAACACTTGTACAATGAAAGGGGAATTCTCCCAGCTCAGCTTAATTCTGGTTTTGGTTTTGTTTGGTTTTAGTAAGCAGTCAGTTTTCTGAGGCTGCTGCTCAAAGAAACTGCTCCATGATGATCCTCTCTCTCTGACATCTGTCCTATGAGAACCTGGGTTCGATTGTTCCTTTTTTATCCCCAAAGGGATGTTGATGGGGATGTTGCAAATATTTGGAACAGTATCATTAATTTGCTCTAGAGTTGATTGGGTTTTTAAATAGTTATATGATTCTAAATTTGGTTTTCTTTTCTTCATGTGTAAATAATTACTGCTTTGTTTAAAACTGAGTGGTTGGGCCAGCTGCATCCCTCCCAGAATAGCCACTGTACACCTGCTGAACACAACTAGAAATGTTAGGGTCTGGGCTACCTTCTTGAAATATTTTGAATGAATCTGGTCTGGTCTGGTCCAGAACAGGGGAGTGAAGAGTCTGGGGCATGTAAGTGTCAGAGAGTGGGAGTGAGGTGGGGGAGTTATTAGAGAGTCGACTGGAAGAGAAAATGAGGGAAAATGTGAGTGAGAGGGGAGAGTGAGGATGAATGGATATGATGGTAAAAGAGCCAGGAGTGTGGTGTGTTTGATGTTGACACAGAATGACTATGAAGGGTGAGGAGAGAGAGGGGTGGGGGGACTGTGATTGACGTGGGTGCATGCAGGGAGTGGGGTGCAGCATGGGGTGTGGAGTGGGTGAAGGGAGTGTGAGGAAGAGGGGTAAATGAAGGAGAAGTGTAACAGAGGTGGGGCATTATTAAAAGGGGTTGCTTTCCTGGAGGCCTGTGACCAGCGGTATGGGGGGATCAATGTGTAAAGGGATTGCACGTCCATGGTAAGGAGGAGGCAGCTGGAGCCACGAACTGGAAATTTTGGAACTGGCATAAAGTGTCAGAGAAATGGTGGCTGTGAGCAGGGACTGGAGCAGGGGAGACAAGACTGAGTCATGGTAGGAAGTGATGAGTTCTGTGAGGCAGAAGCAGGGAGAAAGAATGGGTCTGCCTGGGTAATCCTGTTTGTGTATTTTGAGAAAGAGGTAGAAGCGAGCTGTGTGGTGTTGGGGTCTATCAGCTTGGAGGCAGTGGTATTGGGGGAAAACCACTAGATTAAATGAAGTTGGTTGCCATGGTTCACAGAATGGCCTGATGTTCCATCATGGGGTCACAGGTTAGAGGCTAATAGGAGGAGGTACCTCAGAGCTGGTGCTCAGCCTCTGCAAATGTAGACATCAGTCTGCCAGGCATCAACAGCCCCACTCTGATCAGCAGGCTTCATAACAAAGTCAGGGTTGGATCTGAGAGCACAGAGCACACTGCTGCCTCCTTCTCTCATCTGGAATTGGAAAGGTTTCTTGATTTTGTTTCCAACTTCCACACCACTCTCACTTTCACCTCATCACTCTCTGACTCCTCCCTTCCCATCCTGGACATCTGTTTTTATTTCTGGGGATAGACTGGTCACTAACATCCACAAAAAACCCACCAACACCCACAGGTACCTAGCCTGTACATCTTTGCATTCTGCTTCCTGTAAAGATGCCATTCCATTCTCCTAGTTACTCTGTCTCCGTCACATTTGTTCCGATGATGTCAACTTTGACCATGGAGCCTCCGAAATGTCCACCTTCTTCCTCAGCCAAGGATTCCCCAGCACTCTTGTTAACAGGTCCATCAGCCAGGTTCTACCTGTCATACTTCAGCCCTCAACCCTCCCACAACAGAGATAAGGTTTCCCCTTGTCCTTAGCTAGAATTCCACCAGCATACACATCCAGAAGATCATCAGCTGCCATTTCCAGCGAGACAGCACACACCACTCCTCCCTTGTGAACCATTCCCTTTGGGACACTCTAGTGACTTCCAACACCCACTCACAGCCTCATGGCTGCTTATCCTGCACCTGAAGGTGTAACATCTGTCTGCTTACCTCCTCCCTTCTCCGTATCCAAAGGCCCAAACACTCCTTCCACGTACCTGCACTTCTCACAATCTTGTCTATTGCATTCGCTGCTCACAATGTAGCCTCCTCTACATTGGGGATATGAAGGGTAAACTGTCTGACTGCTTTACATAAGACTTGCTTTCCATTTGCCAGAAAAGACCCTGAACTTCCGGTTGTCTTTCAACACACTATCCTGTTCCCCAGCCAACATCTCTGACTCGGTCTTGCTGCATTACTCTTGCCGCATTACCACTGCATTACGCAACCTGGAAGAACAGCATCTCATTTTCCATGTGCAGACCATGCAGCCTTCCAGACTCAATATCAAATTCAATAACTTTGGGCCTGAGACCTCCCATGTCTTTACTCCAACCAGGCCTAGGTATCACAGAGTCTGCTATTACACACCACCCATTGTTCGCCACTGACAGTCTCTATCATCAGCTATTCACCCCACCCTAGCCAAACTGTTATCCACTCCTTTGTCTGTCTAACTGCTCTTCTCTCTCTTTGGGGTCTATGCCACTGTTGTTTAACCCTTACGACTTTCCCCTCCCCCCACCCCTCAACCCCCACCCCGCTCCATGCCCAACCCTACCTTCTGCATATAAACCAATACTGTCCGAGCTACCATCAGTTCTGAGGAAGGGTCACTCGATCCAAAGCGTTAATTTTCATTTCTCTCCACAGGTGCTGCTAAACCTGCTGAGCCTGATAAATATCTATAGGTTCAACATAGTCAAATATTAACCAAGGCAGAGATATTTATAAACTTCCAAAGGGGAGGGTTAAAAGCCAACTTTCAGGTAGTGAGGCTGATCGAATCACCGAAGCCCTTCAGTGTGGAAGCAGGACATTCAGCCCATCAAGGCCACACTGACTCTCTGAGCAACATCCTACGAGGACTCAACACCTTACAATACCCCGGTAACTCCACATTTGCCATGGCTAATCCACCTAGGGTGCACTCCCCTGGACACAATCTGCACACCTTTGGACTGTGGGAGGAAACCCATACAGGTATGGAAGAAAGTGAAAACTCCACATAATCATGTGAGGCTGTAATTGAATCCAGTTCTCTAGTGTTGTGAGGCAGCAGTGCTAACCACTGAGCCACTGTTCGCAGATTTTGAGCAATCACATTGATCAAGCAGTGAACCCAATGGCTGCTCCATGAATTTGATCAGAGGGCCAATTCAACCTGTGGGTTCTGATTTACTGCAAATTTCTTGGTCAGTTTTCCAAGAGTTCGGAGTGTCAGAAGGTGCTGGGTGGTCCTGCAGGAGACAGCGGGTATCTGGAAAGTTGCTATCACTTCCAAGTAAGGGAAGGATGTGATTTGGGATGTTGGGAAAATGCGGCCAAATGGAAAAGAAAGTGGCAACTAGTAACCATGTGAATAATTAAGTGAACTCCTGGTAAATGGGAAATGTTACAGAGTAGAGTATGACAAATCAAATTGTATTCAAATATCGCCTGTGTGCCCATAGTCCAGCCCAAAGTGTTTCTGAACCATTGAAGTTTTTTTGTGGAATATTCCCTGTTGGAATGTAGGAAATGAGAGAATCAATCCGTGACCAGTGAGGTCACAGGAACAGCACTGTGATGATGCAAAAGCCTTCAGTTTTGATTAGATTAGTTATGGTGTAAAAGTTCACTGACACCAAGGGAATGTGTGCATTGTATTGTTTCTAATAGTGATGCAGGAGATTAAAAACAGTCATCAAGAGGAGTAATATCTGGATTAATTCCATTACCATGTGCTAGTAGCAATAGAAATAGGAGGATAGGGTAGATTAATGTGTGGCTAAGGAGATGATATAAGGAGTAAGAGTTCACATTTTTAGACCATTGGGATCTTCACTGGAGTCGAAGACACTTGCACAAGAAGGATGTGTTGCACCTGAATTGGAAGGAGATCAATATCCTGGCAGGGAGATTTGCCAGTGCCACTCAAGAGGCTTTAAACTCAGAAGATGGGAGCAGGTGTGTTGATGGAATTCAAAGAGATGATAAGAACAGATATAAGACTGAGGCAGATGTAGTAGACAAAGGGAGTAAGTGAAATACTCAAGGTAGGCAGGACCACAGCAGAGAATGAGGCAAGTCTGAGCAATTAAACTTCATTTATTTTAATGTAAGAGGCCTGACAGCTTGGGAACATAGGATTCAGATATCACAGCTATTAGTGATGAACCATGGCTCAGGGCAGTGGCATTTTTAATTAAAACAGCATTATGTCTGTACTTCAGGAGCATATTCCTGGAGTCCATCAGGGAGGTTTTATGGATGCAAGTAAGAAATAAGCAAAGGATTGTGAGAAACACAGCTCACAATATAATAAATTTAAGTCCGAGTCAAATTCTGAAGCAGCAAATTTTATTGAAACGTTCTTGCAAGAAGGGGTGACTGGCAAGTAACCATTGGGCGGCACGGTAGCACAGTAGTTAGCACTGCTGCCTCACAGTGCCAGAGACCTGGGTTGAATTCCCACCTCAGGCGACTGACTGTGTGGAGTTTGCACATTCTCCCCGTGTCTGTGTGAGTTTCCTCCGGGTGCTCTGGCTTCCTCCCACAGTCCAAAAATGTGCAGAGTAGGTGAATTCTCTATGCTAAATTACCTGTAGTGTTAGGTGAAGGGGTAAATGTGGGGGAATGAGTCTGGGTGGGTTGCGCTTTGGCAGGTCGGTGTGGATTTGTTGGGCCAAAGGGCCTGTTTCCATACTGTAAGTAATCTAATCACACCGATCCAGAAATTAGTCCACAATTTATACAGTTTAATTCTCGGTACTTCCCCGTTTACCTTACTGGCCTTCAAACCTATCAATAATCCTTATTGTGTTCTGCCCCTGTCCAGCTGCGCTCCGCCCTTGTTTACTTCTCCCCCGACTCCAAGCCAGGCGACACTCCCCCTATCAATGACCTGGCTTGCTTCAGTGCTGACATGAGGGAAATTTGCTGAGCTTGGAATATCTTGATGTTCTTTTTCAACTTATCTATTTGTCTGTAACATCTTCCATTGTTTGCAGGCATGTTCCATTCTTGGATGCACATTTTAGCTGACTCAGCTCTTTGCTGAAACAACTATACACTGGTGTAGTTTAGTTCATTCACCTTGCATCAGCAATTATGATTGCAGAAGTAACAGTGGTTTACCTATGTCCCTCAGGATGAATACCTCATTGAGGTTGTAGTACAAACCCTCAAATAGACAGTGGGAAATTGGGAAGCAACATATGGAGAGATGTCTGATAGATGTAAGATTAATATTGTTGTAATGGTAGGAGATTTTAACTTTCCAAACACAGAATAGAAATGTCAATATGTTAAGGGTTTGGATGGAAAGGAATCAAAGTGTGTACCAGAAAATTTACTTTTTCAATATGTGGATGCACTTATTTTCCTTGGAGGTTTGGAGACTGATAGGTGACCTTATAGAGGTTTATGAAATCATGGAGAGAATGGAGAGGGTAAATAGACAAGGTATGGGTGTGGGAGTCCAGAACTAGAAGGCCTTTCAGGTGAGAGGGGAATGATTTGGAAGGGAACTAAGGGGCAACCTTTTCACGCAAAGCGTGGTGCGTGTATGGAATTAGTTGCCAGACGAAGCAGTGGAGGTTGATACAATTACAACATTTAAAAGACATCTACATGGTTAAATGAATACAAAAGGTTTAGGGGGATATGGTCCAAGTGCTGACAAATAGGACAAGGTTCGGTTCGGATATCTGGTCGGCAAGGATGAATTGGACCGAAGGCTCTGTTTTCCATGCTGTACATCTCTATGAATCTATAACTCTCTTTAAAGAAAGAGCAAAACATGACTTTCTGTTGGGAAATATGGCAGGGCAAATGACTGAGCTCTCAGGAGTGGGGTACTTTTGGGCAAAGTGATAATAATTCCATTAGGATAAAAATAGTAAAGGAAAATCAAAGACCAAAACTAAAACTGAACCTTCTCAGTTGTCGTAAGGATCTGAAATTTGATGGTATGTGGCAGGAACTTTAAAACCTGACTGAGGCAAACTGCTCACAGGTGTAGGAATGGTTGAAAAGTGGAAAACCTTCAAAAATGAGATCACAAGAGTTCACCATTCCAATTAGTGAGAAGGGCAGCATGAGAGAATCTGAGGTAAAAGTGAGGACTGCAGATGTTGGAGATTAGAGTCCAGATTAGAGTGGTGCTGGAAATGCACAGCAGATCAGGCAACATCCGAGGAGCAGGAAAATCTACGTTTCAGGTAGGAGCCCTTCATTCCACTCTAATCTTATTCTAGAGAAACTGAAGCTCTGGTCAAGAAAAAAAAGAGGCATTTGCTGGGTATTGACAGCTGGAATGGATTGAATCCTGAGAGGAGTATAAGAGCAGGAGGAGTGTACTTAGAGGGAAATCAGGACGGAAAAACAGGACTTGAGATAGTTTTGCTGAATAGCGTAAAGGAGAATTCAAGAGATTGTACCAATCCACGAAGGGCAAAAGAATAACAAGGGAGAGAATCGGGCCCCTTACAGATCAAAGAGAGTGGCTATGTGTGGAACTACAGGGGACGGGTGAGATGCTAAATGAATATTTCACATTAGTGATTTACTGTGTAGAAGGACATGCAACTTTGGGAAATAAGTAATGATGTCATGAAGAGTCCATATTACAGTCATGGAGGTGTTACAGATCTTAAAATACATTGGGTGGAGATATGTGCCTGGAACCTGATCAGATATACAGGGTCACAGAGTCACAACATTATACAGCATGGAAACAGACCTTTGGTCCAACTTGTCCATGCTGCCCAAATATCTTAACCTAATCTAATCCCATTTTCCAGTAGTTGGCCCATATCCCTCTGAACCCTTCCCTTTCACATACCCATCCAGATGCCTTTTAAATGCTGTATTTGTACCAGCCTCCACCACTTCCTCTGGCAGCTCATTCTGTATCCGCATCACCATCTGCATAAAAAAATTGCCCCTTATGTCCCTTTTACATCTTTAAACTTTGTGGGAAGCTAAGGAAGAGATTGCTGGGCCCATTGCTGAATTATTTGGATCATCAATAGCCACAGGTGAAATGAGGCAAGACTGAAGGATTCTTAATGTTGTCCCATTATTGAAGAAACAGGTGACTGATCAGCCTAATGTCATTAGTGGGGAAGTTGTTCCAGGGGATTCTGAGGGCTAGTTATCATACATTCGGAAAGGCAATGATAGTCCTCATGGATTTGTGCAGAGGAAACCTTGATCACTGACACGATTGAGATTTTTTAAGAGGTCACAAAGATGATTGTCCTCATGCTCTATCTCTCCCCTCACTCTCCCCTTCTATCCCACAAGGTCCCTTCCTGTCAGTTCCCATTACTGTCACTCTCACTCTCAGCATTACGCTTCCTTCCACCTCACTCTCCCTTCTGTCTCACAATGCAATCCTATCTCTCCTCTCCACCTGGCTCTGCTATTCCATTGATGTTCCCTCTATATCATTTATCTGCTCTAAATCAGTGTTACTCGAAATCTGAATTGTTAATAATCTCATATTCTCCCCTCGCAATCTACACCCTTCCCTCCCCCAACCCCCACCCCCACCTCATATTTATTCTCACTTTCCCTGTTCCATTCATCTGCTCTGGCTATCAATAATACAAAGCAGTTCACATCAACACAGTTAACCATAAAATAAATAACGTGGATGCTGGAAATCTGAAACAAAAACAGAATGTACAAGAAAACTCAATAGCTCTGATAACAAATATGGAGAGAAAGCAGAGTTAATGTTTCTGATCCAGTGACCTTCCTGAACTAGATAGTAACTAGAAAAATGTAGTATACATGCTGAATGCAGTTCGTCGAAGTGGGAATGTGGGGATGGACTTAGTCAAGGATTTAAAAAAGCAATGGAGACAGAGCCCAGCAGGAATAAATGACAGTTAGACAGACAAAGGGATGGATAATGGTGAGCCAGGGAGACAGAAAGCTGATAGTGGGGACTATAAGGAAGTGAAATAGGGCTGGTTGGAGTGTAAATACCTCATGTCATGATAGAGCCTGGTGTGTCCATGTGGGTAAAGGATATGGAAGAAGGTGTTCAGGCCCAAACATTATTGAACTCAATACTGACTCTTGAAGGCTGCAGGGTCCCCAAGTAGGAAATGAGATCCTGTTCATCCAGCTCAAGGCTCAGCACAAACTGGAAAAACAGCATCTTATTGTCCACCCCATTGAGGCCACATGGGGAGATCTTCATAAAAAATGGGAATTGCATTGTTGGGAGTGCTCTGCAGACCCACGCCAGTCTTAGACAAATTGAACACTGATATGTAGCAAATCTCAGAGAAGTGCAAAAACAAAATGGTAATGATATCCGGGGAATTCACCATCCCCAGGATGTACTGGGACAGGCAGATTGTGAAGGGCTCAGACAGGACAGAATTCTTTAAATGTCTCCATGTGAACTATTGCAGGGAATGTGTAGAAAATCCAACAGGAGACAGGGCAGGGCTGGAACAGCTGAGATTTACCAAGATGTTGCCTGGGCTGGAGTGTTTAACCTCTGAAGACAGACTGGATTGGCTGGGGATGTTTTCATTGAAGCAGAGAAAGCTGAGGGGAGGACATGATGAAGGTGTTAGGATTACAGATTGGGTAAACAGGAGGGTACTTTTCCCTTTAATGGAATAGGCTATAATAGGTGTATAGATTTAAGAGAAGGAGCAGGGGTTTTCGAGGGGAATTAAGGATATTTTTACCCCAGATGATGGTGGATATCAGAAACTTACTGCTTGAAAGGAGACAGAAACCTTTGCAACATTTAGGAAGTTATTCAGATGGAGTGACCGTCACACAGGATGAAAACAGACTCTTTCATCCAATCAGTCCATGCTGACCGGATATACCAATCAGACGTAGTCCAATTTGCCAATATTTGGTTCATATCCCTCTACACCCCTCCTATTCGTGTCCCCATCCAGATGCATTTTAAATGTTATAATAACACCAACTGCATCACTTCCTCTGAAAGATCATTCCACACTCGCACCAACCTCTGCATGAAATGGTTCATGCACAGGTTCATTTTAAATCTTTACCTTCTCACCTTAAACCTATGCCCTCCAGTTCTGAAGTCACCTACACGGGTGAAAGTACATTGGCTATTCACCCTATCCATGCACCTCGTGGCTTTATAAACCTCTCAGGTTACCCCTCAGCTTCTGAAACTGCAGTGAAAAAAAGCCCTAGTCTACTCAGACACTCACTCTCACCCTCCAGCCTCAGCATACCCCTGAAAATCCCCTCCACACACTCTCAAGCCTCACCTTACCTCATAGAAGGGTGACCAGAACCACACTCCAATGTGCTGCACAGCCACAACATCACACTCCAACTGGGGCAAGCATGTCATACTCACCCTTCACCACCCTGTCCATCTGCAACTCCACCCTTAGGAACCATACACCTGCTACCCCGGGCCTCTCGTTCAGCATCACTTCCCCAGTGCCCCATCAACTGCATTAGTGCTGCCCTGGTTTGCCTGACCAAAATGCAACACCTCATATTTATCTAAATTAAACGCCATTTGCCACTCCTCGGCCCTTTGTCCCACCTGATCAAGGTCCCGTTGCAGTCTGAGATAATCTTCTTCACTGTCCACTGGACATTATTTTTGTGTCATCTGCCAACTTGACTAACCATGCCTCCGAGGTTCACACCCTAATGATTTATATACATTACCAAAGGGAGTGGGACTCAGCAGCAAGGGCATAGGTGAGAGGAGAATGATATAAAAGGGGCCTAAGGGTTACTTTAGCATGCAGAGAGTGATGTGTGGATGGAAAAAGCTGCCAGAGGAAGTGGTTGAGGCTGGTAAAAGTCGAGAATTTAAAAGACTTCTGGAAAGGTATGTCTATGGGAAGACAGGTGCTGGCAAATGGGATTAGATTAGGTTCGGAAAACTGGTCAGAATGGACGTGATAGACCGAAGGGTCTGTTTCAATGCTGTGCATCTCTATCACTTCATAACTATCAAACTGAAGGTGTAAACTGGGGCCTTGGAGACCCTGCACAACTGGATCAATTATCTGGAAAATGAATGCACATGTTTACCTGGGTGAATAGTGTGTATCATTTCTCTCCAAACTCTGTACAGTAATGGTCTGATGAACTGCGCTTGAGACAAAGAATCATCAGCAGCTGTGAGTGTTTTTTCCTCATTACTAATCCTGTAAACATTAAACAGGTGACATTAGAAATGCTGCTTTGTCAGAGTATTTATGACTTTATTTAAATATTCAATCTTTCAGCGACGTTCACGTTTGAGTGGATGTGCTAAAAAGTGAAATGCTCATCTTATACTTGTAACGGATTCAGACAGAATTCAATGCTCTGGAAACCCCAGGTCCAAAGAAAGGCCCATGTCCTGATGACACATCAGTTACTGAGTCATCACACACCATGGAGATGGTATACATTCCCTCCATCTCCTTGCCATATTATAAACAGAGCATGTGGAACAGAGACAATAAACTGAAACATCATGTCCAACTGTGCAATACATGGGTCCCACAACCCTCTGAGAATCCTGCTCCTCTACTTCCAGCCTCCTGACCAACTCTTATTTTAGCCTCCACACCCCATTGGAGGTTGGACCTTCAGCTGCCCAGACTCTCAGCTCTGGAATTCTCTCCCTGAATCTCTCCATCTCTCCATTCCTCTTTCCTCCTTGAAGATGTGCTAAATCCTGCATCAATCATCAGGATTAAGATTTCGGTGACATTCTTATTTTATTCACTACCTAAGGCTCCTGTGAAACAGTTCGAGACGTTAGAGGTGCTCTTTAAACACAGAGAAGTATCGTAGTCAAAAGATTAAACAGCGAGTTTGTCCTCTTAAAAATACATAGAGTCATAGAGATGTACAGCACGGAAACAGACTCTTCTGTCCAACCAGTCCATGCCGACCAGATATCCCAACCCAATCTAGTCCCACCTGCCAGCACCCGGCCCATATCCCTCCAAACCCTTCCTATTCATATACCCATCCAAATGCCTCTTAAATGTTGCAATTGTACCAGCTTCCACAACAGCTCATTCCATGCATGTACCACACTCTGCGTGAAAAAGTTGTCCCTTAGCTCTCTTTTATATCTTTCCCTTCTCACCCTAAACCTATGCCCTCTAGTTCTGGACTCCCTGACCCCAGGAAAAAGACTTTGTCTATTTATCCTATCCATGCCCCTCAAAATTTTGTAAACCTCTATAAGGTCACCCCTCCGACGCTCCAGGGAAAACAGCCCCCGCCTGTTCAGCCTCTATCTGCTATCGCTTTATAGGTTTTTGTCTTTACATCGCATGGATTCAACCTGTACCCTTACATTTCCAAGTTATATTTTGTTCAGTTATAGAAATACATTTGTCACTTAATTTTCTTCCACATTTGCTGAAACATAAAAGTGCTGAAAGCTTGATGATATAAATCATTTATTGTATGTTCTAATAAAGTGGCATTTGTTAAAATTGACCACTTAATATTTACAGGATATACGATGAATATCAACAACTCTTGCTAGCAGAGGGCACCCTGTCGAATGGAAATTTCAATGGACCTTTACAGTACGCAGTTTGGAGACAAATGATGGTGACATGAATCTGGGTAAAACACATTCTAATTTTCCTCATTATAAATCTGCCTCACACTTATATTGTAAGGAAAACGTATTGTTATTTGAAAACTTGTGTTAACAGATAGCCAATGTGCTGGATAGAATTAGATAATTACATCAACAGAAAGGGTTGCAGAACCTGAGAGTCTACACTGGAGAATGGAGGCAGTGTGTCAATCCTGTTGAAGTGTTCAGGGTTTAAAAGGGTACAGGGACTAATATCCACAAATTTAACAAGGTCATAAATTCTACAGTAAAGGATAGATATTTGAACATTTCTGTCATGATGATTAGCAAGGTAACAGTAGTGATTGAGAGACTGACATACTGATTATCGCATTGTAAAAAGTGAGGTCTGCAGATGCTGGAGATCAAAGCTGAAAATGTGTTGCTGGTTAAAGCACAGCAGATCAGGCAGCATCCAAGGAACAGGAAATTCGACGTTTCGGGCCAGAGCCCTTCATCAGGAATGAGGAGAGTGTGCCAGGCAGGCTAAGATAAAAGTTAGGGAGGTGGGACTTGGGGGAGCGGCGATGGAGATGTGATAGGTGGAAGGAGGTCAAGGTGAGGGTTATAGGCTGGAGTGGGGTGGGGGCGGAGAGGTCAGGAAGAAGATTGCAGGTTAGGAGGGCGGTGCTGAGTTCAAGGGAACCGACTGAGACAAGGTGGGGGGAGAGGAAATGAGGAAACTGGAGAAATCTGAGTTCATCCCTTGTGGTTGGAGGGTTCCCAGGCGGAAGATGAGGCGCTCTTCCTCCAACCGTCGTGTTGTTATGTTCTGTCGATGGAGGAGTCCAAGGACCTGCATGTCCTCGGTGGAGTGGGAGGGAGAGTTAAAGTGTTGAGCCACAGGGTGGTTGGGTTGGTTGGTCCGGGCGTCCCAGAGGTGTTCCCTGAAGCGTTCCGCAAGTAGGCGGCCCATCTCCCCAATACAGAGGAGGCCACATCGGGTGCAGCAAATGCAATAGATGATGTGTGTGGAGGTGCAGGTGAATTTGTGGCAGATATGGAAGGATCCCTTGGGGCCTTGGAGGGAAGTAAGGGAGGAGGTGTGGGCGCAAGTTTTACATTTCCTGCGGTTGCAGGGGAAGGTGCCGGGAGTGGAGGTTGGGTTGGTGGGGTGTGTGGACCTCCTTCCACCTATCACATCTCCATCGCCCCTCCCCCAAGTCCCTCCTCCCTACCTTTTATCTTAGCCTGCCTGGCACACTCTCCTCATTCCGGATGAAGGGCTCTGGCCCGAAACGTCGAATTTCCTGTACCTTGGATGCTGCCTAACCTGCTGTGCTTTAACCAGCAACACATTTTCAGCGTTGATTATCGCATTGACCGAGCATTGAACCCACTGGCCACTCCATGAACTTGATCAGTGTCTCAATTTAATACAATATTTGGGCTTCTGTGCAATATTCTTGTCAGTTTTCCATGGATTTGCAGTGTGGAAATGTGCAGATGGGTCATTGAAGAACTAGCAGGTGGTAAATAATCTGCTTCACTTCCAGTGAGGGTAGGTGGAGATTGGGATGACAAACGTATGGGGGTAGACAATCGACAATAGGTTCAGGAGTAGGCCATTCTGCCCTTCGAGCCAGCACCACCATTCATTATGATCATGGCTGATCATCCTCAATCAGTATTTGTTCCTGCCTTATCCCCATACCCTTGATTTCACTATCCTTAAGAACTCTATCCAACTCTTTCTTGGAAGTATCCAGAGACTTGGCCTCCACAGCCCTCTGGGTCAGAGCATTCCACGCACCCATCACTCTCTGGGTGAAGAAGTTTCTTCTCAACTCTGTTCTAAATCGCCTACCCGTTATTTTTAAACTGTGTCCTCTGGTTCGCCATTGACCCATCAGCAGAAACATGCTTCCTGCCTCCAAAGAATCCAATCCTTTAATAATCTTATACATCTCAATCAGATCCCTTCCAGGGTTCTAAACTCAAGGGTATACAAGCCCAGTCGCTCCAATCTTTCAACGTAAGATATGGAAGGAGAGGGAAAGCAAAGGAACATAGAGTCATAAAGTCCTACAGCACAGAGAAATGCCCTTCAATCCAAACTGGTCCATACTGACCAAAATGTCCATCCACGTTAACCCCATTTCCCTGCACTTGGCCTTCCAAACCTTTCCTATCATGTATTTGCCCAAATGTCTTTTAGATGTTGTTCATATATCTGTCTCAACTACTTCCACTGGCAGCTCAGTCTATATGCACACCACCCTCTGTGTTAAAAGAAATAGTTATCCCTAAGGTTCCCATTTGTTATTTCCAATCTTATATCAAACTGATGCCCTTTTGTATTAATTTCCCGAGCCCTGGGAAACAGACAGAGAACATTCAGCCTATCCATGTCTATCATGATCTTATTATTTGTATAAGATCCCTCCTAGGTCTTGTATACACTAAAGAAAATGTCATAGCTTGTCCAACCTCTCCTGATAACTTAGTCCTATGAGTCCTGGCAACATCCTTCTAAATTTTTTCTGCACAATTTTCCAGTTTAATCTGTCCTATAGCAACAGACCGTAACTGAACACAGTACTCCAAATTCAGCCTCACCAATGTCCTGTACAACTGGAACATGACTTCCCAACTTCTGTCCTCATTGCCCTGACTGATGAAGACCAGTGTACCAAAAGCCTTCTTCACTGCCCTGTCTACCTGTCAGAGAACTGTGCGCCTGAACTCCAAGGTAACTCTGTTCCACTACACTTATTAAGGCCCCACGATTCAACATGAAACTCCTACCTTGGTTAAACATTCCAAAATACAATACCTCACACTCATCTATATTAAACTCCATTTGTCATTTCTTGGCCCCCTTCCCAAGCTGACGAATGCCCTGCTGCAATTTCTGCTGATCTTCCTCACTATCCACGCTGCCACCTATTTTAGTGCAAACTTACTAAACATGCCTTGTACATTCTCATCCAAATCATTGATAACAACTGCAATGGGCTCAGCATCAACACTTGAGGCACACCACTAGTCACAGGCCTCCAGTCTGACAAGCATCCTTTCACTACTACCTCTGCTTCCTACCACAAAGCCAATTGTGTCTCCAATTTCCCAGCTATCCCTGAATTCCATGCAATCTACTCTTCCAGAGCAGCCTACCATGTGGAACCTTATCAAAGATCTGACTGAAATCCATTTAGACTACATTGACGTCATCGACATTCCTGGTCACTTATTCAGCAAACTCTGACAAATTTGTGAGTCATGATGTGCAAAGCCATGCTGACCACTCCTAATCATACCCCACCTTTCCAAATGCATGTGTATCTTATCCCTCAGAATCTTCCCAAATCACTGACCTATCACAGATGTTAGGATCAGGGTTCCCAGGGTTTCCTTTGCTGTCCTTTTTGAATAATGGCACAACATTTGCTACCCTCCAATCTTCCAGGAACTTACCTGTCGCGAACAATAATGCAAATATATCAGCCAGGCCCACTGCAATTTATTCTCTGGCCTCTTTCAAGTTTCGTGAATATATCCGATCAGGACTAGGAGATTTATGCACCTTCATACGATCTACTATGTCCATCATCTCCTCTACTCTGACATGGCCTGTCTCCAAGATATCACCATTAATTTCCCCCAAGTTCCCAAGTTTTCAGCCCTTTTTCCATGGTAATTACGAAGGAGAAATATTCATTAATGACCTTGCCCATCTCCTGTGGTTCCATACATACATGTCCACTTTGGTCTTTGACAGGCCCTATTCTCTCTAGTTATCGAGCAATATACAATTCAATAAACTCATATGCTAGGTCAGGTGAATTGGCCAAGCTAAATTGCCCATCGTGTTAGGTGCATTAGTCAGAGGGAAATGGGTCTGGGTGGGTTAACCTTCGGAGGGTCAGTATGGACTGGTTGGGCCGAAGTGCCTGTTTCCACAATGGAGGAAATCTAATCTAATCTTAGGCAGTGAAGGCATGTGGGTGTAAGTCTCCCTTCTGGATAGATGTGGGCTTTATCCAGAGCAAATTCCAACGGTCTTTAAGCTTTGTTCTAATCTCCAGATTCGCTGTAGTTTTTTACTGAGATTTTATTCTCTGCTGGGCCCACATTCAGGTCAGTTTACCCCAATCCTGTTTAACTGATGCCCAATTAACACCTCCTGTTTCCCAAGCAAGCTCACAGTGTTAGGGGATCTGTCTTCTCATGTCCGATCCAACACCCATGTCAGATTTTAGAAATCCAATCTCAAAGCACCCATCCTGGATCCATGTTTGTTTGGAATTGTTCCCTCAATTGGCTTTCTTCTACAAACTGCTTCAACATTCTTGAGGTACTTGATCAGTGAGAGGATTAAATGTAGTGGGGAGAAGGCAGGCATGTGGGGAAGAGAACCATGTCAGCCGTGATCGAATGGCACAGCAGATTCTAATGGCCTAATCCTGCTCCTATATCTTATGGTTTTGTAGTCTCACCAGATCAATTCTATAAGTCATCACCATGTCCAGCACTGATTGTAAGTTTGAATCACACCAACTAGATTTAACCCACTTTCAAAGCTCCAGAACAGTGTTAACGTGGGATGTGGATGTCACTTGAATGGCCAGGATTTGCTTCCTATCACTAAATGTCCTTTGGAAGAGGAAATAACATGTTTCTGTAAAATGATTTATTCAACACAATGGGCTGAATGGTCTCTGGACAAGATGATTCTAATTTCTCCCTCAAAGCCCACTCTACTGCCCTTCTCTCTCTTAGTCCTGTTTGACTTCCCTCCCTCCCACCCTGCACTCTTCTTCCCACTCTCTCACTCTTCCTTCCCCAGCCGTTCCACTATTGACCTTCCTCTCCCCCTGTTTCATCCTAAGTGCTCATTGTTCATTGATCCACCTCTGTTTCACTCTTCCTCACCCATCTCCCGACTCAACCTAAGTCCTCTGCTCCCCGACTCATCTTGCACCCCAACACACTCATCCTTTCCCCTCTCTCACCCACATTTCATTCCTCAGATCCTCCCCCTCTTCTTCCCACTGCTTACCCCACTTCCACACATTTCCATCCCCATCTTCTGCCTCACTCCCACTCTTCCATCCCCCTCCTTCACTCGACCTCCACTCTCCCTCTCCACCTCTCCTACTGTACTCATTCCCTCTCATCTGATTGTCTTCCCCTCTCACAATCATCATTCTCCCTTCCCTCCTCCATTTAGCCCAACCCAATTCCTAAATTTCTCCTAAACTCCTCACCTCCCTCACCCTTACTAACCCCTCACTATCCTTCCAACCTCCTCATTACTCACACATTTCCTGTCACCCACTCATCCTTCAGCCTTCCTCAGTCGTCATCTATTCTTATCTTCACATCTCCCTGCTCATTATTCCCCCTCCTCTTCCCTGCTGTTACTCCCTCACTCATCCCTGTCTCTTCATTGCACTTCCACTCCAAGCTTTCCTGATCTACCTCAACTTTTCCTGCGCTCCCTCCTCCCACCCCGTTCTTCCTTCCCCAGTCCAGGTCTGCCTTTTCCTCCAGCCTCCTCTCTGTTTCCACCACCTCACTCTTCCTTCCCTCACCTCAAGTACAAACTTCCATCCTCTCCCATACGCTTACCTTCTAGTTTCTTCCACACTAATCCCATGGTTCCTTCTTCCTTGCTGCTGCCCAAACCCACTCTTCCTACCTCACTCCCCTCCCCTCACATACTGTTAATTCTCCCTCCGGTCAGCAACTCTTCATTATCCCACCAATTCACCACTTTTTCCTCCCTCAATATTCACACCCCTCCCCACTCTCCCTACCTCCCCCAAATTCTTACTCCCTCCTCCCAACCTCCTCTCTTGCGTCTTCTCTTTTTTGCCTCTTTCTCTCTCTCTGATGGTGTTATATGATCTCTCTCCCAGCTCCAGCCTCTTTGACTCTGGATCCGAACACAGCGCATCCCTGGCTCATCCTGTCTGAGGACCTGACCAGTGTGAGACTCGGAGACAGAGAGCTCCCTGACTCGCTGTTGAGATCTGATTCCTGGGGCAGTGTCCTGGGATCAAAGGGATTCACATCAGGGAGACATTACTGGGAGGTAGAAATGGAGGGGAAGAACAGGTGGGCTCTGGCAGTGGCCTAAGAGTCTGTGAAGAGGAAAGGGGGAATCGACCCGAGCCCAGGGATTGTAGATTGTGGCGCTGTATTCCAGAAGAGGTTATTTTGCCACCACCTCCCACTCATGGACCTCCCTCTCCTCAAATGTGAATCCCCAGAAGTTTGGGGTTTCCCTGGACTATGAGAATGGACAGGTGTCATTTTACAATGCCAACACAATGTCCTATCTCCACACTTTCACAGAGAGGATCTTTCTTATCTTCCATGCGGGAAGAAATAATGGCGGGAAAAACTTCGCCCAGCTGACAATTTGCAGGATTAAAGGCATTGACAGGTCCATCCTATAATTACTGGGGCAGCGAAGAAACAAAGAGAAGCTCAATTGTGGAGAGGGACTGACTGGGGAGAATGAGCTGTGAGCTGCAGGAACCCGGGGACCTTCCTGCCTGTAATGTTGCTCCACAGGCGGGAGGTGGCGCTACATGACAGTGGTGGAGATGAATCAGTCAGTGGGTCTCAGACTTGGGGGGTGGGGGGCCGGGGTGGGTTCAGGGGAGTCTTTCTAAGGGGGACACCAAATCATTTCTCCCAAGTGTGATTGAGGAACTCATGGGGACAGAATGGTGAGGGAATGGAAGAAAAATTGCAAGAATAGCCCACATTCCACAAGTTAGCACAAGCTTTACTTATTTTAACATGGCGACTTGAGCGTGAAAGCCCTTGACATCAAAGCCACATTTCATCAAGTGTGGTATCATGGCATCCGAGCAAAACTGGAGTCTGTGGAAATTAGGGGGGGTTGTGGGGGCAATCTTTTCACTGGCTACCTGGCACATGGGAAGATGGTTGTGTTTGTTGGAGCTCAATCATATCAGCTCCAGGATATCTCCGCAGCAGTTCTTCAGTGTGGTGCCCTTGCCTCAACTATCTTCAGTTGCTTCATCAATGACCTTCCCACCACAATAAGGTCAGAAGTTTGATGATTGTACATCCTTCAGCACCAGTCCTGACTCCGCATATTCTGAAACCGAACATGTACAAATGCAGCAAGAACTTGACAATATAGAAGCTTAGGCCGACACTGTCCATTTAAATTTGTGCCACACAAATGCCGAATGAGAGCCGATCCAGCTACTGCCCATTGAAATGCAATGGCTTCATTACGTTACCTGCTGAGAACATCCCAGTGGTTACCATTAGCCAGAAGTACAATTGCCCTCACCATATAAATGCAGAAGGTTTCAGAGCAGGTCAGAGGCTCAGCATACTGTATGAAGTCACTCACCTCCCGACTCCCCAAAGCCTGTGTATTATCTACAATGCACAAGTGAGGAGTGTGACGGAATACATTCCATTTGCCTGGGTGGATGCAGCTCCAACAATACTCAAGAAACTTGACATCATCCAGGACAAACCAGCCCACCTGAATGGCACTACATCAACAAATACTTGTTGACTCCACAGTCAATGCTCAGTAGCAGCAGTGTGTACTATCAACAAGCTGAACTGCAGAAATTCAGCAAAAAGCCTTGGACAGCACCTTGCAAACCTATGACCACGTCCATCTCGAATGACAAAGTAGCAGATACATGGAAACACCGCCTCCTGCAAATTACTTCCAAATCACTCACCAACCTGATTTGGAAACGTGAGGGGATCGAAGTTAAGAGGGATCTTATCTCTCTTCCCCTGGCCCTCCCCAATTTATCTTCTTTGAACACTCATGGGAAAAAAATCTCTTTACTATTCTCACTTTTTATGTGAGGAAAAGAATTGTGATGTGGTAGATCTCTGAAAACCTCCAGGTCTGTTCGTTTGGCAGAAGTTAATTATGAACATAGTCCTGGAGACATTCTGATCAATGCAGTACACCAAAAAACTGAAAATTTGTAAAAGATCTGGCGGCTCTTTTTGGATTATCTGGATGTAGACTTATGCCTTTTAAATGCTGCAGTTGTACCAGCCTCCACCACTTCCTCGAGCAGCTCATTCTATACACGTACCACCCTCTGCGTAAAGAAGTTTCTCCTTAGGTCTCTTTTATATCTTTCCGCTCTCACCCTAAACCTATGCCCTCTCATGCTGGACTCCCCCACCCCAGGGAAAAGACTTTGCCTATTTACCCTATCCATGCCCCTCATAATTTTGTAAACATCTATAAGGTCACCCCTCAGCCACCGATGGTCCAGGGAATACAGCCCCAGTCTGTTCAGCCTCTTCGTATAGCTCAAAACCTCCAACCCTGGCAACATCCTTGTAAATTTTTTCTGAACCCTTTCAAGTTTCACAACATCTTCCCGATAGGAAGCAGACCAGAATTGCACGCAATATTCCAACAGTGGCCTAACCAATGTCCTGTACAGGCGCAACATGACCTCCCAACTCCTGTACTCAATACTCTGACCAATAAAGGAAAGCATACCAAACGCATTGTTCACTATCCAGCAACCTGCGATTCCACTTTCAAGGAGCTATGAACCTGCACTCCAAGGTCTCTTTGTTCAGCAACACACCCTAGGACCTTAACTAATAAGTGTAGAAGTCCTGCTAAGATTTGCTTTCCCAAAATGCAGCACCTCGCATTTATCTGAATTAAACTCCATCTGCCACTTCTCAGCCCATTTGTCCATCTGGTCCAGATCCTGTTGTAATCTGAGGTAACCATAAATGCAGCACCTCGCATTTAAGACAGAGATAGATAGCTTCTTTATTAGTAAATGGAGCAGGTTGGCAGGGAGAAGGCAGGAGAAGGGGGACTGAGAAATATATAAGCCACACTCAAATGGTGGAGGGAACCTGATTGGTGTATGACCTCATTCTGCTGCTGCATCTTATAGTCAGCAGAGGGGAAGCTGTCAACTGGATATAGTAGTGACTGTCTGATATTTATAACCCGTAGTCTCCATCACAAGTGATGACATGGTATCCTAACACTGTCAAGTTCCTTAATAACCTACTGAATGCCTGAAATAAAAAGACTGGTATTTGCATAGTGCCTTTAATGAAATCTCAAAGCTTCTTAAAGTGTATGAAGTATTTCAGAATTGTATTCAATGTTGCAACGTGGAACATAAGTTAGCCAGTCTGTACAGAGCAGGCTCCCATAAACAGCAATGTGAACAGCTCATCTAATTATTTTGATGTTTAATGAGAGATAAATATTGGCTGTGGGTTTTTTTACAATATTCACCTCTACACAACTTTTGGGTCAAAGTCCCAATACTGCAGCACTTCCTCAGTACTGCACTCGTGTCAGTCTTGGTTTTTAATGGTCGTGTCACACATTGCAAGCTCAGACCATCTACCTTCTCCTCCAAATTATTAATATACGTTGTCTCAGCCAGATCACTGCACAACACCACTGGTCACAGATCTCCAGTCAGAAAAACACACTTCCATCGTTCTCATCAATCTTCTTTGTCACTTCCTCAAAAGCCTCAGGAAGTTTGTCAGATGTGACCTCTCCTCTGCTTTGCCATTTAATAAGATCATAGCTAATCTGATCATTCTCAAATTGACTTTCTGGACTTAACTTCATAAACTTTGATTCCCTTCCTCGTTAAACGTCTGTCCAACTGAGCCTTGTATATACTGAATGACCCAGCCTCAACAACCCTCTGCAGCACAAAATTCCACACAAACTCCAAGAATGCTGGAGAAACGCAGCAGGATTTGCAACAGCTGAAGGACGAGAAATATTTCAAATCCAATGTGACTCTTCTTCAGAGCTGATTGTGTCTGTCCAGTGGAAGGGTGTCGAAAATGTTGATATAAGTGATAGGTTTGAGAGGGTTCACAGTCCTTTTCTCACCACAGAGGCACAGCCCTGCAATGTAAAAGGGAATTCAAGAAGATCTCATGGAGTGGGGAAGCTAATGCCTCAGCCTACTTGAAAGCTAATTCATCAACCCTTTGAAATTATCTGGAAGAAAATCAATTTCATTGCCAATCACATGGTATCCTCCAAAACTAAACTTTGCTCGAGAAACTGCAGTAGTATCACTGGACCTAAAATGTTGTCTCTTCTTTCTCTCCACTCACGCTGCCAGATTGCTGATTCTCACCAGCAATTCCTGTTTTTGGAGCACACCTTGGCATTGAAAATTGAAGTTTGTAGCACACCTAGTCATCAAAAAACAAAGAATTGCAAATGCTGGTAATCTGAAACAAAACAGAAACCTTTTATGTGGCAATTTCTCAAAAGCCTTTTCAAGTCCAAGATCAAATTCACTCTGAATCCGAAGTGTATCTTCAGTCGAAAGCTCAATCAATTCAATTAAACATGACTTGCTTTGAATAAACCCACACTGCCTTCCCTCAATTATCCAGAATTGCTTAAAGGTGTTGAATATTATCCTTAAAATTTCCCACCACCGAGGTTAATCTCACTGACCTGTTGCTGCAGCTTTACGCTTACACAATATTTTAAGAAACCAAAACTCTGACAATGCTACAATATTGAATGAAAGTTTGACTGTATAAACAATATTGCAGGGCAGAAGGGGAAAGGGGACTGGACTTGGACCAGCTAAATACTCTACCCATGCACCTTTGCAACTTCACGGTCTGAAACATGTGGACGTTCCCATTGACCAACACATGACAATTTACAGATAACACGAAAATAAGCAGTATTGTGAGGAAGCTTCTCAGAAATTGCAGCAGGACCTTGATCAGCTGGGGAAGTGGGCTGAGAAATGGCAAATGGAGTTTAAAACACATAAGTCTGGGGTCCTGCATATTGGAAAGTCAAATCAAGGTGAGCATTTCATGACAAATATTAGGGCCTTAAGGACTGTAGTAGAACAGAGGGACTTAGGGTTCAGGTACACGGTTCTCAGAAAGTGGATTCACAGGTAGGCAGGACAATGAAGAAGGCTTTTGGCACACAGGCCTTCATCAGTCAGGGCACTGAGTTTAGAAGTTGGGAAGTTATGTTACAGTTGTGTAGGACATTGGTGAGGCTGCATAGAGCCATAGAGCTGTACAGCATGGAAACAGACCCTTCGGTCCAACCCGTCCATGCCGATCAGATATCCCAACCCAATCTACTCCCACCTGCCAGTGCCTGGCCTATATCCCTCCAAACCCTTCCTATTCATATACCCATCCATATATGTTGCAATTGTACCAGCCTCCAACACATCCTCTGGCAGCACATTCCATAGAGCTACCACCCTCTGCATGAAAAAGTTGCCCCTTAGGTCTCTTCTATATCTTTCCCCTCTCACCCTAAACCTATGCCGTCTAGTTCTGGACTCCCCGGCCCCAAGGAAAAGACTTTGTCTATTTATCCTATCCATGCGCCTTATAATATTGTAAACCTCTATAAGGTTCACCTCAGCCTCCGACGCTCCAGGGAAAACAGCCCCAGCCTGCTGAGCCTCTCCCTGTAGCTCAGGACCTCCAATCCTGGCAACATCTTTGTAAATCTTTTCTGAAGCCTTCCATGTTTCTCAGCATCTTTCCGATAGGAAGAAGACCAGAATTGCATGCAATATTCCAACAGTGGCCTAACCAATGTCCTATGTAGCTGCAACATGACCTCCCAACTCATGTACTCAATATTCTGACCAATACAGGAAAGCATACCAAACGTCTTCTTCACTATCCTATCTGCCTGCGACTCCACTTTCAAGGAGTTATGAACTTGCACTCCAAGGTCTCTTTGTTCAGCAACACTGCCTAGGACCTTACCATGAAGTGTAGAAATCCTGCTAAGATTTGCTTCCCCAAAATGCAGCCCCTCGCATTTATCTGAATTAAACTCCATCTGCCACTTCTCAACCCATTGGCCCATCTGGTCCAGATCCTGTTGTAATCTGAGGTAACCCTCTTCGCTGGTCACTACATGTCCAATTTTGGTGTCATCTGCAAACTTACTAACTGTACCTTTTACGCTCGCATCCAAATCATTTATGCAAACGACAAAAAGTCATGGACCCAGCACCGATCCTTGTGGCACTCCACTGGTCACAGGCCTCTAGTCTGAAAAACAACACTCCACCACCACCCTCTGTTTTCTACCTTTGTGCCAGTTCTGTGTACAAATGGCTAGTTCTCCCTGTATTCCATGAGATCTAACCTTGCTAATCAGTCTCCCATGGGGAACCTTGTCGAACGCCTGACTGACGTCCATATAGATCACATCTACTGCTCTGCCCTCATCAATCTTCTTTGTTACTTCCCCAGAAAACTCAATCAAGTTTGTGAGACATGATTTCCCACGCACAAAGCCATGTTGACTATCCCGAATCAGTCCTTGCCTTTCCAAATACATGCACATCCTGTCCCACAAGATTTCCTCCAACTTGCCCACCACCGAGGTCAGGCTCAATGGTCTATAGTTCCCTGGCTTGTCTTTACTGCCCTTCTTAAACAGTGGCACCACGTTCGCCACCCTCCAGTCTTCCGGCACCTCACCTGTGACTATCGATGATACAAATATCACAGCAAGAGGCCCAGTAATCACTTCTCTAGCTTCCCACAGAGTTCTCGGGTACACCTGATCGGGTCCTGTGGATTTATCCACCTTTAACCGTTTCAAGACATCCAGCACTTCCTCCTCTGTAATCTGGACATTTTGCAAGGTATCACCATCTATTTCCCTACAGTCTATATCTTCCATATCCTTTTTCACAGTAAATACTGATGCAAAATATTCATTTAGTATCTCCGGTATATGTGGGTCCACACAAAGGCCACATTGCTGATCTTTGAGGGGCCCTATTCTCTCCATAGTTACCCTTTTGACCTTAATATATTTGTGAAACCCCTTTGGATTCTCCTTAATTCTATTTGCCAAAGCTATCTCATGTCCCGATTTTGCCCTCCTGATTTCCCTCTGAACTATACTCCTACTTTCTTTATACTCTTCTCAGGATTCACTCGATCTATCCTGTCTATACCTGACATATGCTTCCTTCTTTTTCTTAACCAAACCCTCAATTTCTTTAGTCATCCGGCATTCCCTATACCTACCTGCGAACATCTGCCTCCAATCAGCTTTTGAAAGTTCTTGCCTAATACCATCAAAATTGCCCTTTCTCTAATTTAGAACTTCAACTTTTAGATCTGGTCTATCCTTTTCCATCACTATTTTAAAACGAATAGAATTATGGTCGCTGGCCCCACAATGCTCCCTGACTGACACCTCAGTCACCTGCCCTGCCTTATTTCCGAATAAAGGTCAAGTTTTGCACCTTCTCCAGTAGGTACATCCGCATTCTGGATCAGAAAAGTGTCCTGTACACACTTAAGAAATTCAGTCCCAGTCGATGTTGGAAAGTTAAAATCCCCTACCGTAACTACCCTGTTATTCTTACAGATAGATGAGATCTCCTTGCAAGTTTGTTTCTCAATTTCCCTCTGACTATTGGGGGTTCTATAATAACATCCCAATAAGGTGATCATCCCTTTCTTCTTTCTCAGTTCCACCCAAATAACATCCCTGGATGTACTTCCAGGAATATCCTTCCTGAGCACAGTTGTAATGCTAGTCCTTCTCAAAAATGCCACTCTCCCTCCTCTTTTGCCTCCCTTTCTATCCTTCCTGTAGCATTTGTATCCTGGAACATTCAGCTGCCACTCATGCCCATCCCTAGGCCATGGTTTCGTAATTGCTATAATATCCCAGTCCCATGTTCCTAACCATGCCCTGAGCTCATCTGCCTTCCTTGTTCGGCCCCTTGCATTGAAATAAATGCAGTTTAATTTACTAGTCCTACCTTGTCCCTGCACTTGGAGTATTGGGTACAGTTTTGGTCTCTTTGCTGTCGGAAGGATGTTATTAAACTAGAAAGAGTGCAGAAGACTTTTACAAGGATGTTGCCCGGACTCAAGGGTCTGAGTTATAGGGAAAGGTTGGACACAAGTAGACTTTTTTTTTAGACAGAAGGAGACTGAGGGAGGTGGGAATCTTACAGAAGTGAATAAATTCATGAGAGGCAATGGATAGGGTGAATGCACTCAGTCTTTTACCCAGGGTTGCAGAATCAAGGAAGAGAGGACATCAGTTTCCAGATAGTGGGAAAAGAATAAAAATGGGCAATGATTTTACAGAGAGGGTGGATTGCATACAGAATAAGCTGACAGCGAAGTGGTTGTGACAGGTGCATTAACAGCATTTCACAGAAATTTGGAATAATAGGAAAGGTTTAGAAGGATGTGGGCCAAGTCCAGGGAAATGGGGTTAGCATGGATAGACCATTTGGTTGGCATGGACCAGTTTGGGCCAAAGGGCCTCTCTCTATGCTGTAGGACTCTATCAATCTCTGACTCTAACACCCGAAAGAAGGTAGGAATGACTGAAGATCCAGAGTAAATGTGGGATAATTTCCTGTGAATAGTGAATTTTAAAATAATCCAGACGAAGTTGGAATGCAAGGTATAAGGATACATATTCTGGAGAAATTGACAAATACAATCTTAACAGGTTTGCTCCCTTGGATTTATTGATGAAGTATTTCTTTTTACAAAGCCTTACGTACACTCTAGTGAATCACAGATGTTGATTTGATTGAAGAAACTATTTTCAAATTTGATACTGCCCTCCAATATAAATTATAATGACATAAACGTAAACATTGTCAAAATCTGAATTGGTTTCGCACACAGACTGCTAGAGTAATGATTGTTATCAAACAGACATTTTCCTTGGGCTGACTTAAGGATTATCTCAGTGGAGATAAATGATGATAGATATTAACTCAGGGACAAGTGATAACTATAATTTCAACTACATTGCAGTTTGTACTAGCTGAACAGTTTCAAACAGGGTTAAATATTATCTGATTATGACATAAATGATCAGTTCACCCATCCCTTTCAAATCTGAGGTATTCAAATTTTCCAATTTGATGAAAGAGCAGCAAAATTCTGGACAATAGTTACAAACTGAAAACAAAACAAAACCAGTCTCGCTATGTTATTAAATCATGTATATTACTGACACATGATGGAAGTCTAAAGAAGATCACTCTGAATTGTTTATTTTGATGGAGCCCAGTCCCCTCGCAAAGACCCCACTGACTCTGCAGTGAAATGATTTAAATTTCCCCCCGGAAAGACTCCACTGACCCTGCAGTGAAATGGTTTGGTGTCCCCCTGGAAAGACTCCACTGAGCCCAGTCTGAGACCCACTGAGTGATTCATCTCCAACACCGTCATGTAGCGCCACCTCCCGCCTGTGGAGCAACATTACAGGCAGGAAGGTCCCCGGGTTCCTGCAGCTCACAGCTCATTCTACCCAGTCAGTCCCTCTCTACAATTGAGCTTCTGTTTGTTTCTTCTCTCCCCCTCCTTCTCTCCCCCAGACTGAGACCGACCCCCATCAGTTTACAGCTGGCAGGAGGCAGACGGACGGGGTGAAATTATGGGATGGATCTGTCAGTGCCCTTTAATCCCGCAGATTGTCAGCGGGGCGGAGTTTTTCCCGCCTTCATTCCCTCCCGGATGGAAGATGGGAAAGATCCTCTCAGTGAAAGTGTGGGTGAAAGTGTGGAGATGGGACATGGTGTCCGCATTGTAAAATGACACCTGTCCACCCCCATAGTCCAGGAAAACCCCGATCTTCCCGGGATTCACACTCGGGGAGAGGGGGGTCGGTGATGGGGAGGTGGCGGCTAAATAACCCCATCTGGGTAACAGCCTCACAATCCAGTATCCAGTCTCCGGTCTCGGGGTGATCCTCCCTTTCCTCTTCACAGACTCTCGGGCCACTCCCAGACTCCACCGGGTCTTCTCCCCAACCTCCACCTCCCAGTAATGTCTCCCTGATGTGAATCCCTCTGATCCCAGGACACATCGCCAGGAATGAAATCTCTCCGGGGAGTCAGGGAGCGGCTGCCGTTTGTCTCCGAATCTCACACTGGTCCGGTCCTCAGACAGGATGAGCCAGGGACGTGCTGTGTTCGGATCCAGAGTCAGAGAGGCTGGAGCTGGGGGAGAGATCAAATAATAGTCAGAGAGAGTGAGGGTGGGTGAGCGAGGGGAGCAGGAAGTGAGGGGTTGAGCGATGGAGGGGGGTAGGAGAGAAGGGAAGATGAAGAGAGTCTGGAAAAACAGAATTTGAACAAGAGAGGCGGAGACAGGGAAAGGGGAGTGAGTCAGGGAGAGTGTGGTGAGTGAGGGAGAGCGGAGGTATGAGGAGGAAGGATGGGGAGGGATGAGTGAGGGAGATGAGAGGGCTCATTTGGAGGGATGTGAGTGGGGACATGAAGCGCACAGGAGGAACAGAACCCTAACCCTAATCATAACCCTATCGCAGGAGGGAGGGGATTGTTAAAGAAAGGGGGAGAGTGAGGAGATTTGGGATAGAGGGTTGTGATTGAGGAGAGGCAGGAAAGAGAGGAGGGCTGAGTGAAGGGGCAGTACGAAAGAGAGGTGTGGAGAATGCGGAGGAGCTCAGAAGGTGGTGAGCAATGGGAGGGTTGAGTACTCAGGTGAGAGCAATGGCAGGTCGGAAAATGCACAAGTAAAGGGGAGAGTGAGGTGATGTGAGGCAGTGGGAATGGGAATAATGAGGGGAGGCAGGAGTGATGGGCAGCAAGGGAGTGGGGAGACTGAGGGACGGTAGAGTGAAAGTACATTTGTAAAGGAGACTTTAGCTAAGTGGGAGGGGAGCATCTGGAGAATGGGAGGAAATGAGGGGAGCTATTTAACCCCAGGGCAGGGAATGGAAGAGTGAAGAAATGGAGGGGGGAATGATTGGAATCCGAGTAAGGATATTGGAGAGGGTTGGTGGTTTTATGAGGAGAGTGGACTGTTTGGAATGCTGTAGGGGAGAGTGAGTTATACTATAGAATGGAAGGGTGACAACAGGAGGTCTGCAAAATAAGTGGACATTTGAGGTTTGGAGATCAGGAGAGTGAGTGGGAGAGTTGAGAGGTGGAGATATAGTGAAGTGAGGGGAAGAGAGAAAGGGAGGTGGGAGTGAGGACGAAGGGATGGCTGAGCTGGAGGGGAGAAATACAGATTCATTTTCGCCATGGGAGGGAAGAGTGAGTGGGAGAGGAGTGTGAGTGGCAAGAAGTGACAGGATACATAAGGGTGTGTGAAGATGCCAGAGAATTAATCCACGTGAGGAAGTGAGAGAGTGCAAAATAAGGTCTTGTGGGAATTCTGGAGGTGAGTGAACTGGAGGATGACGTGGAGTCTGAGCAGGGGAGAGGAGAGTTAAGATGAGGGGAATGTAGAATGGGGGTTTCAAAGGAAGGACAGAGTTGGGTCTCAGAATTTGAAGAAGGAGGAATGTGGAGGAGTTGAGTGAACTTGATGATGAGGTGAAGGGGAGAGAGGTGGAGGCAAGTGTAAAGGGGAAGAGGAGTTTGAGGAGGCAAGATTAAACGGGGAGGAAGAATCAGGGGTGGGGGGAAACCATGGCAGAGTGATAATGGAAAATGGAGTGGAGGGGAGAGCGAATGTGAGATAGGAGTGAGGGGCAGAGCAAAGAAGAGGGTGAGAGCAAAGAAGAGGGTGAGAGCACAGTGAGGTTGAGGGGAGAGTGACCAGATTGGGAAGCTGTGCTCTGGAGGTTAGTGAGTGAGAGGGAAGAAGCTGACGGTAGGAGGAGTGATCAGGAGGTGATGTGAGATTGAGGGGAATGGGAGAGCAGGAGGGAGTGAGGGAGCATTGATGGGGAGGTGTGGGCAAGCAGACTGTCAGGGGGATGTGGAGTGACAAGGAGAGGGAGGATGGGAGAGTGAGGTAGCGGCGAGAGGGAATTGTGAAGGTAGGACAATGAGGAGAGGGTGGGGAGGACTGAATGGTGAACAATCAAGAGGAATGGATGGATGTGGGGAATGTGGAGGGGAGTGGGTTGTTGGGTGGAGAATGCAGTGAGGCCATGGTCTGCCAGGCTAAGGGATGGTTAATGGCAGGTGCAAACCAAGGTCAAGGGGAGAGTGTCCGGGATGGGAAGCTGTGCTAAAGGGGACAGTGAACAGGAGGGAAGAGTGAGTGGAGAGTGAGCAGGATGGCAGAAAGAGAGTGGGAGAGGTTGGGGGTGGGTAGAGTGAGTCGGGTCAGAGATGGGAGTGGTGAGTGAGCAGAAGGGAGACAATGAGAGCAGGAGAGAGTGGGGTGGGAGATCAGGAGGGAGTATTGGTTACAGGGAGGTCGTGGAGAGTGAAATACATGGAAGAGTGATGGGAAGGGAGGGTGAGGAGAGTGGGTCCTGTATGGAGATGGAAGGGCGATGCTGTGAGGGATAGGGACAAGGAAACTGAGGAGAGAGTGAGGGGATGAATAAAGAGGTGGACTGTGTGAGATCCATGACTGTGGAGGAGGGGAGAGGCAGGGTGTAAGGGAAAATGAGAGGGAAGTTGGCAGCAAAGGGGATGGAGAGGGGGAATGTAAATGAGGAGGATCAGGGAGGTGGGAGGAGGAAGTGAAAGGGAGATGTTTGGGGGAAGGCATAGAATGTGGGGATGAGTGAGGGGTGTGACGATATTGCTGCTTAATTAAGGTTAGGTTGTCCTTTTTTTTAAGAGGGGTTATAAACACAGATTGCGATGTCTCTGGTTTGGAAACGTTTTTGGGACAAATTGATCATGGATAACAGTTACTGCCACAGGCAAAAGGCGTTCAAGTTTAATGAAATGCTTGTATAATCGAAGGAGAGTGTCCAGGTCTCCCAAGTCAGCTTAACTCTGGTTTTGGTTTGGTTTTGCAAGCAGTCAGTTTTTTTGACCCTCTCTCTCTCTGTCTCTCTCTCTCTCTCTGACATCTCTCCTGTGAGAACCTGGGTTTAAGTTTTCCTTTTTTTGCCAAAGATGTGCTTATGGGGATGTTGCAAGTATTTGCAACAGCATCAGTGAGTTGTGATTAAGTCGCTTGGGTTTTTAAATACTTATGTTATTCTGAGGAGATAGAACAACTTCGGTGTGGTAATGGGAGTTGTACGAATGAGAGAATGGGGGATAGTGTGAGGCCTGAGTGATGTGAGGGGAAGGGGAGTCTTCACAAGGAAGAATTTTAAAAACAAGAAGCATTCTTAAGAGAAAACCTGCAGAATTGCCAGTGACAGAGTGATCTTGGTGTTCCACTGTATGAGACAGAAAATGTTCAATACAGGAACAGTGAGTAATAAAGAAGGTTATCTTTTTGCCGAGGTAATGTGAACATTGCAGTAAAAATGATATCTTTTAGTTATTGACAGAATCGGCGAGAAGGAAGCAAAGAGGTCCTTCTGAAGCTGTACAGGGCCCTGGTGGGACCGCACCTGGAATATTGTGCGCAGTTCTGGTCTCCAAATTTAAGGAAAGACATTCTGGCTATTGAAGGAATGCAGTGTAGCTTCACGAGGTCAATTCCTGGAATGGCAGGACGACCTTACGCTGAAAGATTGGAGCAACTGGGCTTGTATATGCTTGAGTTTAGAAATCTAAGAGGGGATCTGATTGAGACGTATAAGATTGTTAAAGGATTGGACACTGTGGAGGCAGGAAGCATGTTTCTGCTGATGGGTGAATCCTGAACCAGAGGACACAGTTTAAAAATAACGGGTAGGCCACTTAGAGCAGAGTTGAGGAGAAATTACTTCACTCAGAGAGTGGTGGGTAGATGGAATACTCTGCCCCAGAAGACTGTGGAGGCCAAGTCTCTGGATACTTTCAAGAAAGAGTTGGATAGAGCTCTTCAGGAGAGTGGAATCAAGTGTTGTGGAGATAAGGCAGGAACAGGATACTAATTGAGGATGATCAGCCATGATCATAATGAATGACCTACTCCTGCACCTATTGTCTATTGTCCACTGCTTGAACCACAGGCTAAAAGAAAGTGAGGTCGACACAGTCCCAGAGGCTACTGTCTGATCTGAGAGTGAAAGTTGGTGGTGATGTTATTGTCAGCGTCACCAACCCTCACTGAAGAGGCATGGATGAGAAGAAAAGATGTTCACAGAGTAGGAATTGAACTTGAATTGTTACTGTCAGTCTGTATCATACAGCAGCTGTCCAGCCAACTGATTTAACCAACCTACATAGCCATAGAAAAACACAACATCAAATGAGGCCCTTAAGCCCATTGTGGTCATCAATGGCCTATAAAATTCTATTCCATTTCCCAGCAGCTAGGGAACTTGGGGAAATAAATAGTGATGTCTTGGAAAGGATTCACATTACAGAAGAGGTCTTCAATTGTGCAAAAATTGGTAAATTCCCGTGACCAGAAACTAGAGAAGCTCGGGAAGAGATTGCTGGACCCATTGCTGACATATTTGTATGAACAACAGCCACAGGCGAGGTGCCAGAACTAGAGGTCGGCTAATTTGTTGCCATCATTTTAGAAAGGTTGTAAGGAAAAGCAAGGGAACTATAGAACCAGTGAGCTTCACAGCAGTGGTCAGTAAGTTACTGGAGAGGGTGGGACAGGATTTAAATGACCCTGTTATTAGGAGTCATCAACATGGCTTTGTAAGTCAGAAATCGTGTCTTGATTGAAATTTTCGAAGATGTTACAAAGTAGATTGATGAAGACAGAGCAGTAGCTGTTGTCCTAATGGACTTCAGCAAAGCATTCAACAGGGATTTGCAGGGTCGACTAGTTAGTAAGGTTATGGGATTCAGGCAGAGCTGGCTGACACAGTACAAAATTGGATTGTAGGTAGGAGGTAGAGGGTGATGGTAGTAGGTTGCTTTTCAGACTGGAGACCAGTGAAGCCACAAGGATTGGTGCTGGATTCCACTGCTTTTGGACCGATATCTAAATCATTTGAGAACATTGGAGGCATGGTTTGTAAGTTGGTCTGTCTCGGACAACTCCCTCCCCTTCTTGATCGCTCTGTTCCCATCTCTGGCAACAGTCTCCACATGGACGGTTGATATAAAGCCACAGACTCTCACAAGTACCTGGACCACACCTCCTCCCACCCAGTATCCTGCAAGAACTCTACCCCATTCTCCCAATTCCTCCGCCTCCGCCACATCTGCTTGGATGTGGAGACATTCCACTCGCGAGCATCCCAGGTGTCCACCTTTTTCAAACAATGTGCAATCCCCCACCCTCATCCAGTCAGCCCTCCAGCGCTCCACCTCCACTCCCTGTTCCACTGCTCTAAATATTCCCACCTCAACGCAGTAAAGACAGAGACCCTCTTGCCTTCACCTACCACCCCACCAGTCTCTGCGTCCAACAGATCATCCTCAAACACTTTTATCAACTCCAACTTCACCCTACCTTCAATAACATCATCCCTTGCCCACTCCTTTCTGGCTTCCACAAAGATTGTTCCCTTCACCAGTCCTTGGTTTGTCCCACTCACCCCACCGACAGACCCCAAAAACACCCCCACCATGCACCCGGACTCTCACATACCTTTCTCTGCAACCAGAAAAGGTGCAAAACCTGCCGATACACCACACCACTCAGCTCCATCCAGGGCCCCAAACAGTCCTTCCAGGTGAGACAGAGGTTCACCTGCCTCTCTTCCAACCTAGCTTACTGCATCAGGTGCTCCTGATGTGGTCTTCTCTCCATTGGAGAGATCAAACGTAAATTGAGGGAACAGTGTGCTGAGCATCGCAGCCGAGTCCAGGGGCCGACCGGACCTCCCAGTCACTGCCTATTTAATTCCCCTTCCCACTCCTTGTCCGACATGATCTTCTTTGGCCTCCACCATTGCCACAATAAGTCAATTGCACAATAAGACCTGCAAAGGACCCCTGCTGTTCTTCATCTACAGAAGAATCCACAAACTCAACAAACAGTTCTTCCTAGCCCTATCAGAGATTAAAGACAGTAAGTACCAAAAACTTTCATGTACTTACCCCCACACTCGTGGCTCCTCAACTATTCCAGAATCTTCCACAGGCCTGTCGGACGCCATTACACATGTGGCCTCCACAGCGCCCGCGGCACCAAAGGCCGCCGCCGACCGTGACGTCACTTCCGCCCCCACCGACCTCGGAGCCCCCGCGATCGCCGCCCCAACAACTGCCCCGGTGACCACCACACACACAACCGCTTCCACAATCGCCGACGGACCCGCGACCCACGCGGCCACCGGGAATGACCACCACTCCTCCGTCGCCGCAACCATTTCCGCCCCTCCGGTTGCCGTCGACGCAGCCACTTCCGCCCCCACTGACATCACTAACCTGCAGGAGCACAAATCCTCAGGTTTCCCCGCCCCCACGCCGTCTTTCGTCACTACGCGTAACCCCGCCCATAACCCCGCCCCCACGCCATCTCCCGTCGCTTCACGTAACCCCGCCCCCACGCTTATTTCCGTCACGACGCATAACCCCGCCCCCACGTCGAGCAACGTCACCACGTCTAACTCCGCCCCTACTTCGATCTCTGTCCCCGCCCCCAGCTCCAGCTCCAGCTCCAGTCCCACACCAGGTCCTAGCTCCCAGCCCTGCCGGATTTTCACCATCCCTCCAGATCTCCCCCTCTCTGAGGATGAGAGATCAGTCCTCAGCAGGGGCCTCACCTTCGTTCCCCTACGCCCTCGGATTAATGAGTTCAACACGCGGCGAGATATTGAACAATTCTTCCGCCGCCTTCGCCTCCGTGCCTACTTTCACAACCAAGACTCCCGCCCACCCTCTGACGACCCCTTCTCCCGCCTCCAACACACCCCATCCACCTGGACACCCCGTGCAGGCCTCCTACCCGCCCTCGACCTCTTTATAGCCAACTGCCGCCGTGACATCAACCGACTCAACCTGTCCACCCCTCTCACCCACTCCAACCTCTCACCCTCAGAACGTGCAGCCCTCCACTCCCTCCGCTCCAATCCCAACCTCACCATCAAACCCGCAGACAAGGGAGGCGCGGTGGTAGTTTGGCGCACTGACCTGTACACCGCTGAAGCCAAACGCCAGCTCGCGGACGCCTCCTCTTATCGCCCCCTTGACCACGACCCCACCTCCCACCACCAAACCATCATCTCCCAGACCATCCAGGACCTCATCACCTCAGGGGATCTCCCATCCACCGCCTCCAACCTCATAGTCCCACAACCCCGCACCGCCCGTTTCTACCTCCTGCCCAAAATCCACAAACCTGCCTGCCCCGGCCGACCCATTGTCTCAGCCTGCTCCTGCCCCACCGAACTCATCTCCCAATACCTCGACACGGTCCTGTCCCCTTTAGTCCAAGAACTCCCCACCTACGTTCGGGACACCACCCACGCCCTCCACCTCCTCCAGGATTTTCGCTTCCCCGGTCCCCAACGCCTTATTTTCACTATGGACATCCAGTCCCTGTACACCTCCATCCCCCATCACGAAGGACTCAAAGCCCTCCGCTTCTTCCTTTCCCGCCGCACTAACCAGTACCCTTCCACTGACACCCTCCTTCGACTGACTGAACTGGTCCTCACCCTGAATAACTTCTCTTTTCAATCCTCCCACTTCCTCCAAACTAAAGGAGTTGCCATGGGCACCCGCATGGGCCCCAGCTATGCCTGCCTCTTCGTAGGATATGTGGAACAGTCCATCTTCCGCAACTACACTGGCACCACCCCCCACCTTTTCCTCCGCTACATCGATGACTGTATCGGCGCTGCCTCGTGCTCCCACGAGGAGGTTGAACAGTTCATCAACTTTACTAACACCTTCCATCCCGACCTGAAATTCACCTGGACTGTCTCAGACTCCTCCCTCCCCTTCCTAGACCTTTCCATTTCTATCTCGGGCGACCGACTCAACACAGACATCTATTATAAACCGACTGACTCCCACAGCTACCTGGACTACACCTCCTCCCACCCTGCCCCCTGTAAAAACGCCATCCCATATTCCCAATTCCTTCGTCTCCGCCGCATCTGCTCCCAGGAGGACCAATTCCAACACCGCACAACCCAGATGGCCTCCTTCTTCAAGGACCGCAGATTCCCCCCAGACGTGATCGACGATGCCCTCCACCGCATCTCCTCCACTTCCCGCTCCTCCGCCCTTGAGCCCCGCTCCTCCAACCGCCACCAAGACAGAACCCCACTGGTTCTCACCTACCACCCCACCAACCTGCGCATACAACGTATTATCCGCCGCCATTTCCGCCACCTCCAAACGGACCCCACCACCAAGGATATATTTCCCTCCCCTCCCCTATCAGCGTTCCGCAAGGACCACTCCCTTCGTGACTCCCTCGTCAGATCCACACCCCCCACCAACCCAACCTCCACCCCCGGCACCTTCCCCTGCAACCGCAGGAAATGTAAAACTTGCGCCCACACCTCCACACTCACTTCCCTCCAAGGCCCCAAGGGATCCTTCCATATCCGCCACAAGTTCACCTGTACCTCCACACACATCATCTATTGCATCCGCTGCACCCGATGTGGCCTCCTCTATATTGGTGAGACAGGCCGCTTACTTGCGGAACGCTTCAGAGAACACCTCTGGGCCGCCCGAACCAACCAACCCAATCACCCCGTAGCTCAACACTTTAACTCCCCCTCCCACTCCACTGAGGACATGCAGGTCCTTGGACTCCTCCACCGGCAGAACACAACTACACGACGGCTGGAGGAGGAGCGCCTCATCTTCCGCCTGGGAACCCTCCAACCACAAGGTATGAATTCAGATTTCTCCAGCTTCCTCATTTCCCCTCCCCCCACCTTGTCTCAGTCGGTTCCCTCAACTCAGCACCGCCCTCCTAACCTGCAATCCTCTTCCTGACCTCTCCGCCCCCACCCCACTCCGGCCTATCACCCTCACCTTGACCTCCTTCCACCTATCCCACCTCCATCGCCCCTCCCCCTAGTCCCTCCTCCCTACCTTTTATCTCAGCCGGCTTGGCTCTCTCTCTCTTATTCCTGATGAAGGGCTTATGCTCGAAACGTCGAATTCTCTATTCCTGAGATGCTGCCTAACCTGCTGTGCTTTGACCAGCAACACATTTGCAGCTGTGATCTCCAGCATCTGCAGACCTCATTTTTTACATTACAATAAGTCAACCCCAAATTGGAGGAAAAACATCTCTTCTGTTTGGGCTGTCTGCAGCCCGTAGGAGTCAACAATGAGTTCTTCAATTTCAAATCACCTCCCTTCCCTTCCCCCACTCATTTCCCAGCCCCTCCCCCACCCTTGCACGCCTGCTCGCCACCAACTGGATTCATTCCACCCATCGACCAGCCCTCTGCCTGTCTTCACCAGCCCCACTTCACCATCCTACTTCCGACACCCTTTTTATCTGCAGCTTCTCCCCCCCCACCCACACCCCCACCCATCCTCAGTCCGGAAGAAGGGTTACACTCGAAACGTCGACTTCTCTGCCTCCTGATGCTCCCTGGCTTGCTGTGTTCTCCCCGCCTCCTATTTGTCTAACATGGTTCATAAGCTGGCAGGTGAGATGAAGATATTGTCCACTGGACAGTAAAGAAGATTATATTAGACTGCAATGGAACCTTGACCAGATGGCCAGTGAGTTGAGGAGTGGCAGATGGAGGTAAATTTAGATAAATGTGTGGTGTTGAATTTTAGTCAGGCAAACCAAGCCAGGACTATTACAGTTGATGGTGTGGCCCTGGGGAGTGTTCCTGAGCGGGAGGCCTGGGCGTGCAGATACGTGGAGTGAAGTATGGCATACTTGCCTTCATTGGTCGGAGCATTAAGTATTAGAGTTGGGGCATCATTTGCGGCTGTGCAGCACACTAGAGTGTGATTCTGGTCACCCTACCATGGGTAAATATATAGTGAGGCTTAAGAATGTGTGGAGGACATTTGCAGGGATGTTGCTGGGATTGAAGTGTTTGAGTTATAGTAGTGACTGAATAGGCTGGGGATATTTTTCCCTGAAGCGTAGCAAGCTGAGGGGTGACTGTTTAGGGGTTTATAAAACCGTAAAGGACATGGATAAGGTGAATAGCTAATGTATTTTCCCCAGGGGAGGTGACTCCAGAACTGGCGGCCTCGGATTTAAAGTGAGTTGGGAAAGATTTAAAAAAGAACCTGATGGGTAACTTTTTCATGCAGAGGGTGGTGTGTGTATAGAATGTTCTGCCAAAGGAAGTTGTGGTGGTTGGTCTAATCACAACATTTGAAATGCATCAGAATAGGAATATGGATAGCAACGGTTTCGCAGGATAGGGACCAAATGCTGGCAAATGGGATCAGGGTTTGTTCAGGATATCTGTTCTGTGTGGACTCATTGGATGGAAGAGTCTGCTTCCATCCTGTGTGACTTTATCGTTCCATTTGAATAACTTCCTAAATGCTGCAAAGATTTCTATCTCTTTTCAGGCAGTGAGGTCCTGATGCTGACCATGATCTGGGGGAAAATATTAACCTTAATCCCCCCGAAAACCCTGCTCCTTCTCTTACATTTATGCACCTGTTATTGTCCATTAAATTCCTCATAACTTTCTACACCTTCATCTGGATGTTGATACTATTGGGATGATAGGTAAGGACAAGGGGAATCCTATCACTGTTGCAGGACGGAAGAGAGGGGGTGAGGGCTGAAGTGCGAGAGATAGGTTGGTCCCACTTGAGGTCCCAGAGGTATCCTCGGTTGCGGAGAAACGTGGACATTTTGGAGGATCTCTTGACAAAGCTAACATCGTCAGAACCAATGTGATGGAGATGGAGTAACTAGGAGAATGGAATGAGACTTTACAGGGAGCAGGGTGCGAGTATATAAAGACCAGGTAATTGTGAGATTTGTGGGTTTATTGTGGATTATTAGTGACCAATCCATCCCCAGAAATAGATACAGCGATGTTGAGGAAGGGTTCAGAGATAGACCAGGTGAAGGTGAGAGTGAGGTGGAAGTTGGAAACAAAATCGATAAACCTTTTCAATTCTGAGTGGGAGACGGAGGTGGCACCATGCTCCACGCCCTCAGATCCAATCCTGACTTTGTTATTAAGCCTGCTGATGAGTGTGGGGCGGAAGTAGTTGGCAAACTGGCCACTACATTGCAGAAGCTGAGATCCCTCTCAGATTCCTTTTCCTATCGGCGTCTAACCTGTGATCCCACGATGGAACATCAGGTCATTGCATCAAGCATGGTCACCAATCTCATTTCATCTGGGCATCTGCCCCCACTCCAAATACCTCCAGCTGAAAGTCCCACAACCCCGCACAGCTCGCTTCTACCTCCTTCCCAAAATACAGAAACAGGATAATCCTGGTAGACCTATTCTTTCTGCCTGCTCCTGCCTCTCAGAACTCATCATTTCCTACCATGACTCAGTCTTGTCTCACCTGCTGCAGCCCCTGCTCTCTTACATCCGCCATTCCTCTGACACTTTATGTCCATTCCAAAATTTCCAGTTTGTGGCTTCAGCTGCATCCTCTTTACCATGGATATGCAATCCCTCCATCCCCCACCAGGATGGTCTCAGGCTCTCTGCTTCTTCCTGGAACACAGGCTGAACCATCCTCACCCCCCACCACTCGCCTCCCCTTGGACGAGCGCATCCTCAACTTCTCTTTCAAAACCCCTCATTGTTTTCAGTCAGAGGGGTGGCCATTGGTACCCATCTAAGCCCCCATTTTTGCCTGTCTCCTTATGGAGTATGTGTAACATTTCTTGTTCCCATTCCAGTTCGATACATGAGTCTTTCTCTGCTATATCAATGATATCACCGGTGCTGCCTCGCTTTCTCATCTGGAACTGGAAATGTTTATTCATTTTGATTCCAAGTTCCACCCTGCTCTCACCTTCACCTGATCCATCCTTCACTTTCCCCAACATTCCTGTTTCCATTTCGGGCGATAGGCTGGCCAATGATATCCACAATAAACCCACCGACTCCCACAGTTAGCTGGCCTGTACATTCTCGCACTCTGCTTCATGTAAATACTCCATTCCATTCTCCTCGTTACTCCGTCTCCCTCGCATTCGTTCCAATCCTTCGAACTTCAACAAAGGAACCTTGAAAATGTCTACTCTTTTCCTGAACCATGGATTCCCCCGCACTGTTGTTGACAGGGCCGTCAACTGAGTCCAACCCATCTCTGACATTTCAATCCTCACCCCTTCTGTTCCCTCCTGCAACAGTGATATGGTTCCCCTTGTCCTTACTTGCAATCCCACCAGCACCAACATCCAGAAGATCATCAGCTATAATCTGTGCCACAACCAGACACATATTCCTCTCCCCTCCCTTGTCCACCTTCCATTGAGACTATTCTCTCCAGGACACCCTAGTCTATTCTTCCCTCACTCCCAACAGCCCCCCATAGCCTCATGGCACCTTCATCTACAACTGCAGAACATGGAACATCTGTCTGTTTCCTTCCTCCCTCCTCAGTAGGCAAGGGCACAAACAGACCTCCAGGTGAAGCAACACCTTATCTGTACTTCTCTTAATTTACTCAACTGCATTCACTGCTCACAATGTGGTCTCCTCTCCATTAGCGAAATAAAGCATAGACTGTGTGACTGCTTTGCTGCACACTTGTATTCTGTCTATAAAAAAGACCCTGAGCTTCCAGTTGCCTGCTCCTTTAAACATCACCCTGTTCCCTGGCCAACATCTCTGTCTCAGGCTTCCTAAGAACAGCACCTCATTTTCCACTTCTGGACTCTGCAGCCTCCCTGACTCCATATCGAATTCAATAATTTTAAGAATTGAACGCTCCCATGGCCTTACCTCAACCCCAACACATCAGGCCTCATCATTCAGAGTCTGGTATTACACACAGCCCATTGTTAGCCACAAACCATCCACATTAACAGTTCCTCACCCTCTGAACCAGACTGTTATCGATTCCTTTGTCTGTCCAACTGTTCTTCCTTGCCTTTAGGCTCTGTGCCCAGATATCGTACAGTCCTTACCCCAATCCCCACACTAACGTCTGCATATAAACCGACATTTTCTGAGCTGCCGTCAGTTCTGAGGAAGGGTCACTCAATCCGAAACATTAACTCTGATTTCTCTCCACAGATGCTGCCAGATGTGCTGAGCTTTTCCATTAACCTCTCTTTCTGTCTCTTATTTACAGCATCCACAGTTCTTTCAGTTGATATTTATCTGCTACAGTTTTCATCATTGACCACTTCAGTAAAACCATCACACACCTTCCATTACACAATGTAATCTCTCTGTATTTGCTACTCCTTCTCTTTGCTAAACTATCTAAATCCCACCTTCCCCACTCAAACATCCTCTTCTCCCTCCCCCCCATTCTCACACTGCTAATGTCCAACTTCCACACCACCCTCACCTTCACCTGGTCGATCTGTGATTCCTCTTTCTCTTCCTTGACATGTCTGTTTCCATTTCTGGGGATAGACTGACCAATAATATCCACTATAATCCCATCTCTCCTGCTACGTAGAGTATTCATTCTCACACACTGCTTCCTGTGAACACTCTATTCCATCCTCCCTGTTCCTCTGTCTCCATTCCATCTGCTCTGACAAAGCAAACTTTGACAAGGGAGCGTCAGAAATGCCCACATCCTTCCTCAACTGAGGATTCACCAGCACTGTCATTGAGAGTGCTTTCAATCTGGTCCGACACCTCCCACACTTCTGCCCCCACCGCCTCTCTTTTCTGCACAACAATGATAGTGTTCCCTTTGTCCCAACATACCATCCCACCAGCATCTACAACCAGACAAGCATGAGACACCATTTCCACCACCTGCAAGTAAGATGTCACCACCAGGTACATATTTCCCTCTGCTCCCTTGTCAGCCTTTCACAGGGACTGTTCCCTTCCAATCACCCTGGTGCACTCTTCCTTCACACCCAACACCCACCCACAGCCCCATGGCAACATCCTCTGCAACTGTCAAAGGTACAACACCTTCCCATTTACCTCCAGTATCCAAGGGTCCAACAGATCTGCAAGGTGAGGTAGCACTTCACACAATCTAGTCTCTTTCATTCACCGTTCACAAAGTGGTCTCCTCTGTATTGGGGAAACAAAGCATCTGTGTTCTGCCATTTAGGAAAAAGGACCCTGACCTTCCAGTTGCCAACCACTTTAACATACCATCCTGTTCTCTGGGCTTGGGGTAGTGCTCCACTGAAGCTCTGCGCAGTCTGGAAGAACGACATCTCATTTTCCACTTCCGGACCCTGCAGTTCTCTGGACTCAATTACAAGGGCAATACTTCTAGTCCCAGAGCTCTACCATGACCTAGCCTCCTACCCCACACACCAGGTTTTGTTTTCACTGCCATTACACTCTGCCTATTATTTGGCACCAACAGTCTCCATCACCAGGTATTCACTCTCCTAACCAAATTGATATCCACTCTTTTGTCTTTCTAACTGTACTTCTCTCTGTTTCGGACGATCCCCACCTATCATTTCCTCCTTATCTCCTCCCCCACTGTACCTTCTACATATAAACCGACTTTTACCAGCTACTAACAGCTTTGAGGAAAGATCACTCAATCTGAAAGGTTAACTCTGATTTCTCCCCACAGATGCTGGAAAACCTGGGGATCTTTCCAAGGAATTTCTGTTTTGTTTCTCTCACAACCCCCTTTAGATAAGTGCCTGTTAACACTGGCTCTTAAACGTCTAAATGCCTTTTGATATTATAATAAAAACCTTTCCTCCAATGTCTCACCAGATGGAGCCAGCCCAGTCTACTCTAGAAATCCTGTTTCTGTGCTCTACTCCTCTGGTTCAATAGAACCCTTCACTGGGTAAAAACAAAGACTGCAGATGCTGGAAACCAGAGTCGAGATTAGAGTGATGCTGGAAAAGCACAGCAGGTCAGGCAGTATCTGAGCAGCAGGAAAATCGACGTTTCTGGCAAAAGCCCTTCATCAGGAATAGATTTTCCTGCACCACAGATGCTGCCTGACCTGCTGTGCTTTTCCAGCACCACTCTAATCCAGAACCTTTCACTGCTCTGACACATAGAGCTGATGGCTTCAGACACTTATCCAAATGGACCCACAGAAAATACAATGTTTCCAGGGAGAGTCTCCCAGAATTAACAACTCGTGACGTGAGAATTTAAACTGGGGCCTTCGAGACCCTACATAACTGGATCTACAATCAGGAAAATGAATACACGTGTTTACCTGGGTTAATAGTGTGTATCATTTCTCTCCAGACTGTGGACTGTAAAGGGCCAGTGAACTGTGCGAGAGACAGAGAGCCATCAGCAGCTGAGAGTGTCATCCTCTCATCACTAATCCTGTCAACATTAAACAGATGACATCATAAACTCTGTTTTTTCGAACATTTATGAAAACATTTACATATTCAAACATTCCGCATTTTTCATGTTTGAGTCAATGGGATAGAAAGTGAAATGTTCATCTTATTTTTATAACTGATCCAACAAGCATTCGATAATGCAAGGGCAAGGATTGGAAACACCGAGATCCAGAGAAAAGCCCATGTCCTGATAACAGATTAGGCACTGAGACATCATACCCCGCAGGAGATAATATACGTTTCCTCCATCCCCTTGCCGTATTATAAACAGAGCTTGTGGAACAGACAAAAAACCGGAAACATCTAAAAGCCTCATATCCAACTGTGTAATACATGGGTCCCACAACCCTCCGAGAATCCTGCTCCTCTACTTCCAGCCTCCTGACCATCTCCGATTTTAGTCTCTCCCCACCATTGGAGGTTGGGCCTTCAGCTGCCCAGACCCTCAGCTCTGAAATTCCCTCCCTGAACCTCTCCATCTTTCTATTTCTCTTTCCTCCTTTAAGATCCACTAAAACCAACAGCAATCACCTGGATTAATAGCTCAGTGACACTTTTCTATACTTTACAACTCTCATGCAAAGTACTCAGAACATGACGTTACAATAATTAAAGATTTTTTAAATTTTGCATTTATTGTTCCCTTTATAAAGGCTACGGTGCGAGTTAGTGTTGTAAAAAGTGAAACAAAAATGATTCCCCCTTTCTACTCTCACTGTCTAGGGCTGGTCAGGAGCTATGCAGGGACAGGGATGGTCATTCCCTGGAAACATGGGCCATGTGTCTCTCACAGGGTCAGGGGTAGGTCACAGTCACACAAACAGTCACAAAAATCAGGGCAGTGCTCACTTCCAGCCTCGGGACCAGGCTGTATTTACAGGCACCTTGTCATTGTTTACAATGCTGCAGAACAGTGTCATAAAATCTAACACTGTTTAAAACCTGTAACAATCTTCTTCTTATAAAAAACATGTGTGTGAACCATAACCGGAGTTACTGTTATCCGATGAATCACCCTTTAAAGCGGCACCATTAACCATGAAATAAATCCATAATTACCCGTCCCTGAGTTACTGAGCAAACTGTGCAGAGTTTCAGTAAAGAGCATGTCCTACCTTCTCTTCCGACAAGCTGCCTCCTGAAAGAAATGAATCACAAACAGTGAGGATGTCAGTAACAGATTTCAGGAGGAGACAGACACCCGCCCACACACTCTCCACATGGAACTGGAACTGGATTACAATGGGAGTTCCAGGAACCAATTAAAGTTGGGGAACACGGAGATAATAACAAAACAAATAAAAACATCACAATCCATTCCCGGGAGAATGTCGGTATTCCCGAGTCAAAAATCACACAACACCAGGTTATAGTCCAACAGGTTTAATTGGAAGCACAATAGCTTTCGGAGCGACGCTCCTTCATCAGGTGATAGTGGAGGGCTCGATCGTAACACAGAATTTATAGCAAAAATTTGCAGTGTGATGTAACTGAAATTATACATTGAAAAATTGATTGTTAAGCCTTTCATCTGTTAGAATACAGTGATAGTTTCACTTCTTTCATGTGAAATCACAAAACCCTTCTTTTTAAAGTTGCATTCTCGGGTTAGCTGCTAACAATGGTGATAGCTAGACAATATGTTGAAGGTGTTGGCCCCCTGTGTTCTCTGTCTATGAACTGATGTTTAGATTGTTTCGAATCTAATAAGTGAGATAATAGTGTTTTACATAAATTCATGCAGTTTTTGAGCTCAGAGTTCTACATGAATATATGCAGTTTTTGAACAAAGTGCAATGTAACTCCGCAATACAAATTCACCCCACAAAATATATGTGTGCATGTGGGTCTTTGTCTTTGTGTGTGTGTCTGTCTGAGGTGGGGGTTTTGAGTGTGAGGAAGTGTTTGAGTGTGCGTGTTTAGTGGGTGCAGAGTGTCTTAAGTCTGTGAGGGGGTGCATGTGTGAGTGTGGGAATGTGTGTGTCTATAAGGGTGTGTGTGGGTGTCTGTGTGCGCGCCTGTGTGTGTCTATGAGAGTGTGTGTGTGTAGGAATATCTGTGTGTGTGTGTATGTGTAGTGTGATGGTGATCACCTGTAATGTGACATGAACCCAAGGTCCCGGTTGAGGCCCTCCCTATGGATACCGAACTTAGCTATCAGCCTCTGCTCGGCCACTTTCTTCTGCTGCCTGTCCCGAAGTCCACCTTGGAGGATGGTCACCCGAAGGTCCGAGGCTGAATGTCCTGCATGACTGAAGTGTTCCCCAACTGGGAGGGAACCCTCCTGTCTGTTGATTGTTGTGTGGTGCCCATTCATCCGTTGTCACAGCCTTTGCTCGGCTTCCCCAATGTACCATGCCTCTGGACATCCTTGCCTGCAACAAATAAGATAGAGAACGGTGGCTGAGTCACATCAGTACCTGCCATGTCCAAGGTGGGAGGTGTTCCCACATGTAATAGTGGTATCTATGTCCACAATCTGACACGTCTTGCAGTGTCCACCGTGACAGGGTTGTATGGTCCACCCTTTCATGGTGGACGCTGCAAGATGTGTCAGATTGTGGACATAGATACCACTATTATGCGTGGAAAATCCTCCCACCTTGTACATGGCAGGTACTCATGTGACTCAGCCAACGTTGTCTATCTTACACATTGCAGGCAAGTATGTCCGGAGGCATGGTACATTGGGGAAACCAAGCAAAGGCTACGACAATGGATGAAAGGGCACCGCACAACAATCAACAGACAGGAGGGTTCCCTCCCAGTCGGGGAACACTTCAGTGGTCCAGGACATTCAGCCTCGGACCTTCGGGTGACCATCCTCCAAGGTGGACTTCGGGACAGGCAGCAGAGGAAAGTGGCTGAGCAGAGGCTGATAACTAATTTCGGTACCCATAGGGAGGGCCTCAACCGGGAACTTGGGTCCATATCACATTACAGGTGATCACTATTGCATTGCACACACACACAGATATTCCTACACACACACATACACACACACACACACACTCACATACACACGGACACAGGTACACACAGATGCGCACACAGACACCCACACACACCCTTATAGACACACACATTCCCACGCTCACACATGCACCCCCTCGCAGACTTAAGACACTCTGCACCCACTACACACACACACACACACAAACTTACTCACACTCAAAACCCCCACCCCAGACAGACACACACACACAGACAGACAAAGACCCACATGCACACATATATTTTGTGTGGTGAATTTGTACTTGCAGAGTTACATTGCACTTTGCTCAAAAACTGCATATATTCATGTTGAACTCTGAGCTCAAAAACTGCATGAATTTATGTAAAACACTGTTAGCTCACTTATTAGATTAGAATCAATCTAAACATCAGTTCATAGATAGAGAACACAGGGGAGAAAGTGAGGACTGCAGATGCTGGAGATCAGAGCTGAAAGTGTGTTGCTGGAAAAGCACAGCAGGTCAGGCAGCATCCAAGGAGCAGGAGAGTCAACGTTCCGGGCCTGAGCCCTTCTTCAGGAATGAGAAAAGTGTGTCCAGCAGGCTAAGATAAAAGGTAGGAAGGAGTCTTGGGGGAGGGGCGTTGGAAATACGATAGGTCAAGTTGAGGGTGATAGGCCGGAGTGGGGGTGGGGGCGGAGAGGTCAGGAAGAATATTGCAAGTTAGGAAGGCAGTACTGAGTTCGAGGGATTTGACTGAGACAAGGTGGGGGGGGAGGGGAAATGAGGAAACTGGAGAAATCTAAGTTCATCCCTTGTGGTTGGAGGGTTCCTAGGCGGAAGATGAGGCGCTCCTCCTCCAGCCGTCGTGTTGCTATGGTCTGGCGATGGATGAGTCCAAGGACCTGCATGTCCTTGGTGGAGTGCGAGGGGGAGTTGAAGTGTTGAGCCACAGGGTGGTTGGGTTGGTTGGTCCGGGTGTCCCAGAGGTGTTCCCTGAAACGTTCTGCAAGTAGGCGGCCTGTCTCCCCAATTATAGAGGAGGCCACATCGGGTGCAGCGGATGCAGTAAATGATGTGTATGGAGGTGCAGGTGAATTTGTGGCAGATATGGAAGGATCCCTTGGGGCCTTGGAGGGAAGTAAGGGGGGAGGTGTGGGCGCAAGTTTTGCATTTCTTGCTTTTACAGGAGAAGGTGCCAGGAGTGGAGGTTGGGTTGGTGGGGGGTGCGGACCTGAGGGAGACATGGAGGGAGTGGTCTTTTCTGAACACTGATAGGGGAGGGGAGGGAAATATATTTCTGGCAGTGAGGTTCGTTTGGAGGTGGCAGAAATGACAACGGATGATACAATATATATGGAGGTTGGTGGATGGTAGGTGAGGACCAATGGGGTTCTGTCCTGGTGGCGATTGGAGGGGCGGGGCTCAAGGGCGGAGGAGCGGGAAGTGGAGGAGATGCGGTGGAGGGCATCGTCGATCACGTGAGGGGGGAACACAGGGGGCCAACACCTTCAACATATTGTCTAGCTATCACCATTGTTAGCAGCTAACCCGAGAATGCAACATTAAAAAGAAGGGTTTTGTGATTTCCCATGAAAGAAGTGAAACTATCACTGTATTCTCACAAATGAAAGGCTTAACAGACAATCAAATTTTCAATGTATAATTTCAGTTACATCACACTGCAAATTTTTGCTCTAAATTCTGTGTTACGATCGAGCCCTCCACTATCATCTGATGAAGGAGCGTCGCTCCGAAAGCTAGTGTGCTTCCAATTAAACCTGGTCTTGTGTGATGTTTAACTGTGTACACCCCAGTCCAACACCGGCATCTCCAAATCAGGCATTCCGAAGAATCTGCAGATAGTTTGGCAGAGGTTCGTCAATAAAACCAGAAATTACTGGAAAATCTCAGCAGGTTTGGAAGGATCTGTGGAAAGAAATCAGAGAGAACGCTTCGGGAGCAGTGATCCTTCTTCAGTGACAACATCAGAACCGTCCGGACAGTCACAAGTTCAGTTCACTGGTTTACACGACATTCCATATTATTTTTACAGTTGTCATCATGTCCGAAATCTGTCTGAAATAACCTGCAATATCTTCGCTCAACTTCAGAAACATCAATTCGTCATTTTGCTCAATCTGTTTCTGCAACTTTGAGAGTTCTTCCTCAATAGAATTTAAATTCTCCTGAATCTCTCGAAGGTTTTCCTCCATTGGTTCTACAATCCTCTCCTCTTCTTGCCTGAGATCTCTGAGTAAACGCTGCTCTTTCTCAGTGAGAATCTGGTGCATTTTAGTGAACTCGGATGTGATGTGGGTCTGCAGACTGCTCGCCTGTTCCTACCAAATGAAATGTGAAACCTCATTAATGTCCCGCGGTAAAGGGAACAAAACTAACCGAGATCCCAGAAAATCAGCACAGGGAGACCTCACCCTCACTTCGGAAATCTTCCGTTTCTGGGTCAGTTCAGTTTGTAGAACCGCCGATTTCTTCTCTGTGAGAGAATCTAAGGAAGATTTCAGCTTATCCTGTAATTGGGAAAGAAATTGAAGAATTAGATGTGTTAGTTTAGATCTGGGGTCAGGGATATGTGATGAAACGCGGACTTTACAAAATACTGTCTCTTTGACCTTGTAGACTTCAACAGCCTCATCGATCGGCAGGAAGCGGTGCTCTCTGTGTTCCCGCGAATCTCTACAAATCAGACAGATCAATTTCTTGTCATTCTCACAAAACAGCTTCAGTTCTTCCTGATGTTTCTCACAGTGAGGTTTACTTTCCTCCTTTTTCGTATCCAATTTGAATTTTCGAGCCTCCTCGGCCAGATTCGCTAAGGCCCGATTTACCCTGAAGTTTCTTTCCGGAAACTCCTCTCTACATTCCGGGCAGGAGTTTATCTTTTTCTTTTCCCAACTCTGAGTGATACAGGAACGGCAGAAGTTGTGTCCACAATCCAGTATAACCGGATCAGTGAAGAAATCCAGACAAATGGGACAAATTGCCTCCTCGGTCAGTCTCCGGAGCTGCTGTCTGGAAGCCATGATCAATCTCAGCACTTCCTGATTCAAACCACTTTCAGTTTCTATGTGACTGCGCTGGTGAACACATTCAGTTCAATCACTTACCGATGGATTTCACTGCAATTATCAGAGAAGAGTAATCAGTAACTATGGTTTATAAAGGTTTTGTCCTGGGAACATGTGAAAAACAATATTTTGAAGGAGAAACAGGTTGAGGATGGTGACAGGGTTTTGACCCAGTCCCAGGAGGGTGAAGGTGCCTTTGGTGGAGGGACAGTGAGACAGAAGGGAGGGTAGGACGGAGTCTGAGGGAGGGCTCATGCTCTAGATGTTCATTAAATGCACAAAAAGCTGCAAGGTTTAGCTTTATGAATCTTCATCTTGTTTCTGCCTGCAGATTTTTTTTAATTTCAAAAATTTACTTCATTCGTTAAAAAAAATACACGCACCATCTATTTAGCCGTTCGAGTTTGTACAGTCTTTGGAGAACAAAGACTTTCCCAACAATTCCAACAAACACACCATGGAGTTTCTAACGTGTGCAATATGCTATTTACTGGAGGGACCAGGAGGGTCCGATAATTGAATGAACCCCACTTTAGTTTGGCCAGAAGATAGATTAATTGGGATGTATAGCACGGGAGCAATCCCTTCAGTCCAACGTGTGCATACTGATCAGATATCATAAATAAATCTAGTCCCATTTGTTCTCACCTGACCCATACCCCTCTAACCCTTTCAATTCATCAACCAATCCAGGTACCTTTTCAATAATGTAGTTGTACCAATCTCCACCATTTCCTTGAGCAGCTCATTACACACATGCACCACCCTCTGCGTGAACAAGTTACACCTTAGGCCCCTTTTAAATATTTTCCCTCTCACCTTAAACTTCGAGTCCCAGACCCACCCAACCCAAAAAAAAAGATCTCGTCGATTTATTCTATCCATGAACCTCATGATTTCTTTAAAAAAACCCATAAGGTCACACCTCAGCCTTCAACTCTCCAGGGAAAACAGCCCCAACCTATCCAGTGTCTCCATATAGCTCAAACTCTTCAATCAAGCAACAGCCCTGCAAATCTCCTCTGAACCCTCTCAGGTTTCACATCTTTCTCATAGGAGGGAACTAGAATTGCACACAATAATCCAAAAGTAGCCTAATCAATGTCCTACACAGTCACAACATGACCTCCCAACTCCTCTGTTCAATGTAGCGACCAATAAAGACAAGCATACCAAACGACCCCTTCACTATCCTGTCTACCTGTGACTCCACCCTCAAGGAAATATGAACCTGCAAGACAAGGTCTCCTTGTTCAGCAACACCTCCAGGACCTTACTATTGAGTGTGCATGTCCTGGCCTGGTTTGCCTTTCCAAATTGCAGCCCCTCACATTTTTCTAAATTAAGTTACATCTGCCACCTCTCGGCCCATTGGCCTTCTATACATCTATGTGGTGACATAAATGCCCTGAATAATTGAACTATAACATTCCTACTTTGATAAAGTACTGCAGATGTGGTGATCTGAAATAAAAGCAGAAATTGCTGGTGAAATTCATCAGGTCTGGCAGAATCTGTGAAGAGAGATGACATGTGAATGGTGATGCTCTATACTATCATGCAATGATACTTGCATTGTTTACATAACACGAGATGTGGGTCACATAGTACTGAAAATTTCAATTAGTTTTTTTGTCCACTTGGTATCTGCACCAGCATTAAATCCATTTGCATGATCGGGCTCAAGATGATCAATTCATATGCACTGCACCATGCTTCACTCGGCATGTCATGCTGCAAAAGGACCGAGTTCAGTAAGTTAGAAACTGAGAACTTCAAGTCGCATATTATGATATAGTGACGATATAAGTGTTTCATTGAAGATATATTAGACTACTGCTGTGAGACCTAACACAATATCGCAAAAGTTTACAAAAAGATACCCAACATCAATAAACAATGTTGTACATAACCAAGCATTCTCAATTCTGTACCTATACAGACATGTATGAACAAAGTTAACAAGATTAAAAACTTAAATTTTCTTATAGTGTCTTTGACAGTATGCCCTGATCTGATAATTATGTGTCCATTTGGAGAGTCATGTGTTATTCATGGTTCCTCTTGGTCATCTTGATGCTGGCTGCTATCACTCAGCATCATGTCACAATCATTACCTTTAATCTTTTATTCCTGACTCTCAGCACACCCTATATTACTCTGGAGTTGGCTTTTGTTGTTTTACAATGTAGCATGGTGATCTATCATGATCTCATACAACATGGGCTGATTGCATATCTTAGAAACGTTTCCTGTTATCCAAGTACTTGTGACTGGATTTCTGATCCATTCTCTGTGTCCGGTGCCTAATTGTGGTGGTCCTTCCAATTCTAAATTGAGTTGGGGATGATGATCCTTTCCAAATTAGTGGTGAACGTTTGGCATTGTAATGTGAAAATTCTGTTTTGTTGGACGACACTTGAAGTGTATGAATTTGATGTATGCATCATTGGTTGTGCTAAACTGTTGAATATGGAATGACAATATAATATGAGTAACTTGCCAATTAGCAAACGTTTTGATATACTTTGCCAGTGAAATGTGTTTTTTGTCAGATACAAGTTGTTCTGGCACAGTGAATGAGCTGAAAATCGAAGTCTGTGTTTCAGTGATCACACTGATTTTGTTATTCGGTCCATTGAACTATAGGAAATTTACAAAAGCAATGTCACAAGGATGTCATTTTCGCCATGCACTGAGAGTAAATCTGTTCCTATTTTTTTTCCTGAAGACTGGAAATAATAATGTATGGATGTAGAGGCACCTTTCACTGCTCGGGTTAATCATTTTCATACAGCCAGGAGGCTGGAAGAACACGAGAAGCTAGGCGGGAGAAGTCAACATTTCGGGTGTAACACTTCTTCAGAACAGGGTGGGGGTAAGGGGAATTGCAGAAAAAGGGAGTGGGGGAAGACTGGGAGGGTTTGTAGGGAAGAAGGGTGGAGGGGGAGTGGTGAGGTAGAGACAGATGAGCACAGGTAGAGAGTCTGACCTGATCGGCTGACGGGCAGAATGAATCCAGTTGGTAGCTGGAGGGGAGGATCATACAGAGAAATGGGAGGAAGGAGGATGTTCTGGAAAGGGAGTCCGGGGAAAGGAAGGGATGTTAATCATTTGGTGTGCTTCATGTGTATTCATGAGTTGTTGGATATCCCCATTCATCCCTGGCCAGTTTAAAGATTCATGTGCTCACCTTCTCTGTGTTCAGTACCCATTATTGTTGGTGTAACATGGTCATAATATCTTGGTGTAATGCTTTTGATACTATCACTTCCTTTCTCTTGAAAATTACTTGCTGTGAAATGCCAAGTTTATCACCTCTGTCTTGCCAAAATGACCAATTCCTTAGGAACTTCCTTCATAATGTCAGGCTACCCTCGGTTGGTTTTGGCAACGCTTCTTGATGTAGGCAGTTGCCGACTGCAGCAGTGCAAGTGATTCCAGCCAAAACACTTGTTTGGCTGAATTTGAAATATTATATGCATTTTTGGTCACCACTCTACCAGCATGTTGTGCAAACTTTGGAAAGAGTGCTGAGAAGGTGCACCAGGATGTTGCCTGGTCTCAGGACATTGGCAATGAGAAAATGTCAAGAAGACTAGGATTACCTTCCCTGGAAAGATGACGGCTGAGAGAAAGCTTATAGAGGTCTACACGTTTATGAGAGGCATAGCTAGGATATCCAGTGAGAGGCATTATTCCAGAATTAAAATATCTATTACAAAGAGGCTCAGATTCAAGATGAGAGGGGAAAGTTTAAGGGAGAAGAGTGAAGAACTCTTACACACAGACAGGGATCGGTGCCTGGAACACGTTGCCATAAGAGGTGGTGGAAGCAGACAAGTTGGTGAGACATCTGGATAGTAACATGAACAGGGAGGGAATAGAAAAATACAAACCAAAAAAGAGCCAGAGGATTTTTTGTTAGATTAGCTCAGGCATGATGCTTGGCACAGGCTTGGAAGGCTGAAAGGCCTGTTTCTCTGCTGTATGTCTCTATGTTCGTTGTAAGAGATCGACCTTGAGGAATCCAGAACATCCATGAACTTCTTGCCAATTAAGTTGATATGAAACTTCAATTTGATATGATTCATTATTGCCATGTCTACCAACGCACTGTAAAAGTATTGTTGTGCATGCTGTCCAGGCAAATCATACCTTATGTAAGCAGATCAGGGTAATAGAAAATAATGCAGAATATAATTCTATAACTACAGAGAATGTGCAGAGAAAGATCGACTCTAATATATGAGAGGTCTGTACCAGTGCTAAAATCGAATGTTTTCTACTGAAAGAATTTTTAGATTAGATTACTTACAGTGTGGAAACAGGTCCTTCGGCCCAACAAGTCCACACCGACCCGCCGAAGCGCAACCCACCCAACCTAACACTACGGGCAATTTATCCTGGCCAATTCACCTAACCTGCACATCTTTGGACTGTGGGAGGAAACCGGAGCACCCGGAGGAAACCCACGCAGACACGGGAGAACGTGCAAACGTCAAAAAAGTCAGTCGCCTGAGTCGGGAATTGAACCCGGGTCTGCGGCGCTGTGAGGCAGCAGTGCTAACCACTGTGCCACCGTGCTGCCAACCATTCCACTAAACAAAAGTAATAAGACTTTTGTGTTGCATATAAGAATGTTGTACACAGCACCATCATAGCCTTAAATTAATTTATTATTGTTGCATGTGCCTATAGACAGTGAAAAGTTTGTTTTTGCATGCTATACAGACAAATCAATACCTCTTTGTTCTTTTATTCAGTGCCCTGAGTAATAGAAACAATTATCTCATATACCATCTTAATCTCCTCCTAACTGCCCTGCTGCCTTCAATGAGGTGTGAAGAGGTACATCAAGATCCCTCTGATCCTATGGACCTACTGGGTCCTCCTGTTCGCCATGTGATCACTGGCCTTGTTGGTTGTCCCATAATGCATCACTTCATAATTTTCAGGATTAAATTCCATTTGCCACCATTCATATATTGTCAGGACACAACGCGGTCTCCACTATCCAGAAGATACTTGCACTTTCTGCCGTCACTCGTCTTGACTGAGGAGCCTGGATCCACTGAACCGGTTAGCTGCCTGTTCACACACACTCTCCAACGTCTGTGTGTCCTCCCGCGAACACACTAGTCAAAATCCTGCTCATGCGTCCGATCACCTGGACAAACTCGGGTTCACATCCTGAGATCCGTGCTCCCTTCCTGTGTTTATCCAGACCCCTTCACTGTTAATAAACACAGCGCTGGGAACTTCAGTCACTTACTCAGAGGAACCCACAGAAACTAAATGTGAAAAGGCATTAACAGCCGGCAACATGAGTAATTAATACGAGGCCTTGGGCCATCTTCGTTCCTTCAGAACAGGATTTATCCGCAGAATTATTACCAGAGCTTTACTGGAGTTATCTATCAGTGCTCTCCACACTGTGTACGTACCTTTAAACTTTGTTACAGGTAGCGGGCTATCAGCTACTGAGATCATTGTCACTCAGTCTGTAATTGTTGAACAGTCAACGGAATGAATTTGTCTTTGCTCGAATATTTAAGAATTGATTTCAGTGCTCACTATCCCAGCATTATCCCACCGACAATCTTGGTATGAACCAGGAAATAAATCCTCACCAACAATTTATCTGAATGCTGTTCAGCAAAGAGCGTTTCTTTCGCTTTCCACAAACTTCCACCTGAACTCATTCCAAACTGAAACAGTGAGTCTGACAGTAACAGACCCACGGGAAGATGTGGTGGAATGAGCGGAGACAGGACAAATGGGAATGAACAGGGGGATTGGAATGGATACATTTCGGAAGGAAGGTTGAGGAGTGGCATTAAAAACTGAAACTTAACCCGAGTCCCCGGTTACGTTGATAGCGACTGTCACACACCCACTGTATCAGGGAGGAGAAAGTGAGGACGGCAGATGCTGGAGATCAGAGTCGAGAGTGTGGTGCTGGAAAAGCACAGCAGGTCAGGCAATGTCCGAGGAGCAGGAGAAACGCTGTTTCAGGAAAAACTGAAATGTCGATTCTCCTGCTCTTCTGGTGCTGCCTGACTTGCTGTGCTTTTCCAGCACCACACTCTCGGCACTGTATCAGGGACCCAAAGGCATTCACAACACAGAGCTATGACTGGATTAACGTGGGGGTTCCTGCACCTAACTGACCAAAGAAGCGGTAAGGATGACAAAAATATGTCAATCCTCACAGGTTATGGGGGTCAGATGATTGAATGTAAATTATTGTCGGACGATGCAGACTCTACAGGTTTTACAGTGTCACGCTCACCCTGGGTTATATGAAAATATCAGATACACATTGGGTTGTTATGAGGATTTCAAATATATATCGGTTCGCAGAATCATACAGTGATACAGCATGTGTACAGACCATTCTGTCCAATTAGTCCAGGCCGATCATGTTCCCAAACTAAACTAGTCCCACTTGCCTGCGTTTGGTCCATCTCCATCCAAACTTGTCATATTCATGAAGTTAGCCAAATGTCTTTAAATGTTGTAACCGTACCTGCATCCACTTTCTCTCGCAGTTAATTTCACACATGAACGACTCTGTGAGTAAAAAAATGTTGGCCCTCACGTTCTTTCTAAATCTTTCTCCTCCCACCTTAAAATAATTTTGAACTCCCTATTCTGGGGAAAATAGCTATTCCCCTTATCCATGGCTTTCTTGCTTTTATAAGTTCACCCCTCAACTTCCGACATTCCAGTCTAGAAAGTCCCAGCTTATTTGAATGACTCAAACTCTCCCTTCCTGGCAACATCCTGGGAAATATCTTCTGAACCCTCTCCAGTTTCATAATACCAGGCAGGGCGACCAGAACTGCTTACAGTACTCCAGAAGAAACCTCGAACATTGTAGGCAACAACCACTTGCGTTTATGTCTCAACTTTAACTGACTCAGACTATCCCAGGACACGGCCCTGTATTATAAACCAAAACCCGGCAGCCAGGCCCGTTTGGTGCTGGAAGGTCATGTGACCAACAGCCTGGCCGAGGAGGGATGTTTGAAGGGAGAAGGGTGAAAGTGAAGTCGAGGGGCGAGGCGGAAGGAGTTCAACTCAGAGATTGGGGCCCAGGCAACCAGAAGACAGAGCCACCTGTGAGCGACTCAAATCAAGGGCGCTCCCATTGGACAGAGTTACAGGAATGCAGATTATCCAGAGGGGTTTACACTGGAGCTGATGTGGTAACTATAGAGAGAGCATGGAAATCATGGATTTCAAAGTAAGGGGGAGAATATTAAAACCACATTCTCCTTCACCAGGAGTCCAGGGAGCTCACTGAGTCCAGGAGTGGAGGGGGTTGGTGCTGTGTGTACAGGATACGGGTAGGTTTGACAGCAGGTTGACAGCGGGTGGGATGTGGGAGTCCTCGATTGGAGTGGTGCTGGAAAAGCACAGCAGGTCAGGCAGCATCCAAGGAACAGGAAAATCGACATTTCGGGCAAAAGCAGTTCATCAGTCCTGTCTGGAATGGGAGGGGACTGTCGAGATTGAGAGGTTTTAAAATAAAAGGCATGCTCTGCACTGAGCTGGGTTTGATTTGGTGGGCCGAATGTTTCCCTTCTGTACTATAAATCCATCTCAGACTCAATATTCTCAGAGAAAACTAAACTTGAAGATCACGGAAAGAATGAGAACCCAAGTGTAAAGCTCATGACAGTTTATTCCCGGAACGATACCGCTATTTCTGGGAGTTCACAGATAGTGGGCGAGTGCGGGAATTCCATGAAAACAAACACACAGCTTCCCCCAAAAAGCACAAAATCGTTTAATTTGTTCCTGCTTTCCCGTAAAAATACAGCCATGCAATTCACTCAGAGAGTCCGTGGCCATTCGGGCTATTAACCATTAGAGGCATTGCTCACGTTTTGTGGGTCTGAAGGCGGTTCACCGGGCCTGAAACGTTAATTCTGATTTCTCTCCACAGATGCTGCCAGACCTGCTGAGCTTTTCTTGTTTCTGATGTACAGCATCCGCAGTTCTCTTTTGCGTGCTCTTTTCAGTGATCAGTGTCTCCCTGCAGTTCTGAGAGTATGTCAGCAGGTGGCAGCCGTGCACCGCGTAACAAAGACAGTCCTGCACCTCAACCCGTCCCAGTCTCAGTGAATTAGGGAAATGGAGCAGCCAATATATACAAAGTACGGACTTGAAAAGCACAATCTGGAAATAAAATGTTTCGTCGGTTAATATCGCTTGGAAGGTTTGATGATCTGAAAGTTGTTCCTCTCTCATCGATACCAGGAGAACTGCCCTACTCCTCATCACAGTGGGATCTAAAACCTCTAGACCACCGAGCCTACACTGACCTATCTTCACTCGTTCAGTTTTCAGCATTGATCCATAATTGTGATTATTATGGGAGCACAAGAATTTTTCCAGGACATTTTAAATCTCATGAGGTTTCCTGCCTCAACTACCATCCCAAGCATTCCAAAGTCCCATCGCACTGAGGGAAAAACATTTTCCTGAAATCCCCTCTAAACAAAGAACATTTACAACCCTTCGGCCCTCCAAGCCTGAGCCGATCCAAATCCATTGTCTAAACTTGTCGCCCAATTCCCAAGTATCCCTCTGCTCCCCACCTACTCATGCATCTGTCCAGATGCACCATCAATGGATCTACCGTGCCTGCCCTTACTACCTCTGCTGGCAACGCGTTCCAGGCACCTTCTACCCTCTGTGTAAACTACTTGCCACGTATTGCCCTCTTAAACTTTTCACCTCTGACTTTGAAAGCGTGACCTCTCGTTATTAAATTCCTCACCCTAGCAAAAAGCTTATCTCTATTTACCCTGTCTATAACCTTCATTATTTTATAGACCTCAATAAGATTACCCCTCAATCTCCACTTTTCTGATGAACACAACCCAATCTACTCAACCTCTCTTCACAACCAGCACCTTCCATACCAGGCAACATCCCCGTAAACTTTTTCTGCGCCCTCTCCAAAGTGTCCATATCGTTTTGGTAATGTGGCGACCAGAAATGTACATAGTGTTCTAAATGCGACCGATGCAATATCTTGTACCATTTAACATGACCTGCCAGCTCTTACACTCAATAACCATGTCCAATGAAAGCAAGCATACCATTTACCTTTTTGACCACTCTATCCACCTGTTCAGCAACCTTCAGGGTACAATGGACCTGAACTCCCAGATCTTTCTGCTCATCAACATTTCCCAAGGCTCTTCCGTTTACAGTATACTTTGCTCTAGAATTAGACTTCCCAAAATGCATCACCTCACATTTGCCTGGATTGAACTCAATCTGCCACTTCTCCATTCAACTCTCCAGTCGATCTATATTCTCCTGTATTCTTTGACAGCCCCCTATGCTTTCTGCTCCTCCACCAATCTTCGTGTCATCTGCAAACTGACTGATCAAACCCACAATACCCTCTTCCAGATCATTTAGGGAAATGTTTTTATTTTAAACCTCCTGCTAGTCATCACTGTTGGCAGGAAAGAATTCCTCAATGTCCCCAACATCTAGTCATGGAACAATAAACATTGGGAATTCACTCCCCATTGAATTTTGTAAAGAGTATAACACTGTTGCCCCCCCCCACCCCAGCCGGGGGAGAGTAGGTTGGAAAGCTAAACAGGATTCCGTCTTTGGGGGAGGATTCCCGCCGCTAACCGATTTAATGCTATTCACTCAGTAAAATGACCGAATGATGAACAAGAAGGAATCTGTGAATGAGTGTAGGTGACAGATGGCACAACCATCTTCAGCTGCGTTATCAATGACCTTCCCTCCAACATAAGGTCAGATGTCGGGATGTTTGCTGATGATTGGTGGGCCTGATGATTCAGGCCTCATAGCGCCTGAAGACCCGGGTTCAATTCCCGACTCAGGCGACTGACTGTGTGGAGTTTGCACGTTCTCCCCGTGTCTGCGTGGGTTTCCTCCGGGTGCCCCGGTTTCCTCCCACAGTCACAAAGATGTGCGGGTCAGGTGAATTGGCCATGCTAAATTGCCCGTAGTGTTAGGTAAGGGGTAATGTAGGGGTATGGGTGGGTTTCGCTTCGGCGGGTCGGTGTGGACTTGTTGGGCCGAAGGGCCTGTTTCCACACTGTAAGTCTAATCTAATTGCATAAAGTTCAGCACCATTCGCCCCTCATCAGACACTGAAGTCATCCGTGCCCCAAGGCAACAACACCTGGGCAATATCAAGGCTTTGGCTGGATTAGTGGTGCTGGAAAAGCACAGCAGTTCCGGCAGAATCCGAGGATCAGTAAAATCGACGTTTCGGGCAAAAGCCCTTCATCAGGAATAGAGGCAGAGAGCCTGAAGGGTGGAGAGACAGGGAGACGACGAAAACTTCTTCAAGGCATGCATCTTTGTAAGAGGATTCGCAGTAAGGTTAAAGTCAAAGAGATAAAAACAATGACTGCAGATGCTGGAAACCAGATTCTGGATTAGCGGTGCTGGAAAAGTACAGCATTTCAGACAGCATTTGAGGAGCAGTAAAATCGACATTTTGGACCACAATCTCAGGAATACAGGCAGAGTGCCTGAAGGGTAGGGAGTTAGAGAGAGGAGGAAAACTTCTTCAAGGCAGGCTGGCAAGTGGCAAGTAACACTGATGCCACACAAATAATAAGCAATGATAGAACCTAACTACCACCTTTTGATGTTCAATAGCATTACCATTACAGAGTTCCCAATCATCAACACACTGCAAGTTGCCACCGAACAGAAATGGAACGGTCCTAGCCATATAATTACAATGGTTACAAATTCACGTCAGAGTTGAGGAACCCTGCAGCAAGCAATCTATCTCCTGACTCCACGAAATCCACCCAGAATTTCAAAACTTCATGTCAGGAATGTGATGGAATATTCTTCACGTGCCGAGATGGATGCAACTCCAACAAGACACAAGAAATTTGACAGCTGTCAGGACAAAGCTGCCTGCTCTCTCGATACCGCATCCAGAAATACTCACTCCATCCTCCACTAATGTTTGACAGCAGTAGTGTATCCTATCTCCAAGATGGACTGCAGATATTCAGCAAGATTCCATAGACAACACACTCAAATCCCACAAACAGTATTATCTGGAATGATAAGGGCATCGAGTACAGGGGAAAACAGTTACCTGCAAGTTCGTCTCCAAGTCCTGACTTGGAAATATATCACCAAGTCACGAGGTCAAAATCCTCTAATATAACGTGGTATGAACAGGCAACAAATGCTAGCCCAGTCAGCAATCCCCATTCTCCACGAATGATTTTGAAAAATCATTATATTCAAATGTGCTCAAAAACAATGGGCCATCATTTGACATCAAATACTAGAATTTGGAGTTTGTTTTCAGTAACCCTTTGTCATTTTCCACATCAAATATGTTCAAAAATGCAAAAGGCACAGTGAATGCCATTGATAGCATCAAAATTAAACACTCAAAAAGCAAAAATATTTCAAATATATCAAGTATGATCAGCAATCTAATACATTGAAAGGAATGAGGGATTTGATGAATTAAGTAAAAGTGTATACCTCAGCCCTTTGTTACAGGAATGTTGCAAGAATGTTGGACTTGCACAGTTGGTTTGTTTATTTCTGTGTTTCAGTGCTGGTAGATGTAGATGCTTGTTGATTAATAGTTTGGACAGCCTTTAGAGGTAAATGATTGTCCCATTAACTGCAACAGCAACTGTGCCCGAACCGGATGGCCTGGCCCAGCATTCCATTGATAAAGCTAAAAATCACACAACACCAGGCGATAATACAACTGTACAAGCTTTCAATGAAACCTGTTGGACTAGGATCTGGTGTTCTATGGTCTTGAAATTTATCCACTCCAGGCCAACACCGCCACCTCCACATCATGGCTTCCATTGATAAGACTGTGTGCACCGCACTCCTCAATGTAAGCTGTGGTTTTTCCACATGCCTGAGAGCTGCCAGTTGGTGAAGGAAACACTTACAGCATTTCCACTTTCTCCTAGTAATGGGCCTGATGGTTCAGAAATTATTTTGAGTACATGGCAATGAGTGTGATTTGGAGGTCTGTGTGGCTGCCAATTTAAAGCAACTCAATGCTCATGTCACAAGAAAAGTCTCACCAGATTTTTGTGTTTGCTCTCTCTATGAACTGCACTTGCTCATTTCCAAATTTCAATCATGACTCTCCTGTCTTCTGCTTTGGTGGTATCCAGTGTTCCTTGCTGTGTATTGGCATTGTCATCATGGCTGTTCCAGTGAGTGTGATTTTGTTCAGGGTGACTGTCCTGATGTAAGTTTCCAGCGGTATGTGTAAAGAAACTCCTTTTGTTTTAATAACAAGAATGTTGAAAAGAAAGTCAAGTGTAACATCATTGTCTGGCGTGTTGTGGTTCCTTGGTATCAGGTCGTGACTATTCTGTGAGACCTATGTCTACATCACAGAAAGTGACGGAGGGGAATCTCCAAGGACATGTTCACTTACAGGTCTGCTCTCACCGATATATTGTGGTATGAGATTATGACAGCAGAGTGCAAGAAATGCGCCTTTACCAGTGTAATAATCAGTGGAAAAATTCACAAACAAAAAAGTGCCTGACCAACCACTTCACATTCAATAACAAGACCTATAAACAAATCATTGGAAACCCATTTCGATCACCAATATCAGGGTTCCTAGCAGAAGCACTAATGCAGAGATTCAAACAAATAGCCCTTCCAAACATTCCAACCCAAGTTTTGGTCCACAACGTAGATGATACCTTTGTCTTCACTCAATGAAACAAATTAGAGAAAAACTACAACACCATCAACATTATACTTCGTGGCATAAAATCATGAAATAGGGGGAAAACAATGAAAAAGTGCTATTCCAAATGTCACAGTACAGCAAACACTCAATGGGGAACTTCAAACCAGCGTCTACAGGAAAATAGACACACAGACTAAATACTAAATGACAGAAGCAATCATCCCACAAATGAAGCTGCATGAGGACATTATTTCAACACGCCACTAAACACTGCAGCACTGAGGAACTATGAACAGCAGAAGGGAAATAGCTATACAGTTTATTCAAGAAGAATGAGTACCCAATAAACAAATCTGCCAATGTCTCAGTAACAAGCCCAAGCAAACTGACTCAGTATGCCCAGAAACCGAAGCCACTTTACCTGACATCAAAGACATCTTTGAAATGACATCCAGACTACTCAGTCACCTTGCCATCATGGAAACCCACAAATCTACCAACTCAATGAAACAGAGTCCAATGAACTTAAAGGGCGCTGTACAGACAACAAGCACAATGAATGTCATTTACAAAATGCCTTGCAAGGACGATAACAAATATTACACCAGACAAACAGGCAGAAAACTCACCACCAGGATACATGAACATCAACTAACCACCAAAAGACATCCTTATATACAGATGAATAAGGATATAATTTGACTGGGACAATTCATCCATCCTAGGATAAGCCAAACAGAGACATGCATGAGAATTCTGAGAAGCATGGCATTCCAACTGGAACTCCACCAATAAAAACATCGATTTGGACCCCATCTACCCTCATCCTCTCAGAAAAAGAACCGGAAATGATATCACCCACCCGAAGAAACCAAAACACATAAATAGAAAGTGGACATAACACCAGCAATTCACTGGGGAGTCAGATCCCCAGTGAATTGTGGGACTTATGAGACTCACAGATGATGTTACCTAGTATGGTGGTGAAATGTCTGAAAATGAACCTTCCAGCTCAGTGAACAAACTTTAATCTAGAATCTCAACTTGTGTTATAAATCTTCACAAAAATCCCTGAAAAATCCCATGTTTCCTTCCTTTGACTGTGTTGAGAATGGACAGGACTCCAAAGTCTGAAATTGTGGAGAATCCACTGAATAGTAGAATGTAGCAAGAACAGAATTTCTTCTCTCATTTGCCTTGGCCCAAATATTTACTTCTGTGTGAAGGCCCTGCAGACATTTATTCTCCTGTCTTCATGTTTCCAGTTTGCTCTGTGGCTCTGAGTGTTTCACTGTTCACCACTTGGGTAAAATACCAGCCTTGGGTCTCATAGTTCAATATGTCAGGACCATGCTTCTCAAAGTATCAGTTCACTTTATCCTTCATTGGAACGCACATTGTTAGTGTTTATTGGTTCCTTCTCAGTCTTCCCTGTTCTTTCATAGGCTTGGGCATGATTGACAAAGCCACCATTTGCTGCCCATCCCTAATTGTCCTTGAACTGAGTGACTCATATTTTCAGGTGATTGCAACACATTATTTTCTGAATCTGCTGACACTGGTTTTCTGAAATTCTGCAATTTTCCTTTTGCTTCAGTTACCAGTTTGGATCTTCCATGGTTGGAGGAAGAAATTGCACTGGATGACTTAAAGGATGTGGACAAAAGCGTCTCTTTTGTTTTCAGTTGTGTCTCTCTCCTTTTCTGAACGAAATTGTTGATTTTTTTTCTGATATCAATATTATCAATGCATATTTGCGGATGGGGATAGTACCTACTATTAATTTATTTACTAATATTACTTTTTTTCTTGCCGTTCTTGACTTTAAACTGCGATGGGACTCAAACTGGAAGGAGCTATGAAGGTGTTTTTGGGATACGTAAGTGCCTCGTGTTGACAGGGCGTAAGGCCCCTCACTAAGTGTCTTATATTAGGTTCAGTTTGTTGATTTTTTTGCATACATAGTTAGTTGCAGTAGTTCTGGTTCTGTATTTTTAGTCTTCATGTGTCTTTTTTTGGTTTATGTTCAGCAACTGGTAAGTCAAATTCTTTGTTTTGGACTTTAAATGCTATTATAGAGAGTTATGTCTGTTTGTGTCCTCAATTTGAGACATACAAGATAATCACAGTGTCAGTTTGAGTGGACAGGGAGAGCCTTTTTCCAAGTATGGGAACGGCAAACACAAGAGACACAACTTTAAAGTGAGGGGAGATGGTATAAGACAGATGTCAGAGGTAGTTTCTTGACACAGAGGGTAGTAATCGTATGGGATGCTTTGCCTGCAATGGTAGTAGATTCGCCAAGTTTAATTGCATTCAAGTCGTCATTGGACAGGCACATGGAATGGTGTAGGTGGGATGGGCTTCAGATTAGTAAACAGGGCGGCGCAACATCCAGGGCCAAAGGGCCTGTACTGCATATAATGTTCTATGTTCTATGTTCAATGGTGTACTCGGAATATTAGAAGGAGACATTCGCCAGTGAAGAAAAAAAATGTGCATTCTAGTCTGAGAAAGGAGAGGGTGGATATAACCTATTTACACCTTGGTGATATGGCAATTGCAGCAGGGTGGGCTTGTTCAGGTGTATTTCTCTTCCTTCACAAGTAGGAGTATGGGAAAGGCCATACTTATTAAGAAAAATCTTCTATTTCAGTTCCAATTTCAGATTAAAAATGAGTATAGGCAGTTCAGCATTCTTAAAGCCTCAATACATGGAGAAGGGAATGGTATTTTGAATGGTTATTGTCCCCCAGCGTATCACTTTAAATTTCTGATCGATGCATTTTCAAACTGATGGCTCTTGCACCACAGCAGATTATTATAGGGGGAGACTTTATTTGCCTTATAGATCCCACGGTAGAACAAATGCCTGGAGGCCCCTCAACACTTTCTTTACAATCTGAGCAACAAGCAGATTTCCGTGCGGAAGTGGGATTGGGAGCTATCTGGAGGTGTCCCCATCCCACGGGGAGGGACATTACGCTTTTACTAATCTGCACAAGTGTCATATTAGGATTGATCTTTTCGTAATTTCTGCGTTATCCGTGAATTCCGTAACATTTTGTAAAATTGGAATCATCACTAATTCTGATCAAGCTACAGTATGTTTAGAAATTGAGGTTAAGGGCAATGTTACAGGCCGTCAACATTGGCGAATGGATCCCTTTATTCTGAAGTCTACCGAATAATTCTTCAATGAATGTAAGGTACTGTTAGCCACCAATTCGGATAAGTCCAGTAACCTATCTATTCTTTGGGAGACTGCTAAGTCTTATGCCGGGGGATAATTATTTCTGATTCTTCCAGTGAGAAATGACAGAAGGGGGAGCAGCAATGCCTGCTTGAGGCAGGGGCTAAATACAGCCGAGGAAGCATAGGTTGCTTGGCCCTCAGTGGCGAAGATGCAGCAGATTGCAGGTCTTTGTTCCACCATGAACCCGACGCTCATGCAGACAGCAAGGACGGAACTTTCTTTTGCAAACTAAAGAGTGTTTGAGCATGTTGACAAGCCAGGCAAATATCGAACATATCTTGCCAGGAGAAATAATGTCCCCCAATTGATTACTCAATTCGGGAGAGGACTGGAATGGTTACTGGTGATTTGAACAAGATCAATGCTGCATTTTGGAAATTTTACTTTGAACTATACCAGTCTGAACATTGTGAGTGCTAAGATGGAGTCCTTCTTTAAGAAACTGGATCTTCCAGGTGTTACCTCCGAACAGGCATTTTTTCTTCATGACCCTTTAACAGAGCAAGTGATACAGGAGGCTGTGAAGAAGATGCAGAGTGGGAAGGCACGAGGCCCTAACGATCTTCCTGGCAAGTTTTACAAAGAATTTATAAACAGATATCAAACAATATGATTATTTATACAGCCAAGATTGCCTGCAGCCATCTTTAAGAGAGGCTAATGTTTCTCTTATCCTTGAGAAAGGGAAGACCCCGGAGGGATGAGCATCTTTTAGGCCCATCTCACATTTAAATACTGATTTTAAAACCTTGTCCAAGGTAATTCTGCTGCTTTCCATTGTTGAGACAACCAGACTATTTTTTTTTAAAAACCCGTAGATCCTCCAATAATATCAGGAGGTGACTGAATATGATTCAAGTGTAGCAGCAGCAGTCAGTTCAGGTATTAGTGATCTCCTCGGATGCAGAAAAGGCATTTGATTGGGTCGAGTGGCCATATCATTTTTATACCCTTGAATTATTTGGTTGAGGGGAGACTTTTTTTTTAGGTGGGTGAGGGCCTTCCAGCGGTCCATTAACGATTCTCACCAATGGTGTGCGATGTGGTAATTCAAATATGTGTAGGGGCAGTCGGTAAGACTGTCCCTCTCACACTATTTTTTTAATCCGTAAGTATGGTTTGGCTAGCAGTGAACGTTTTCATTTTTTTTTCAGGTCAGGGATTTTATTCAAAACGGGACTATGCCTTTGAAAGATTCATATAGATCTGTCACAGAGGAGAGATTGCTTTGTGCTATAAGTTCTCTCTCTGTTAGTGCTGTTTATCATATATTAGGGGGTAATCTTTCAGAAGACATTGAGCAGCTTTGTGAATTCTGGGAGAGAGAGTTAGGGGTTATGATGCCTATGGAGGCATGGGAGAACATTTCCGAAAACGTGAGAAAGATTTCAATCTATAACAGGACCCATGCCATGCAGTTAAAGATTCTGCACAAGGCCCATTTGGCCCCAGAGCATCTCACAAAATTTAAGGTGGGAGTATCTTCACTATGTCAGAAGTGTAAAATAATTATCAGGTCTCTCACTCATTGTCTGTGGTCTTGCCTCAGACAGATATTGGAGTGCTGTGGCAGGTGTAATAGAGAAGTTCTTGGGGATCAAAGTTAAGAGGGATCTTATCTCTCTTCCTCTGGCCCTCCTCAATTCGTCTTCTTTGAACACTCATGGGAAAAAAAATCTCTTTAATATTCTCACTTTTCATGTGAAGAAAAGAATTGTGATGTGGTGGATCTCTGAAAACCTCCACGTCTGTTGGTTTAGCAGAGGGTAATTATGCACATACGCCCGAGATACACTCTTACACAAAAAAAACTGAAAATTTGTGAATGTTTGGTGGCTTTTTGTGGATTATCTGGATATAAACGTATCTGCAATCTTAACGCGGGCTTTTGTGTCACCATGATGATGCCCTGCCCATCTGGTCAAGATCCTGTTATGGTCTGAGGTAACCCTCTTCGCTGTCTACTACACCTCCAATTTTTGTGTCATCTGCAAACTTATTAACCATACCTCTTATGGTCACATCCAAATCATTTATGTAAATGAGAAAAAGTAGAGGACCCAGCACCAATTCTTGTGGCACTCCACTGGTACAGCATAGTGTGTTTTTGTTGGTTTATTGGAGTTGTACCTTTGTAATGTTACAAAAGGTTCTATCTCTTTCAATCAATATATCCACATGAAAAGAAAAGGGACCTGACAGACAATGTTATTTTAAAAAAAGTACAATAAATGGCCATCGAAAGTGGCGGAGGCTGGAAAAATTACACAATTAAAAGACATTTGGATAGGTTTTTGAGTAGAAAGGGTTGAGAGGCCAACAAGGCAAATGGGACTAGATTTATTTAGGATATTTGGTTGGCATAGATGGGTTAGACATAAGGTCTGTTTCTATACTGAACATCTCGATGACTCTTTGACTCTATAACTGAGATGAGGAATTGTTTCGAACTCATTGTTGCAGAATGATGTGGAGACCTAGTCATTGACTGTATTTAAGACAGAGATAGATAGCTTCTTGATGAGTAACGGGAGCAGGTTTGCAGGGAGAAGGCAGGAAAATGGGGACTGAGAAAGAAATCAGCCACGATCAAAGGCGGAGGAAACCCGATTGGTGTATGACCTCATTCTGCTGCTGCATCTTATAGCCAGCTGGAGGGAAGCTGTCAACTGGATATATTAGTGACTGTCTTATATTTGTAACCCCTAGTCTCCATCACAAGTGATAACATGGTATCCTAACACTGTCAAGCTCCTTCATAACCTGTTGAATGCGTCAAATAAAAAGACTGGTATTTGCATAGTGCCTTTGATAATATCTCAAAGCTTCTTACAATCCATGACGTATTTCAGAATTGTATTCAATGTTGCAATGTGGACCATAAGTTAGCCAGTCTGTACAGAGCAGGCTCCAATAAACAGAAATGTGAACAGGTCATCTAATTATGTTGATTTTGGATGAGAAGTAAGTATTGGCTGTGGGATTGTTTTTACATTCACCTCTACACAACATTTGGATCAAAGTCCCAACACTGCAGCACTCCCTCAGTACTACACTCGTGTCAGTCTTGGTTTTTAATGGTCGTGTCACACATTGCAAGCTCAGCCCACCGACCTTCTCCTCCAAGTTATTAATATACGGTGCCTCAGCACAGATCACTGCACAACACCACTGGTCACAGATCTCCAGTCAGAAAGGCACACTTCCATCGTCATCATCAATCTTCTTTTTCACTTCCTCAAAAACTTCAAGGTAGTTTGTCAGATGTGACCTCTCCTCTGCTTTGCCATTTAATAAGATCATACCTAATCTGATCATTCTCCAATTGACTTTCTGGCCTTAACTTCATAAACTTTGATTCCCTTCCTCGTTAAAAATCTGTCCAACTGAACCTTGTATATACTGAATGACCCAGCCTCAACAACCCTCTGCAGCATCAACTTCCACACAAACACTGAGAATGCTGGAGAAACTCAGCAGGTTTGGCAGCAGCTGAGGTGCGAGAAATATTTCACATCCAATATGACTCTTGTTCAGAGTTGTTTGTGTCTGTCCAGTGGAAGGGTGCCGGAAATGTTGATTTAAGTGATAGGTTTGAGAGGGTTCACAGTCCTTTTCTCACCACAGAGGTACAGCCCTGCAATGTAAAAGGGAATTCATGAAGCTATCATGGAGTCCTTGGTTGGCAGTGGGGAAGCAAATGCTTCAGCCTCCGTGAAACCTAATTCATCAACCCTTTGAAATGATCTGGAAGAATCTCAATTTCATTGCCAATCACAAGGTATCCTACAAAAATAAAAATTGCTCAAGAAAATGTAGTCGTATCACTGGACCTAAAATGTTGTCTCTTCTTTCTCTTCACTCACGCTGCCAGATTGCTGATTCACACCAGCAATTTCTGTTTTTGTGGCACACATTAGCAGTAAAAATTGAAGTGTGTCGCACACCTAGTCATCAAAAGACAAAGAATTGTAAATGCTGGTAATCTGAAACAAACAGAAATAGATGGGAGAATCTGCTTTCTGTGCACAGATACTGCCACAGCTGCTGAGTTTCAGTGTTGCTAGAAGAGACTGACAAAGAACATCACTGTAAAACTCAACACATGTCAAAAATCCTCATTCACTGTCACCCAGTCAAATTCATCTTTATGTTATCACTGGTGTTTCATTCAATGGGCTTCAATAATGCTTCTAAACCTTTTATATGGCAATTTCACAAAAGCATTTTCAAGTCTAGGATCAAAATCCCTCTGTATCCTAATTGTATCTCCACTCGAAAGCTCAATCAATTCAGATAAACATGACTTGCTTTGAATAAACCCATACTGGCTTTCCTCAATTATCCAGAATTGCTTAACTGTGTTGAATATTATCATTAAAATTTCCCACCACCGAGGTTAGTCTCACTGACCTGTTGCTGTAGCTTTACGTTTATACTTTATTTAGAAACCAGAACATTGACAATACTACAATATTGAATGAAAGTTTAACTGTGAAAATAGTATTGCAGGGCAGGTGGAGAAAGGGGACTGGACTCGGACCTGCTAAATACGCTATCCATGGACTTTTACAACCTCACGGTCTGAAACATGTGGACGTTCCCATTGACCAATACATGACAATTTGCAGATAACACTAAAACAGGCAGTATTGTGGACTGTGAGGAAGGTTCTCAGAATTTGCAACAAGACCTTGATTAGCTGGCGAATTGGGCCGAGAAATGGCAAATGGAGTTTAATACACATAAGTCTGAGGTTCTGTGTATTGGAAATTCAAATCAAGCTGAGCAATTCATGATGAATATTAGGGTCTTAAGGAGTGTAGTAGAACAGAGGGACTTGGAGGTCAGGTCCATGGTTCTATGAAAGTGGAGTCACTGGGAGACAGGACAATCATGAAGGCTTTGGCATATTGGCGTTCATCAGTCAGGGCACTGAGTTTAGAAGTTGGGAAGTTATGTTACAGTTGTGTAGGACATTGGTGAGGTTGCATAGAGTCATACAGCTGTACAGCATGGGAATACACCCTTCGGTCCAACCCGTCCATGCCAACCAGATATCCCAACCCAATCTACTCCCACCTGCCATCGCCCGGCCCATATCCCTCCAAACCCATCCAAATGCCTCTTAAATGTTGCAATTGTACCAGCCTCCACACATCCTCTGGCAGCTCATTCCATACACGTACCACCCTCTGTGTGATAAAATTGCCCCTTAGGTCTCTTTTGTATCTTTCCCCTCTCACCCTAAACCGATGCCGTCTAGTTCTGGACTCCCCGACCCCAAGGAAAAAATTTTGTCTTTTTATCCTATCCATGTCCCTCATAATTTGGTAAATCTCTATAAGGTCACCCCACAGCTGCGACGCTCCAGGGAAAACAGCCCAGCCTTTTCAGCCTTTCCCCATAGCTCAGATCCTCCAACCCTGGCAACATCCTTGTAAATCTTTTCTGAACACTACCAAGTTTCACAGCATCTTTCCGATAGGAAGGAGACCAGAATTGCATGCAATATTCCAACAGAGGCCTAACCAAAGTCCTGCACAGCCGCAACATGACCTTCCAACTCCTGGACTCAATACTCTGACCAATAAAAGACCGCATACCAAACGCCTTCTTCACTCTCCTATCTACCTGCGACTCCACTTTCAAGAAACTATGAACCTGGACTCCAAGGTCTCTTTGTTCTGCAACATTCCCAAAGATATTACCATTAAGTGTATAAATCCTGCGAAGATTTGCTTTCCCAAAATGCAGCACCTCGCATTTATCTGAATTAAACTCCATCTGCTATTTCTCAGCCCATCCGGTCCAGATCCTGTTGCAATCTGAGGTAACCCTCTTCACAGTCCACTACTCATCCAATTTTGGTGTCATCTGCAAACCTACTAACTGTACCTCTTATGCTCGCATCCAAATCATTTATGTAAAAGACAAAAACTGGAGGGTCCAGTATCGATCCTCGTGGCACTCCACTGGTCACAGGCCTCCAGTCTGAAAAACAATGCTCCAACACCACCCCCCGTCTTCTTCCTTTGAGCCAGTTCCGTATCCAAATGGCTAGTTCTCCCTGTATTCTGTGAGATCTAACTTTGCTAATCAATCTCTCATGGGGAACCTTGTCTAAAGTCCATTCAGATCACATCTACTGCACTGCCCTCTTCAATCTTCTTTGTTACTTCCCCAAAAAACTCAACCAAGTTTATGAGACATAATTTCCCACGCACAAAGCCATGTTGACTAACCCGAATCAGTCCTTGCCTTTCCAAATATATGTACATCCTGTCCCTCAGGATTCCCTCCAACAACAAGCCGACCACTGAGGGTCAGGCTCACCGGTCTATAGTTCCCTGGCTTGTCTTTATCGCCTTCTTAAACAGTGGCACCATGTTTACCAACCTCCAGCCTTCCGGCACATCACCTGTGTCTATCGATGATACAAATATCTCAGCAAGAAGCCCAGCAATCACTTGTCTAGCTTCCTACAGAGTTCTCGGGTACACCTGATCGGGTCCTGCGGATTTATCCACCTTTAACCGTTTCAAGGCATCCAGCACTTCCTCCTCTGTAATATGGAAATTTTGCAAGGTGTCACTATCTACTTCCCTACAGTCTATGTCTTCAATATCCTTCTTCACAGTAAATGCTGTAAGAATGGGGAAATGTGTTGTTTTTCAAGGGAGTATATGAGGGATCAAGGCAAGTATTAGGAAATGTATATTTATTGTGGTTCTGTTCGCCGAGCTTGAAGTTTTTGCTGCAAATGTTTCGTTCCCTGGCTAGGGAACATCATCAGTGCGATTGTTGGAGCCTCCTGTGAAGCGCTGCTTTGATGTTTCTTCCGGTATTTATAGTGGTTTGTTCTTGCCGCTTCCGGGTGTCAGTTTCAGCTGTCCGTTGTAGTGGTTTGTATATGGGGTCCAGGTCGATGTGTCTGTTGATGGAGTTTGTGGATGAATGCCATGCTTCTAGGTATTCTCTGGCTGTTCTCTGTCTGGCTTGCCCTATGACAGTAGTGTTTTCCCAGTCGAATTCATGTTGCTGGTTGTCTGAGTGTATGGCTACTAGGGATAGCTGGTCATGTCGTTTTGTGGCTACCTGATATTCATGGATACGAATTGTTAGCTGTCTTCCTGTTTGTCCTATATAGTGTTTTGTGCAGTCCTTGCATGGTATTTTGTAAACTACGTTAGTTTGGCTCATGCTGGGTATTGGGTCCTTTGTTCTAGTAAGTTGTTGTCTGAGCGTGGATGTTGGCTTGTGTGCCGTTATGAGTCCTAGGGGTCGCAGTAGTCTGGCTGTCAGTTCTGAGACGCTCCTGACGTATGGTAGTGTGGCAAAGTCCTTTTGGTTGTGGCATGTCCTCGTTCCGTGGTCTATCTCTTAGGCATCTGGTGATAAAGTTGCGTGGGTATCCGTTTTTGGCGAATACCTTGTATAGGTGTTCCTTTTCCTCTTTTCGCAGTTCTGGTGTACTGCAGTGTGTTGTGGCTCTTTTGAATAGTGTCCTGATGCAGCTTCGTTTGTGTGTGTTGGGGTGGTTACTTTCATAATTTAGGACTTGGTCTGTGTGTGTTGTTTTCCTGTGTACCCTTGTGGTGAATTCTCCGTTGGGTGTTCTCTCTACTAACACGTCTAGGAATGGGAGTTGGCTATCCTTTTCCTCTACTATCGTGAATTCACCACAAGGGTACACAGGAAACCAACACACACAGACCAAGTCCTAAATTATGAAAGTAACCATCCCAACACACACAAACGAAGCTGCATCAGGACACTATTCAAAAGAGCCACAACACACTGCAGTACACCAGAACTGCGAAAAGAGGAAAAGGAACACCTATACAAGGTATTCGCCAAAAACGGATACCCACGCAACTTTATCACCAGATGCCTAAGAGATAGACCACGGAACGAGGACATGCCACAACCAAAAGGACTAGCCACACTACCATACGTCAGGAGCGTCTCAGAACTGACAGCCAGACTACTGCGACCCCTAGGACTCATAACGGCACACAAGCCAACATCCACGCTCAGACAACAACTTACTAGAACAAAGGACCCAATACCCAGCACGAGCCAAACTAACGTAGTTTACAAAATACCATGCAAGGACTGCACAAAACACTATATAGGACAAACAGGAAGACAGCTAACAATTCGCATCCATGAACATCAGGTAGCCACAAAATGACACAACCAGCTATCCCTCGTAGCCATACACTCAGACAACCAGCAACATGAATTCGACTGGGAAAACACTACTGTGCCAGACAGAGAACAGCCAGAGAATTCCTAGAAGCATGGCATTCATCCACAAACTCCATCAACAGACACATCGACCTGGACCCCATACACAAACCACTACAACGGACAGCTGAAACTGACACCCGGAAGCGGCAAGAACAAACCACTATAAATACCGGAAGAAACATCAAAGCAGCGCTTCACAGGAGGCTCCAACAAACGCACTGATGATGTTCCCTAGCCAGGGAACGAAACGTTTGCAGCAAAAACTTCCAGCTCGGCGAACAGAACCACAACAACGGACACCCGAGCTACAAATCTTCAATCAGACTTTAAATGTATATTTACTTTTAATGCGGATTAAAAGTACTAACTTTAATGTAGAATTATTAAAGAAATGTTTAAAACAGTAATTTCAGCAAAAAAAAACTAAGATTGCTGAAGCATATAAGCGAGGCACTAAAAGATACCTTGTTAAGACGTATGTTCAAGAATGGAATGTACCTGTGAACAATGAAAGATGTTACACAATAGAAGGAGGGAACATCAAGATCCAAGTTTAGCCGAGGTCAGTACGTACAAGGGGGATGATTGACAACTTGGAAAGAAGGAGACAATGGGCGTGGAGTATAGAGATGGAATGGTAAGAAAGATTGAGTAATGTAGGGATCGGAAGAGGTGACCTCATGTAGCTCAAAAAGTATAACTATGTAGTACTTTGAAATCTCTTCACTTCAATTGCTTTCTGCAATTGGGGTCCATAAGACCATAAGACATAGGAGTGGAAGTAAGGCCATTCGGCCCATCGAGTCCACTCCGCCATTCAATCTTGGCTGATTGGCATTTCAACTCCACTTACCAGTGTTCTCCCCGTAGCCCTTAATTCCTCGAGACGCCAAGAATCTGTCAATCTCGGCCTTGAAGACATTTAGCGTCCCGGCCTCCACTGCACTCCGTGGCAATGAATTCCACAGGCCTACCACTCTCTGGCTGAAGAAATGTCTCTGCATTTCTGTTCTAAATTGACCCCCTCTAATTCTAAGGCTGTGTCCACGGGTCCTAGTCTCCTCACCTAATGGAAACAATTTCCTAGCGTCCACCATTTCCAAGCCATGTATTATCTTGTACGTCTCTATTAAGTCTCCCCTCAATCTTCTAAACTCCAACGAATACAATCCCAATATCCTCAGCCGTTCCTCATATGTTAGACCTGCCATTCCAGAGATCATCCGCGTGAATCTCCGCTGGACACGTTCCAGTGCCAGTATGTCCTTCCTGAGGTGTGGGGACCAAAACTGGACACAGTACTCCAAATGGGGCCACATCCACTGGGTTTCCCTGGTCTAACCTACTTGTTACCTCTTCAAAAAATTCCAACAGGTTTGTCAGGCATGACCTCCCCTTACTAAATCCATGTTGACTAGTTCTAATCAGACTCTGCTCTTCCAAGAATTTAGAAACCTCATCCTTAATGATGGATTCTAGAATTTTACCAACAACCGAGGTTAAACTGATTGGCCTATAATTTTCCATCTTTTGCCTTGATCCTTTCTTGAACAAGGGGGTTACAACAGCCATCTTCCAATCATCCGGGACTTTTCCTGACTCCAGTGACTCTTGAAAGATCTCAACCAATGCCTCTGCTATTTCCTCAGCCACCTCTCTCAGAACTCTAGGGTGTATCCCATCGGGGCCAGGAGATTTATCAATTTTAAGACTTTTTAACTTTTCTAGCACTATCTCTTTCGTAATGGCAACCATACTCAACTCAGCCCCGTGACTCTCTTTAATTTTTGGGATATTACTCACGTCTTCCACTGTGAAAACTGACACAAAGTACTTGTTAAGTTCTCCTGCTATTTCCTTATCTCCCATCAATAGGCTTCCTGCATCAGTTTGAAGGGGCCCAATGTCTACTTTTGCCTGTCGTTTGTTTCTTATGTACTGAAAGAAACTTTTACTATCATTTCTAATATTACTGGCTAGCCTACCTTCATATTTGATCCTCTCATTTCTTATTACATTCTTTGTTGTCCTCTGTTTGCTTTTGTATCCTTCCCAATCTTCCAATTTCCCACTGTTCTTAGCCACTTTATAGGATCTCTCTTTTTCTTTAATACATTTCCTGACTTCCTTTGTCAGCCATGGTTGTCTAATCCTTCCCCGGTTAATCTTTCTTTTCTTGGGGATGAAACTCTGTATATTGTCCTCAATTATACCTACAAACTCCTGCCATTTTTGCTCTACTGTCTTCCCGTAGAGCCTCTGCTTCCAGTCTATTTTTGTCAGTTCCTCTCTCATGCCCTCATAATTTCCTTTATTTAACTGTAACACTATTACATCCGATTTTGCCTTTTCTCTTTCAAACTCCAGACTGAACTCTACCATATTATGATCGCTACTTCCTAAGGGTTCCCTTACTTTAAGATCTTTTATAAAGTCTGGTTTATTGCAAAGCACTAGGTCCAGAATAGCCTGCTCTCTTGTGGGCTCCATGACAAGCTGTTCCAAAAAGCCATCCTGTAAGCATTCCATGAATTCCCTTTCTTTGGATCCACTAGCAACATTATTTACCCAGTCCACCTGCATATTGAAGTCTCCCATGATCAATGTGACCTTGCCTTTCTGACATGCTTTCTCTATTTCCCGGTACATGTTGCGTCCCTGGTCCTGACCACTGTTAGGAGGTCTATACACAACAACAATTATGGTTTTTTTGCCTTTGTGGTTCCTCAAATCCACCCACACAGACTCCACATCATCCAACGCTATGTCATTCAATACCATTGATTTAATTCTGTTCTTAACTAACAAGGCAACCCCACCCCCTCTGCCCACCTCTCTGTCTTTTCGATAAGTTGAAAAACCAGAGAGGTTTAACTGCCAGTCCTGACCCCCCTGTAACCAAGTCTCTGTGATGCCTACCACATCATAATCATTTACTATTATCTGTGCCATTAGTTCATCGGCTTTGTTATGAATGCTACGAGCATTCAGGTAAAGTGCTTTAATGCTAACTTCCTTATCATTAGAGATGTTGGAGGTCATATGATGTCCTAAGTTATCCTTGCTTTTTTCGGCATTCTCAGTCTGCCTCAATTTTAAATGCGCCTGGACACATGCTATCCTGCTGCTTATCTTTCCATCTAACACTATACTCCCTGTCGCTTTCACTTTCCCTTCCCCCCAACTCAGAAGTTTAAAGTCCTACTGACCACCCTATTTATCCTCTTCACTAGAACATTGGTACCTGATCGGTTCAGGTGGAGACCGTCCCAACGGTACAGATCCCCCCTGTTCCAAAACTGATGCCAATGCCCCATGAAGTGGAATCCCTCTTTCCCACACGTGTTTACTTGCCTAAGCCACGTGTTTACTTGCCTAATTTTCTTGTCCCTATGCCAATTGGCACGTGGCTTGGGCAGTAATCCGGAGATTATGACCCTTGAGGACCTGTGCTTCAATTTCTTTCCTAGTGCTTCATAATGCCCAAACAGGTCCTCCATCCTAGTCTTGCCTATGTTGTTAGTACCAACGTGGACCACAACAACTGGATCCTCCCCCTCCCGCTCCAATATCCTTTCAAGCTGGTCAGAGATGTCCCGCACCCTGGTACCGGGCAGGCAACACACCATGCGAGACTCCCGATCCAGCTTGCAAAGGATACTATCTGTCCCCCTAATTATAGAATCCCCTATAACCACTACTTGTCTATTAGCTCCCCCCTCTTGAATGGCCTTCTGCACCATGGTGCCTTGGTCAGTTGGCTCATCCTGTCCAGAGCCCTTTTCCTCATCCGAACAGGAAGCAAGAATCTCATACCTGTTGGACAAGGTCAAGGGCTGAGGCTCCTCCACTCCTGAACTCAGGTTCCCCCTACCTGCCTCACTTCCAGTCACACTCTTTTGTGCCTGATCACTAACTGAATGAGAATTAGTTAATCTCCCAGGTGTGACTGCCTCCTGAAACAAAGCGTCCAGGTAACTCTCCCCCTCCCGGATATGCCGCAGTGTTTGAAGCACTTCCTGAGTTATAGACTCACTGTTTTTCCTTCCCGGCTGCCCCTCTGCTCGCCGTCACTTCCTCTGCTGCTCCCGCTCTTTCTGTGAGGAGAGAGAGAAAAAAACACCGTTGCCCGCTACAGGTAAGTAATTTTAAAACAAACTCTTACCTTAGCTGTAGTCTCCCAGGTTCACTTTTACTCCGCCGCTGCTCCCACTCTTGCAAGATCGTAGAATAAATTGTCTTGTTTCCAGCTTTGGTGGTCTCGTCTAATTTTATTGAGTTTGCTTCTTACAATACTGATGCAAAATATTCATTTAGTATCTCCCCCATTTTATGTGGCTCCACACAAAGGCCGCCTTGATGATCTTTCAGGGGCCCTTTTCTCTTCCGAGTTAACCTTTTGACCTTAATATATTTGTCAAACCCCTTTGAATTCCCCGAAATATTTTTTGCCAAAGCTACCTCATGTTTCTGTTTTACCCTCCTCATTTCCCTCTTAAGTATACTCCTACTTTCTTTGTTCTCTTCTAAGGATTCAATCGATCTAACCTGACATATGCTTCCTTCTTTTTCTTCACCAAATCCTCAATTTCTTTAGTCATCCAGCATTCCCTATACCTACCAGCCTTCCCTTCACCCTTACAGGAATATACTTTCTCTGGATTCTTGTTATCTCATTTCTGAAGATTTCCCATTTTCCAGCCTTCCCTTTCCTGCGAACATCTGCCTCCAATCAGCTTTTGACAGTTCGTGCCTAATACCGTCAAAATTTGCCTTTCGCCAAAGTAGAACTTGAACTTTTAGATCTGGTCTATACTTTTCCATCACTATTTTAAAACGAATAGAATTATGGTCGCTGGCCCCAAAGTGCTCTCCCACAACACCTCAATCACCTGCCCTGCCTTATTTCCCAAGAATAGGTCAAGTTTTGCATCTTCTCCAGTAGGTACATCCATATTCTGAATCAGAAAATTGTCTTGTACACACTTAAGAAATTCCTCTCCACCTAAACCTGGCAATCCCAGTCGATGTTTGGAATGTTAAAATCCCCTACCATTGCTACCCTATTATTCTTAAAGATAGCTGAGATCTCCTTACAAGTTTGTTTCTCAATTTCGCTCTGACTATTGGCAGGGTCAATAATACAATCCCAATAAGGTGATCATCCCTTTCTTATTTCTCAGTTCCACCCAAATAACTTCCCTGGATATATTGCTATCCCTTATTTTGTCACTCCCCCTCCTCTCTTGCCTCCCTTTCGATCCTTCCTGTCGCATTTGAATCCTGGAACATTCAGCTGCCAGCCCATCCCTGAGCCATGTTTCCCTAATTGCTATAATATCCCAGTCCCATGTTTCGAAGTATGCCCTGAGTTCATCTGCCTTCACTGTTAGTCCCCTTGCATTGAAATAAATGCAGTTAATTTATTAGTCCTACCTTGTCCCTGTACTTGAGTATTGGGTACAGTTTTGGTCTCCTTGCTGGAGGAAGGATGTTATTAAACTAGAAAGAGTGCAGAAGACTTTTACAAAGATGTTGCCTGGACTCAATGGTCTGAGTTATAGGGAAAGGTTGGACCCATGTACACTGTTTTTCTTTAGACTGAAGGAGACGGAGTGAGGGGGGGGATCTTACAGAAGTGAATAAGTTCATGAGAGGCATGGATACGGTGAATGTACTCAGTCTTTTACCCAGGGTTGCAGAATCAAGGAAGAGAGGACATCAGTTTCCAGATAGCGGGAAAAGAATAAAAAGGGGCAATGATTTTACAGTGAGGGTGGATTGCATACAGAATAAGCTGACAGCGAAGTGGTTCAGACGGGTGCATGAACAGCATTTCACAGAAATTTGAAGAAATAGGAAAGGTTTAGAAGGATTGGGGCCAAGTGCAGGGAAATGAGGTTAGCGTGAATAGACCATTTGGTTGGCATGGACCAGTTTGGGCTGAAGGGCCTCTCTCTATGGTGTAGGATGCTATCAATCTCTGATTCTAAGACCTGAAAGAAGGTAGCAATGACTGAAGGTCCAGAGTAAAAGTGGGATAATTTCCAGGCAGCTAATACTCCATTGACATGAAACAGTGAATTTTAAAATAATCCAGACGAAGTTGGAATGCAAGTTATATGGATACATGTTCTGGAGAAATTGACAAATACAATCTTAACAGGTTTATTCACTTGGATTTATTGATGAAGTTTTTTTTTAAAAAAAGCCTTACCTACACTCTAGTGAATCACAGATGTTGATTTGATTGAAGAAACTATTTTCAAATTTGATACTGCTCTCCAATATAAATTAAAATTACATAAATGTAAACATTGTCAAAATCTGAATTGGTTCTGCACACAGAGTGCAAGAGTAATTAATGATTTTTATCAAACAGACATTTTCATGGTGCTGACATAAGGATTATCTCAGTGCAGATAATGATGATAGATAATAACTCAGGAACAAGTGACAACTGTAATTCCAACTACATTGCAGTTTGTACCAGCTGAACGGTTTCAAACATGGTTAAATTTTATCTGATTATGACATAAATGATCAGTTCACCTATCACTTTCAAATCTGAGGTTTTCAAATTTTCCAATTTTATGAAAGAGCAGCAAAATTCTGGACAATAGTAACAAACCTGAACAAAACAACACCAGTCTCGCTATGTTACTAAATCATGTACATCACGGACACATGATGGAAGTCTAAAGAAGATCAGTCTGAAATGTTTATTTCGATTGAGCCCAGTCCTCCCGCAGAGACCCCACTGACCCTGCAGGGAAATGATTTGGTGACCTCCGGGAAAGACTCCCCTGAGCCCAGTCTGAGACCCACTGAGTGATTCATCTCCAACACCGTCATGTAGCGCCACCTCCCGCCTGTGGAGCAACATTACAGGCAGGAAGGTCCCCGGGTTCCTGCAGCTCACAGCTCATTCTACCCAGTCAGTCCTTCTCTACAATTGAGCTTCTATTTGTTTCTTCTCTCCCCCTCCTTCTTTCCCCCAGACTGAGACCGACCCCCATCAGTTTACAGCTGGCAGGAAGCAGGGGGACGGGGTGAAATTATGGCATGGATCTGTCAGTGCCCTTTAATGTCGCAGATTGTCAGCGAGGCGGAGTTTTTCCCAAAGTCATTCAATCCCGGATTGAAGATGGGAAAGAGCCTCTCAGTGAAAGTGTGGGTGAAAGTGTGGAGATGGGACATGGTGTCCGCATTGTAAAATGACACCTGTCCACCCTCATAGTCCAGAAAAACCCCGATCTTCCGGGGATTCACACTCGGGGAGAGGGGGGTCCGTGAGGGGGAGGTTGCGGCTAAATAACTGCATCCGGGTATCAGCCCCACAATCCAGTATCCAGTCTCCGGGCTTGGGATGGTCCCCCCCTTTCCTCTTCACAGACTCTCGGACCACTCCCAGAGCCCACCGGGTCTTCTCCCCCACCTCCACCTCCCAGTAATGTCTCCCTGATGTGAATCCCTCTGATCCCAGGACACATCGCCAGGAATCAAATCTCTCCGGGGAGTCAGGGAGCGGTTGCTCTGTGTCTCCGAGTCTCACACTGGTCCGGTCCTCAGACAGGATGAGCCGGGGTTGCGCTGTGCTCGGATCCAGAGTCAGAGAGGCGGGAGCTGGGGGAGAGATCAAATTACACCGTCAGAGAGAGGGAGGGGAGAAGGAAGTGAGGTGTTGAGCGATGGAGGGGGATGCGAGTGAAGGGAAGATCAAGAGAGTCTGGAAAAACAGAATTTGAACAAAAGGGGCGGAGACAGGGAAAGGGGACTGAGTGAGGGAGAGTGTGGTGAGTGAGGGAGAGCAGAGGTATGAGGAGGAAGGATGGGAAAGGCGAAGGTATGGGGAGGGATGAGTGAGGGAGATGAGAGGGCACATTTGGAGGGGTGTGAGTGGGGACATGAAGTGCACAGGAAAAACAAAACCCTAACCCTAATCATAACCCTATCACAGGAGGGAGGGGATGGTTAAAGAGAGGGGGAGAGTGAGGAGATGTGGGATAGAGGGTTGTGATTGAGGAGAGGTAGGAAAGAGAGGAGGGCTGAGTGAAGGGGCAGTACGAGAGAGTGGCGTGGAGAATGCGGAGGAGCTCAGAAGGTGGTGAGCAATGGGAGGGTTGAGTACTCAGTTGAGAGCAATGGCTGGTCAGAAAATGCAAAATGGATAGCAAGGGAGTGGGGAGACTGAGGGACGGTAGAGTGAAATTGCATTTGTAATGGAGAGTTTAGCTAAGTGGGAGGGGAGCATCTGGAGAATGGGAGGAAATGAGGGGAACTATTTAACCCCAGGGCAGGGAATGGAAGAGTGAAGAAATTGAGTAAGTGATGAAGGGGGGAATGATTGGAATCGGAGTAAGGATATTGGAGAGGGTCGGTGGTTTTATGAGCGGAGGGAACTGTTTGGAATGCTGTAGGGGAGAGTGAGTTATAATAATAAAATGGAAGGGTGACAACAGGAGGTCTGCAAAATAAGTGGACATTTGAGGTTTGGAGATCAGGAGATTGAGTGGGAGGGTTGGGACGTGGAGATACAGTGAGTGAGGGGAAGAGAGAAAGGGAGATGGGAGTGAGGACGAAGTGATGGCTGAGCTGGAGGGGAGAAATACAGGTTCATTTTGGCCATGGGAGGTGAGAGTGAGTGGGAGAGGAGTGTGAGTGGCAAGAAGTGACAGGATACATAAGGATGTGTTTAGATGCCAGAGAATTAATCCACGTGAGCAAGTGAGAGAGTGCAAAATAAGGTCTTGTGGGAATTCTGGAGGTGAGTGAACTGGAAGATGACGTGGACTCGAGCAGGAGAGAGGAGAGTTAAGATGAGGGGAATGTAGGACGGAGGCTTCAAAGGAAGGACAGAGTTGGGTCTCAGAACTTGAAGAAGTCTGTGTGGAGGAATGTGGAGGAGTTGAGTGAACTTGATGATGAGGTGAACGGGAGACAGGTGTAGGCAAGTGTGAAGGGGAAGAGGAGTTTGAGGAGGCAAGATTAAACGGGGAGGGAGAATCAAGGGTGGGGGGAAATCATGGCAGAGTGATAATGGAGAATGGAGTGGAGCGGAGAGGGATTGTGAGATAGGAGTGAGGGGCAGAGCAAAGAAGAGGGTGAGAGCACAGTAAGGTTGAGGGGGCAGTGACCGGATTGGGAAGCTGTGCTCGAGAGGTTAGTGAGGGAGAGGAAAGAATGACCTGACGGTAGGAGGAGTGATCAAGAGGTGATGTGCGATTGAGGGGAATGGGAGAGCAGAAGAGAGTGAGGGGCCATTGATGGGGAGTTGTGGGCAAGCAGACTGTCAGGGGGATATGGAGTGACAAGTTTGAGGGAGGATGGGAGAGTGAGGTAGCGGTGAGAGGGAATTGTGAAGGTGGGACAATGAAGGGAGGGTGGGGAGGACTGAATAGTGAACAATCAAGAGGAATGGATGGATGTGGGGAATGTGGAGGTGAGTGGGTTTTTGGGTGGAGAATGCAGTGTGGCCATGGTCTGCCAGGCTAAGGGATGGTTATTGGCAGGTGCAAACCAAGGTCAAGGGGAGAGTGTCCGGGTGTGCTAAAGGGGACAGTGAATAAGAGGGAAGAGTGGGTGGAGAGTGAGCAGGACGGCAGAACGAGAGTGAGAGAGGTTGGGGCTGGGTCAGGAGAGTAGGGTCATAGATGGGAGTGGTGAGTGAGCAGAATGCAGACAATGAGAGCAGAAGAGAGTGGGGTGGGAGATCAGGAGGGAGTGTTGGTTAGAGGGAGGGCGTGGAGAGAGAAATCCATGGAAGAATGATGGGAAGGGAGGGTGAGGAGAGTAGGTCCTGTACGGAGATGGAAGGGCGATGCAGTGAGGGATGGGGACAAGGAAACTGAGGAGAGAGTGAGGGGATGAATTAAGAGGTGGACTGTGTGGGAATTCACGACAGTGGAGGAGGGGAGAGGCAAGGTGTAAGGCAAAATGAGAGGGAAATTGGCAGCAATTGGGGTGAGGGAATATAAGTGAGGAGGATGACTCAAACGAGGAGAATCAAGGAAATGGGAAGAGAAAGTGAAAGTGAAATGTGTGGTGGAAGGCATAGAATGTGGGGATGAGTGAGGGGTGTGACGATATTGCTGTTCAATTAAGGTTAGGTTGTCCTTGCTTTTTTTAAAGAGAGGTTATAAACACACATTCCAATGTCTCTGGTTTATATCCATTTTCGGTACAAATTGATGAAGGATAACAGATACTGCCTCAGACAAAAGGCTGTCAAGTTTAAAGAAACACTTGTATAATCGGAGCGGAGTGTCCAGGTCTCCCAAGTCAGCTTAACTCTGGTTTTGGTTTGGTTTGACAAGCAGTCTGTGTTTTTGACCCTCTCTCTTTCTGACATCTGAGAACTTGAGTTTATGTTTTTTTTTGCCAAAGAGGTGCTCAAGGGGATGTTGCAAGTATTTGCAACAGCATCAGTGAGTTGTGATGGAGTCGCTCAGGCTTTTAAATACTTATGTTATTTTGAGGAGATCAGACAACTTTGGGGTAGTAAAGGGAGTTGTGCGGGTGAGAGAATGGGGGATACTGTGAGGCTTGAGTGATGTGAGGGGAAGGGGTGTCTTCACAAGGAAGAATTTTAAAAACAAGAAGCATACTTAAAACAGAAATAACCTGCAGAATTGCCAGTGACAGAGTGATCTTGGTGTTCTACTGTATGAGACAGAAAATGTTCAATACAGGAACAGTGAGTAATTAAGAAGATTAATCTTTTTGCTGAGGTAATATGAACATTACAGTAAAAATGATATCTTTTAGTTATTGACAGAATCTGCGAGAAGGAAGCAAAGAGGTCCTTCTGCAGCTGTGCAGGACCCTGGTGAGACCGCACCTGGAATATTATGCGCAGTTTTGGTCTCCAAATTTGAGGAAAGACATTCTGGTAATTGAGGGAGTGCACCGTAGGTTCACGAGGTCAATTCCTGGAATGGCAGGACTATCGTATGCTGAAAGATTGGAGCAACTGGGCTTGTATATGCTTGAGTTTAGAAAGCTAAGAGGGGATCTGATTGAGACGTATAAGATTGTTAAAAGATTGGACACTGTGGAGGCAGGAAGCATGTTTCTGCTGATGGGTGAATCCCGAACCAGAGAACGCAGTTTAAAAATAAGGGGTAGGCCACTTACAGCAGAGTTGAGGAGAAACTACTTCACCCAGAGATTGGTGGGTGTATGGAATGCTCTGCCCCAGAAGACTGTGGAGGCCAAGTCTCTGGATACCTTCAAGAAAAAGTTGGATAGAGCTCTTAAGGACAGTGGAATCAAGGGTTATGGGGTTAATGCAGGAACAGGATACTGATTGAGGATGATCAGCCATGATCATAATGAATGGTGGTGCTGGCTTGAAGGGCAGAATGGCCTACTGCTGCACCTATTGTCTATTGTCCACTGCTTGTGCCACAGGCTAAAAAAAACTGAAGTCGACACAGTCCCAGAGGCTACTGTCTGATCTGAAAGTGAAAGCTGGTGTTGATTTTATTGTCAGCGTCACCATCCCTCACTGAAGGGGCATGGATGGGAAGAAAAGATGTTCACAGAGTAGGTATTGAACCTGAATTGTTACTGTCAGTCTGTATCATACAACAGCTGTCCAGCCAACTGATTTAACCAACCTACATAGCCAAAGAATAACACAGCATCAATTGAGGCCCTTAAGTCCATTGTGGTCATCAATGGCCTATCAAATTCTATTCCATTTCCCAACAGCTAGGGAACTTGGGGAAATAAATAGTGATGTCTTGAAAAGCGTTCACATTACAGAAGAAGATGTGCTGTTGAGGTCTTCAATTGTGCAAAAATAGGTAAATTCCCGTGACCAGAAACTAGAGAAGCTAGGGAAGAGATTGCTGGACCCATTGCTGACATATTTGAATGAACAACAGCCACAAGTGAGGTGCCAGAACTAGAGGTCGGCTAATTTGTTGCCATCATTTTAGAAAGTTTGTAAGGAAAACTTACTATAGAACCAGTGAGCTTCACAGCAGTGGTCGGTAAGTTACTGGAGAGGGTGGGACAGGATTTACATGACCCTCTTATGTGGAGTCATCAACATGGCTTTGTAAGTGAGAAATCGCGTCTTGATTGAAATTTTCGAAGATGTTACAAAGTAGATTGATGAAAACAGAGCAGTAGATGTTGTCCTTACGGACTTCAGCAAAATATTCAACAGGGATTTGCAGAGTCGACTGGTTAGTAAGTTTATGGGGTTCAGGGAGAGCTCGCTGACTCAGTGCAAAATTGAATTGAAGGTTAGAGGTAGAGTGTGATGGTAGAAGGTTGCCTTTCAGGCTGGAGACCAGCGGAGTGACACAAGGGTTGGTGCTGAATTCCACTGCTTTTGGACCTATATATAAATCATTTGTGAACATTGGAGGCATAGTTTGTAAGTTGGTCCGTCTCGGACAACTCCCTCTCCTTCTTGATCTCTCTGTTCCCATCTCTGGTAACAGTCTGCACATGGATGGTTACTATATACCCACAGACTCTCATAACTACGTGGACCACATCTCCTGCCATCCAGTATCCTGCAAGAATTCCACCCCATTCTCTCAATTACTCTGCCTCCGCCACATCAGCTTGGACAAGGAGACATTCCACGTGCCAGCATCCCAGGTGTCCACCTTTTTCAAACAATGTGCATTCCCCCTCCCTCATCCAGTCAGCCCTCCACCACTCTACCCCCATTCCCTGTTCCACTGCTCTAAACATTCCCACCTCAACGCAGTAAAGACAGAGACCCACTTCCCCTCACCTACCACCCCACCAGTCTCCGCATCCAACACATCATCCTCAAACACTTCTTCCAACTCCTTCAATAGCATCATCCCCTGCCCACTCCTTTCTGCCTTCCACAAGGACTGTTCCCTTCACCGGTCGTCAGTTTGTGCCACTCATTCCACCGACACCCCCACCATGCACCCGGACTCTCACGTACCTTTTTCTGCAACCGGAAAAGGTGCAAAACCTGCCGATACACCACACCACTCAGCCCCATCCCGGGCCCCAAACAGTCCTTCTAGCTGAGACTGTGGTTCACTTGCCTCTCTTCCAACCTAGTTTACTGCATCAGGTGCTCCCGATGTGGTCTTCTCTCCATTGGAGAGATCAAACGTAAATTGAGGGAACGGTGTGCTGACCATCGCAGCCGGGTCCGTAGGGGCCCACCGGACCTCCCAGTCACTGCCCATTTAATTCCCTTTCTCACTCCTTTTCCGTCATAACCATCTTTGGCCTCCCCCATTGCCACAATGTGTCAACCCCCAAATTGGAGGAAAAACATCTCTTTTGTTTAGGCGGTCTACAGCCTGTAGGACTCAACAATGAGTTCTTCAATTTCAAATCACCTCCCTTCCCATCCCCCACTCCCTTCCCAGCCCCTTCCCCTCCCTTGCACTCCTCCTAGCCACCAACTCGATTCACTCCACCCATCGACCCACCCACTGCCTGTCTTCACCAGCCCCACTTCAACATCCTACTTCCGACATCCTTCTTATCTGCAGCGCACCCCTCCCCGCCCCAAACACACACACACACACATCCTCAGTCCGTAAGAAGGGTTACACTCGAAACGTCGAATTCTCTGCCTCCTGATGCTGCCTGGCTTGCTGTGTTCTCCCCCCCCCCAACCACCCCCCCCCCCTCCTATTTGTCTAACATGGTTCATAAGCTGGCAAGTGACATGAAAATATTGTCCACTGGACAGTAAAGAAGATTATATTAGACTGCAATGGAACCTTGACCAAATGGCCTGTGGGTTGAGGAGTGGCAGATGGAGGTAAATTTAGATAAATGTGTGGTGTTCAATTTTAGTCGGGCAAACCAGGTCTGGACTCTTACAGTTGATGGTGTGGCCCTGGGGAGTGTTACTGAGCGGGAGGCCTGGGCGTGCAGATACATGGTTCTTTGGGGTGAGTTGCAGGAAGACAGGGCAGTGAAGTATGGCATGCTTGCCTTCATTGGTCAGAGCATTGAGTATTGAAGTTGGGGCATCGTTTTGTGGCTATGCAGCACACTGGTCACCCTACCATGGGTAAATATGTTGTGAGTTTTAAGAATGTGTGGAGCCATTTGCAGGGATGTTGCTTGGACTGGAGGGTTTGAGTTATAGGGAGTGACTGAATAGGCTGGGGATTTTTTTCCCTGTAGCATAGCAGGCTGACGGTGACCGTTTAGAGGTTTATAAAACCTTAAAGGGCATGGATAGGGTGAATAGCTAATGTATTGTCCCCAGGGTAGGTGACTCCAGAACTGGAGGGCACAGATTTAAGGTGAGTTGGGAAAGATTTAAAAAGAACCTGATGGGTAACGTTTTCATGCAAAGGGTGGTGCGTGTATAGAATGGTCTGCCAGAGGAACTGGTGGAGGTTTGTCTAATCACAACATTTAAAATGCATCAGGATGGGAATATGAACAGGTACGGTTTTGTGGGATAGGGACCAAATGCTGGCAAATGGGACTCGGGTCTGTTCAGGATATCTGTTCTGTGTGGACTTATTGGATGGAAGAGACTGCTTCCATCTTGTGTGACTTTATCGTTCCATTTGAATAACTTCCTAAATGCTGCAAAGATTTCTATCTCTTTTCAGGCAGTGAGGTCCTGATGCCGACAATGATCGGGGGGAAAATATTCATCTTAATATTTTCGAAATAATATCCCTCAAAAACCCCGGCTCCTTCTCTTAAATTTATGCACCTGTTATTGTCCATTCCATTCCTCATAACTTTCTACACCTTCATCGGTTTCTCCCCTCAGCCTTCCCTGCTTCAATGAGAACATCTCCAGCCGATCAAGCCTGTCTTCAGAGTTGAAACGTGCCAGTCCAGCCAGCATCTTGGCGAATCTCAGCTGTTCCAGCGTGGCGCTGCCTCCTGTTGGATTTTCTACACAACGCCTTAAAAAGATCACATGGAGAATGTCTAAGAATTCTGTCCTGTCTGAGCCCTTCACAATCTCCCTGTCCCAGTTCATCCTGGGGAAGCTGAATTCGTCCAATGTCACAACACTTTTCTTTTTTCACTCCTCTGAGATTACTCTACCTATCAGTGCTTAATCTCTGACTGGCATGAGTCTATAGTACTTTCCTAACAGTGTAATCCCCAATTTGTTTATGAACTTCTCCCCATGTGGCTTCATCGGAGATGCTGTTAGACTCATAGAGGTACACAGAATGGAAACAGACCTATTGGATCAACTTATCCAAATTAATCTTGTCCAATTTGCCAGCACTTGGACCATATCCCTCTCAACCTTCCTGTTTGTGTATCCATCCAAATGCCTTTTAAATGTTGGAATTGTGCCAGCCCCACAATTTCCTCTGCATTTCACTGCATACACGCAGCACCCTTTGCATGAAACATTTTCCCCTTAGATTCATTTTAATTTTTTTTCGCACTTACTATAGACTTCTGCCCACTAATTCTGGACTCCCCAACTCCTAGACTGTCTATTTGCCCTATCCATGCTCCTCATGATTTTATAAACTTTGTTAAGGTCACCCCTCAGACTTCGACTCTCCAGAGATAACTGTTGCACCTGCATATTGAATAAGAAAATATTCTTGGACACATTTAGACTCCTAGTCATAAAACTCCTGAACACAATAGCATTCCCAGCTTATGCATGGAAAGTTAAAATTCCCTTTTATTACAACCCTATTAATCTTACAGATAACTGAGATCTCCCTGCATGTTGCTTCTCAATTTCCCACTGTCTATTTGAGAGTTTTTCTACAATCCCAATGTGGTCTTCCTTAGTTAGATGCAAGTAGCTTCCCTGGATCGTCTCCAGGAGTATCCTCCGTAAGTACAACCATAATGTTATCTTTAATTAAAAATGCCACACCCCTCCTTTCTTGCCGCCCATTCTATCTTGACAATGACTCCCTACACTTCCCTGAGCCACGTTTCATCAGTAATAGCTATGATATTCCAATCCTGTGTTCCCAACCATGCCCTAAGTTAATCGTCCTTATCCGTCTGGCCTCTTGCATTGAATACATGCAGTTCAGTTGCTCAGTCTTACCTCATTCTCTCCTGTGCTCCTGCCTCCCTTGAGCACTTAATTTGCTCCCTTTATCTACTGCACCTTATTTATTTTCTCACGATCTCCGAGTCCCATAAATACACCCCCTCCCCCTTTACTCGATTAAAGCCTACCAAATCGCACTAGCGAATCTCCCCTTCAGGATGTTGATCCCCTTCCAATTCAGCTTCAACCCATCTGTCTTCGACAGGTCACTTCTATCCCAGCAAAGGACCCAGAGGTCCTAACCTTTGAATTCTTGCTTCTTAATCCAGCTCCTTAGCTGCACATTATCCAACTACTCCTACTCTCACTAGCACATGGGACTGGGAAAACACAGGTATTGTGTTTGTACCATGGAGGACCTCTTTGTAATCTCCTACATTACTATTAGGAACAATGCAATGTATTAGTTCCTTCTGTACCACTGAACCTTTCCACCACAACTGATATCATCAAAACAGATGACTTTTCATCATCGCAGTTCTCTTCCTGTGACATCAATGTTCACAGATTGATTATCTCATTGAGAATCATCGAATCAGAGAGATGTACAACACGGAAATAGACCCTTCAGTCTGACTCGTCTGTGCCCACCAGACATCATAACCTAATCTCGTCCCATTTGCCAGCACTTGACAATATACCTCTGAATCCATTCTCTTCATATACCCATCCAGGTGCATTTTTATGTTGTAATTGTGACTATCTCCACCACTCCCTATGTCAGCTCATTCCAATAATGCGCTATTCTTTGCATGAAAACATTTCTCCTCAGGTCCATTTTAACTCTCAACGTAAACCTATGCCCTCTACTCTAGACTTCCCTACCACAGGGAAAAGACCTTGTCTATTTATACTATCCATGCCCCTCATGATTTTATAAATTTCTATCAGGTCACTCCTCAGTCTCTGATGCTCCAGGGAAAACAGCCCCAGCCTATTCAGCCTCTCCTTTTAGCCCAAATCCTCCAGACCCAGCAACACCCTTGTCAATCTTTTCTGAACTCTTTCAAGTTTCACAACAGCCTTCCAATAGGAGGGAGACCAGAACAGCACACAGTATTCCAAAACTGGTCTAACCAATGTCCTGTACAGTTGCAATATGACCTCACAACTCCTGTATTCGATGCTCTGACCAAGAAAGGAAAGCATGCCAAATATCTTCTTCACTAATCTATCCACTTGCGACTTCACTTCCAAGGAACATGAACCTGCACTCTAACATCTCTTTGTTCAGCAACACTCCCCAGGACCCAACCATTAAGTGTGGACGTCCTGCTCGGATTAGCCTTTCCAAAGTGCAGCACCGTACGTTTATCTAAATTAAAGTCTATCTGATACTCCTCGGCCCATTGGCCCCATCTGATCATGATCCCGTTTAGTCATCCTGCAAACTTACTAACTGTCTCCTATGTTTACATTCATATCATTTTTATTAGTGATGAAAAGTAGTGGACCCACCACCGATCCTTGTGGTACATCACTGGTCACAGGCCTCCAGTCTGACAAGAAACCATCCACCACCACTCTCTGTCTTCTACCTTCGAGTCAGTTCTGTATCCAAATTGCTAATTCCCCAGTATTCCATGAGATCTAACCTTGATAATCATTTTATCATGAGGAACCTTCTCGAATGCCTTACTGAAGTTCATTTAGATCACGATCACTGCTTTGCCATCATCAATCCATTTTGTTACTTTTTCAAAAAAACGAGGGGATAATGTATGTCGCAAAAATGTAAATTTCAAAAGGACAAGCAGAAATGAAAGTGCGATGACATAGCATTGTGAAAATGGAATGAAGTAAATACAACAGCAAGAAATAATCTGAAATCAGAAGAATATAGACTCCACATGAGTGAAGGCAAGAAATAAAGTAAGTAGTTTGGCAGAAATGGTCTGTAAGACCCCAAACACTAGCTACACGTTGGGGCAGATAATAATCAGGGGATAAAAAGTGCAAGTAGCATTACACCTGGGTGACATTTATCAGCATGTTGATTTAAACAGTGAGATTAGTAGAGGGAACTATGAGCACATTGTTTCTAGAATAATAATATTGTGAATCCAACCTTGCATTTGCCAGTTTGAGTCTGGTGAAGTGTAGTGAGGCAGGTTGGATACATGATGTCAGAGTGAACACTGACCATAACATGGATGAATGTCGCATTCAGTTTGAAAGGGAGGATCTTGGGTGGAAAATAACTGTGCGAAGCTTAAACAAGGGTAATTGCAAAGGAATGATGGCTGAGCTTGCTGGAGTGGAAAGGGAAAGCACTTAGCATCAAAGATATTCCATGGAGGTGAAAGAGAGGATTAGCAAAATTATTCTGAGTAGGATTGAAAGGAACAGGGTGGTCATTATGGGGATATTAACTTCCCCAATATTGACTGGAAATGTTATACCTCTTGTACATCGAATGGATCAGTGTTTGTCCAGTGTGTACAGGAGGGTTTCCTGACACAGTATATCGAAGGGCCAAAAAGAGGGGAGGCTACACTGGATCTGGTGCTTGGTAATGATTAGATTCCCTACATTGGGGAAACAGGCCTTTCAGCCCAACAAGTCCACACCGACCCTCTGAACAGTAACCCACCCAGATCCATTTCCCTCTGACTAATGCATATAACAATATGTGCAATTTAGCATGGCCAATCAACCTGACTTGCACATCTTTGTGACTGTGGGAGGAAACTGGAGCAGACCCATCATGCAGACATGGGGACAATGGGCAAATTCCACATCGACAGTCTGACCAAGGCTGGAATCGAACTTGGGACACTCAGGCTGCTAAGCAGCAGCGCAAATCACTGAGCCATCTAGCCACGCAAAAACGAGCCAGGCCAGGTGTTTGATTTAGTGGTAGGTGAGCACTTTGGAAAGAGTGACCATAATTCAGTTATGTTTAGTTTCGATGGGGCAAGGGCAATTACAATGCGATTAGGCAAGAATCAGGATGCATAGAATAGGGTAGCATAGAGTGGGGGGAAACAGACTATCGAAATGTGGAGGAGGTTTAAGGGACAGATATTGCGTATTCTTGTGAGGTATGTCCCTGACAAGTAGGTAGGAAGTGATAAAGTAAGGGAACCGTGGTTTACTCCAGAAATTGCATCTCTTGGTAAGAAGAAGGAGGCTTATGTGTTGATGAGGCAAGATGGTACAGATGAGGCGATGGAGAGTTACAGATCTGTTAGGAAGGATTTAAAGAGAGAGTTAAGAAGAGCAAAGTGAGGACAGGAGCAGTTTTTAGCAAATAGAGTAAAAGAGAACCCTAAAGCTTTCTACAGGTATGTGAGGAATAAAAGGACCATGAGGGTAGGAATACGGCCAATCAAAGACAGTAGTGGGAAGTTGAGTGTGCACCCTGTGGAGATCGGAGAGGTGCTAAATGAACATTTCTCATCAGTGTTCACTCAGGAAAAGGTGAATATTGTGAAGGAGAAGAAGTAGGTACGAGATATTAGACTAGAACGGATTGAGGTTAGTTACGCACAGGTGTTATCAATTCTAGAAGGAATAAAAGTAGGCAACTCCCCTGGGCTGGATGTGATTTATCCGAGGATTCTCTGGGAAGCGAGGGAGGAGGTAGTAGAGCCGTTGGCTTTGATATTTGAGTCATCGTTATCTCCACATTTAGTACCTAATGACTGGAGAATTGCAAATGTTGTGCCATTGTTCAAGAAGGGCAGCAGAGGTGACCCAGGTAATTATAGGCTAGTGAGCCTTACGTATGTTGTAGGAAAGGTTTTGTAAAAGATTATTAAAAATACCATTTATAATCATCTAGCAAGCTACGATTTGATTTCAGATGCTCAACATGGTTTCGTCAAGGGCAGGTCATGCCTCACAAAACTCATTGAGTTTTTTGAGAAGGTGACCAAGCATGCAGATGAGAGTAGGGCAGTTGATGTGGTATGCATAGACTTCAGTAAAGCCTTGGATAAGGTTCCACATGGTAGGCTGATGGCGAAAATGCAGAGGCATGGAATCGAGGGTAATTTAGCAGTTTGAATTAGAAACTGGCTTTCTGAAAAGGCAGTGAGTGGTGGTTGATGAAAAATATTCAGTCTGGAGTCCAGTCACGAGTTGTGCGCCACAAGGATCTGTTTTGGGACCACTGCTGTTTGTCATTTTTATAAATTACTTAGACGCAGGCATAGGTGGATGGACTAGTAAATTTGCAAATGATAGTAAAGTTGGTGGAGTACTGGACAGTTTGGCAGAATGTTACAGGTTGGAGGGGACTGCAGAAATAGGCTGAGAGGTGGTAAATGGAGTTCAATGCAGCTAAATGTGAGGTGATGCACTTTGGGAAGAATAATAGGAAGGCAGAGTATTAGGTCAATGGAACGATTCTTGGTAGTGTGGATGCACAGAGGGGTTGGAGTCCATGTGTATAGATCCCTGAAAGTTGCCACCCGGGTAGATAGTGCTGTGAAGAAGGCATATCGTGTGTTCGGTGTCATTGGTAGAGGGATTGAGTTCCGGAACCGCAAAATCATGCTGCAACTATACAAAACGCTGTTGTGGCTACACTTGGAATATTGTGTACAGTTCTGGTCACCCCATCGCAGGAAGGATGTGGAAGCATTGGAAAGGTGTAGAGGAGATTTACCAGGATGTTGCCTGGTCTGGAGGGAAGTTCTGATGAGAAAAGGCTGAGAGTTTTATGTCTGTTTGCATTGGAAAGAAGAAGGCTAAGGGGGGTTTTGATAGAGACATACAAGATGATCAGTGGATTAGGTAGGGTAGACAGTGAAATACTTTTTCCTCGTATGATGGTGTCAGCGTGTACGAGGGGGCATAACAACAAATTGAGGGGTGATAGATTTAAGGCAGATGTCAGAGCAAAATTCTTTATACAGAGAGTGTTAAGGGCGTGGAATGCCCTACCTGCTAATTTAGTCAACTCAGACACATTAGGGAGATTTAAACAATCCTTAGATAAGCACATGGATGATTTTGAGATTGTGTAGGGAGTCGACCTGAGAATAGTTCACAGGACGGTGCTACATCAAGGCCTAAAGGGACTGTTCTGCGCTGTATTGTTCTATGTTCTACGTTATAAGATATTTCAGGAACAATGGCAGACGCTAAAAAGAACAGCACATGACTCACATCAAAGATATACTTCAGTGAGGAAGAAGAGTAAAAGGAAGGGGATGAACCAGCAACAGTTAACTAGGGAAGTTAGTGCGAAGATTTGTCGCTTGGGTGGCTACTCATTGCTCATTTGCTGCCATATCCCAATATTCCAAATCACACCCTTCCCTCACTTGGAAGTGATTGCAGTTTTCCAGGTACGTGTTCCCTCCTGCAGAACAATCACGCACCTTCTCACATTCTGAATGCTTGGAAAACTAACCAAGAACATTACATTGAACAAGTAGACTCAGACTGAATTGGACCTCTTCAAAACGTCATGAGCGGACATTGAGTTCACTGCTTGATGAATAGGATTACTGAATAGATTACTGGAACAGTGGCTTTGTGATGAGTACTGCTGCCTCACAGCACCAGGGAGCTGGGTTCAATTCCAGCATCAGGTAACTGTATGAAGTTTGCATTGGTTTCCTCCCACAGTCCAAACATGTGCAGCTTTTGTACATTGTGTCCAGGAAAGTGCAGGCTTTGTGTATTGGCCATGGGAAAGGTGGAGTCAATACAATGTGTGAAGATATTGGGTCCTCGAGGGATGCTTTTCAGAGAGTCAGTGTGAATTCGATGGGCTGAATGGCCTGCTTCCACATTGGAAGGATTTTGTGATTCTAACAACCTCACACCCTTCAAGATTTAAAAATATCTCTGTCTTGTTTAATATTAGACTACGTTACACCTATGGATATTTATCAGGCTCAGCAGGTCTGGCAGCATCTGTGCAGAGACATCAGAGTTAACGTTTCAGATCAAGTGACCCTTCTTCAGAACTGATGCGAGCTGGGAAATGTCAGTTTATACACAGAAGCTGGGGCGGGGTGGCGGGGAGGGGTGAAGGTGTGAGAAGGAAATGGTAGGTGGGGATTGACCCCAAAGAGAGAGAAGAGCAGTTAGATAGACAAAGGATTGGATAATGATCTGGGTAGGGGAGTGAATAGTTGTTAATGGAGACTGTTAGTGGCTAAGAATGCATCGTGTGTAATAACTGACTCTGTGATAACAAGGCATGGTTGTGTGGGTTGGAGTAAGGACATGGGAGAGTTCAGACCTCAAAGTTATTTCATTTGATATTGGGTCTGCAGGATCCCCAGGCCGAAAATGAGGTGCTGTTTTTCCAGCTTGCACTGACCTGCATTGGAGCACTGCAGCAAGCCTGAGACAGAGGTGCTAACCAGGTTATAGGGTGGTGTGTAAAAAGGCAACTGCAAGTTCAGGTTTTTTTTATGGAAACGGAATACAAGTGTTCTGAAGTCGATCCTTCATACCTCCAATAGTGAGGAGGCTGCACTGTGAGCAGCAAATGCAGTAGAATAGATTGGCAGAAGTGCAGGGAGGTGAAGGTGTGTGAGGGCTCTTGGATACTGAGGAGGTAGGAAATAAATGGACACATGTTACACCTTCGGCAGTGGCAGGAAAAAGTGCTCTGATGCTATATGGGTGTTGTTGAAAGTAACCAGAGTGTCCCAAAGGGAATGGTTCCTGCAGGAGGGGAGGTGTTTGGTGTCTGGTGGTGGCATCTCGCTGTAAGTGGCAGAAATTACAGCTGATGGTCTTTTGGATGTTCATGCTGTTGGGATAGCAGGTAAGGACAAAGGGAACCCTATCACTGTTGCAGGAGGGAAGAGAGAGGGTGAGGGCTGAAGTGCGAGAGATAGGTTGGTCCCACTTGAGAGCCCAGAGGAATCCTTGGTTGAGGACGAACATGAACATTTTGGTGGATCCCTTGTCAAAGTTAACATTGTCAGAACAAATGTGATGGAGATGGAGTAACTAAGAGAATGGAATGGAGACTTTACGGGGAGCAGGGTGCGAGTATATAAAGGCCAGGTAATTGTGGGAGTTTTGGGGTTTATTGTGGATTATTAGTGGCCAATCTATCCCCAGAAGTGGAAACAGTGATGTTGAGGAATGCTTCAGAGATAGGCCAGGTGAAGGTGAGAGTGAAATGGAAGTTGGAAACAAAATTGATAAACCTTTTCAATTTTGAATGGGAGTCGGAGGTGGCACCATGTTCCATGCCCTCAAATCCAATCCTGACTTTGTTATTAAGCCTGCAGATCAATGTGGGGCTTTAGTAGTCAGCACATGGACCACTACATTGCAGAAGCTGAGATCCCTCTCAGGTACCTTCTCCTATCAGCATCTAACCTGTGACCCCATGATGGAACATCAGGTCATTGCATCAACCACAGTCACCACCTTAATTTCATCTGGGGATCAGCCGCCACTCCAACTACCTCCAGCTGATAGTCCCAAAACTTCGCACAGCTCGCTTCTACCTCCTTCCCAAAATTCATAAACAGAATTATCCAGGCAGACCCATTCTTTCTGTCTGCTCCTGCCTCTCAGAACTCATCATTTCCTACCATGACTCAGTCTTGTCTCACCTGCTGCAGTCCCTGCTCACCTACATCCGCCATTCCTCTGACACTTTATGCCAGTTCCAAAATTTCCAGTTTGCAGCTTCAGCTGCCTCCTCTTTACCATGGACATGCAATCAATCTACACCTCCATCCCCCAACAGGATGGTCTCAGGCTCTCTGCTTCTTCCTGGAACACAGGGCTGAACCATCCTCACCCCTCACCACTCGCCTACCCTTGGCCGAGCACATCCTCACACTCAAGCTCTCTTTTAACATCCCTCGTTGTTTTCAGTCGGGGGGGGGGCATAAGTACCCATCTAAGCCCCCATTTTTGCCTGTCTCCTAATGGGGTATATGTAACATTTCTTGTTCCCATTCCAGTCCGACACATGAGTCTTTCTCTGGTATATCAATGATAGGTGCTGCCTCCTTTTCTCATCTGGAATTGGAAAAGTTGATTCATTTTGATTCCAAGTTCCACCCTGTTCTCACCTTCACCTGATCCATCCTTCACTTTCCTCAACATTCCTTTTCCATTTCTGGCGATAAACTGGCCAATAATATCCACAATAAACCCACCGACTCCCACAATTAGCAGGCCTGCACATTCTTGCACTCTGCTTCATGTAAATACTCCATTCCATTCTCCTCGTTACTCCGTCTCCATCACATTCGTTCCGATCCATCCAACTTCAACAAAGGAGCATTGAAAATGTCTACTCTTTTCCTGAACCATGGATTCCCCATGTTGTTGACAGGGCCCTCGACTGGGTCCAATCCATCTCTGACATTTCAACCCTCACCCCTTCTGTTCCCTTCTGCAACAGTGATATGGTTCCCCTCATCCTTACCTGCAATCCCACCAGCACTAACATCCAGAAGATCATCAGCCATAATCTCTGCCAACACCAGACACATATTCCTCTCACCTCCATGTCCACCTTCCATTGAGACTGTTCCCTCCAGGACACCCTGGACTCTTCTTCCCTCACTCCCAACAGCGCCCCACAGCCTCATGGCACCTTTATCTACAACTGCAGAACATGGAACACCTGTCTGTTTCCTTCCTCCCTACTCAGTATGCAAGGGCCCAAGCAGACCTCCAGGTGAAGCAACGCCTTATCTGTACTTCACTTAATTTAGTCAACTGCATTCACTGCTCACAATGTGGTCTCCTCTCCATTAGGGAAATAAAGCATAGACTGTGTGATGGCTTTGTTGCACACTTGTATTCTGTGTATAAAAAAGACCCTGAGCTTCCAGTTGCCTGCTCCTTTAAATATCATCCTGTTCCCTGGCCAACATCTCTGTCTCAGGCTTCCTAAGAACAGCACCTCATTTTCCACTTCTGGACTCTGCAGCCTCCCTGACTCAATATCGAATTCAATAATTTTAAGAATTGAGCGCTCCCATGTCCTTACCTCAACCCCAACACATCAGGCCTCATCATTCAGAGTCTGGTATTACACACAGCCCATTGTTAGCCACAAACCATCCCCATTAACAGGTTCCTCACCCTCTGAGCCAGACTGTTATCGATTCCAGCTGTTTTTCCTTGTCTTTATGCTCAGTGCCCAGATATCGTACAGTTCTTACCCCAATCCCCACACTAATGTCTGCATATAACCTGACATTTTCTGAGCTGCCGTCAGTTCTGAGGAAGGTTCACTCAATTCGAAACTTGAATTCTGATTTCTCTCCGCAGATGCTGCCAGATGTGCTGAGCTTTTCCAGCAACTTCTTTTTTTGTCTCTTATTTACAGCATCCACAGTTCTTTCAGTTGATATTTATCTGCTACAGTTTTCAACATTGACCACTTCAGTAAGACCATCACACACCTTCCATTACACAATGTAATCTCTCAGTATTTGCAACTCCTTCTCTTTGCTAAACTATCTAAATCCCACCTTCCCCACTCAAACATCCTCTTCCCCCTCCCCCTCATTCTCACACTGATAATGTCCAACTTCCACATCACCCTCACCAACACCTGGTCGATCTGTGATTCTACTTTCTCTTCCTTGACATGTCTGTTTCCATTTCTGGGGATAGACTAACCAATAATAGCCACAATAATCGCGTCTCTCCAGCTACGTAGAGTATACATTCTCACACCCTGCTTCCTGTAAACACTCTATTCCATCCTCCCAGTTCCTCCGTCTCCATTCCATCTGCTCTGACAAAGCAACTTTGACAACGGAGCGTTGGAAATGCCCACATCCTTCCTCAATAGAGGATTCACCAGCACTGTCATTAAGAGAGCTTTCATTCGGGTCTGACAAATCCGACACTTTTGCCCACACCCCCTCTCCTTTCTGCAACAACAACGATCATGTTCCCCTTTTCCTAACCTACCATCCCACCAGCATCTACAACCAGACGAGCATGAGACACCATTTCCGCCACCTGCAAGTAAGATGTTACCACCAGGCATATATTTCCCTCCTCTCCGTTGTCAGCCTTTTGCAGGGATCATTCCCTTCCAATCACCCTGGTGCTCTCTTCCTTCACTCCCAACACGCACCCACAGCCCCACGGCAACATCCTCAGCAACTATCAAAGGTACAACATCTTCCCATTTACCTCCAGTATCCAAGGTTCCAACACACCTGCAAGGTGAGGTCACACTTCACGCAATCTAGTCTCTTGCATTCACTGTTCACAACGTGGTCTCCTCTGTATTGGGGAAACAAAGCATCTGTGTTCTGCCATTTAAGAAAAAGGACCCTGAGCTTCCAGTTGCCAACCACTTTAACATACCATCCTGTTCTCTGGGCAGCATCTCTGTCTCAGGCTTGCTGCAGTGCTCCACTGAAGATCTGCACACTCTGGAAGAACGATATCTCATTTTCCACTTCAGAACCCTGCAGTTCTCTGCACTCAATTACAAGGGCAATAAATCTAATCCCAGAGCTCTGCCATGACCTCGCACCCTACCCCACACACCAGGTTTTGTTTTCACTGTCATTACACTCTGCCTATTATTTGGCACTAACAGTCTCTATCACCAGGTATTCACTCTCCTAACCAAATCATTATCCACTCTTTTGTCTTTCTAACTGTACTTCTCTCTGTTTCGGACTATCCCCACCTGTCATTTCCTCCTTACCTCCTCCCCCACTGTACCTTCTGCATATAAACCGACTTTTACCAGCTGCTATCAGCTTTGAGGAAAGATCACTCAATCTGAAAAGTTAACTCTGATTTCTCTCCACAGATGCTGGCAGACCTGGGGAGATTTCCAAGGAAATTATGTTTTGTTTCTCTCACAACCCTCTTTAGATAAGTGCCTGTTAACACTGGTTCTTAAATGTCTCCATGCCTTTTGATATTATGATAGAAACCTTTCCTCCAATGTCACACCAGATGGAGCCAGCCCAGTTTACTCTAGAAATCCTGTTTCTGTGCTCTCCTCCTCTGGTTCGACAGAACCCTTCACTGGGTAACAACAAAGACTGCAGATGCTGGAAACCAGAGTCGAGATTAGAGTTTGCTGGAAAAGCACAACAGGTCAAGCAGTATCTGAGCAGCAGGAAAATCGACGTTTCTGGCAAAAGCCCATCATCAGGAATAGATGATGAAGGGCTATTTCTGATGAAGGGCTTTTGCCCAAAACGTCGATTTTCCTGCATCTCGGATGCTGCCTGACCTGCTGTGCTTTTCCAACACCACTCTAATCCAGAACACTTCACTGCTCTGACACACAGAGCTGATGACTTGAGACACTTATCCAAATTGACCCACAGAAAATACAATGTTTCCAGGGAGAGTCTCCCAGAATTAACAACTAGTGATGTGAGAATTTAAACTGGGGCCTTCAAGGCCCTACAAAACTGGATCTAAAGTCAGGAAAATGAATACAAATGTTTACCTGGGTTAATAGTGTGTATCATTTCTCTCCAGACTGTGTACTGTAAAGGGCCAGTGAACTGTCCGAGAGACAGAGAGCCATCAGCAGCTGAGAGTGTCTGTGCCTCCTCACTAATCCTGTAAACATTAAACAGATGACATCATAAACTCTGCTTTGTTCGAACATTTATGAAAACATTTATATATTCAAGCGTTCCGCATTTTTCATGTTTGAGTGAATGGGACAGAAAGTGAAATGTTCATCTTATTTTTGTAACTGATCCAACAAGAATTCGATAATGCAAGGGCAAGGATTGGAAACACCCAGATCCAGAGAAAGGCCCATGTCCTGATAACAGGTCAGGTACTGAGACATCACACACCGCAGGAGATAATACACGTTTCCTCCATCCCCTTGCCCTATTATAAACAGAGCTTGTGGAACAGAGACAAAACATCGGAAACATCTAAAACCCTCATATCCAACTTTTTAATACACGGGTCACACAAACCTCCGAGAATCCTGCTCCTCTACTTCCAGCCTCTGACCATCTCCGAGTTTAGTCTCTCCCCCTTCCCCCCAACCACCCATCCCCGCATTGGAGGTTGGGCCTTCAGCTGCCAAGACCCTCAGCTCTGGAATTCCCTCCCTGAACCTCTCCATCTTTCTATTCCTCTTTCCTCATTTAAGATCCGCAAAAACCAACAGCAATCTCCTGGATTAATAGCTCAGTGACACTTTTCTATACTTTCCAACTCTCATGCAAAGTACTCAGAACATTTCGTTACTCTAATTAAAGATTTTTTTAATTTTGCATTTCTTGTTCCCTTTATAAAGGCTACGTTGCGAGTTAGTGTTGTAAAAATTGAAACAAAAATGATTTCCCCTTTCAACTCTGAGTGTCTAGGGCTGGTCAGGAGCCATGCAGGGGCAGGAATGGCCATTCCCTGGAAACATGGGCCGCGTGTCTCTCACAGGGTCAGGGGGAAGGTCACAGTCACACAAACAGTCACAAAAAACAGGACAGTGCTCACTTCCAGCCTCGGAACCAGGTTGTATTTAGAGGCATCTTGTCATTGTTTACAATGCTGCAGAACAGTGTCATGAAATCTAATACTGTTTAAAACCTGTAACAATATTCTTCTCATAAAAAACGTGTGTGTGAACCATAACCGGAGTTACTGTTATCCGATGAATCACCCTTTAAAGCGGCACCATTAACCAGGAAATAAATCCATAATAACCCGTCCCTGAGTTACTGAGCAAACTGTGCAGAGTTTCAGTAAAGAGCATATCCTACCTTCTCTTCCGACAAGCTGCCTCCTGAAAGAAATGAATCACAAACAGTGAGGATGGCAGTAACAGATTTCAGGAGGAGACAGACAGACAGACACCCGCCCACACACTCTCCACATGGAACTGGAACTGGATTACAATGGGAGTTCCAGGAGATAATTAAACTTGGGGAACGCCCAGATAATAACAAAGCAAATAAAAATATTCACAATCCATTCCCGAGAATCTGCAGATAGTTTGGCAGCGGTTAGTAAAAGCACAGAAATTACTGGAAAATCTCAGCAGGTTTGGAAGGATATGTGGAAAGAAATCAAAGTGAACGCTTCGGGAGCATTGATCCTTCTTCAGTGACAACAACAGAACCGTCTGGACAGTCACAAGGTCAGTTCACTTTTTTACACGACATTCCATATTATTTTTACAGTTGTCATCATCATGCCCGAAATCTGTCTGAAATAACCTGCAATATCTTCCCTCACCTTCAGAAAAATCAGCTCGTCGTTTTGCTCCATCTGTTTATGCAACTTTGAGAGTTTCTCTTCAATGGATTTTAAATTGTTCCGAATCTCTCGAAGGTTTTTCTCCATTGTTTCTACAATCCTCTCCTCTTCTTCCCGGAGATCTCTGAGTAAACGCTGCTCTTTCTCAGTGAGAATCTGGTGCATTTTAGTGAACTCGGATGTGATGTGGGTCTGCAGACTGCTCGCCTGTTCCTACCAAATGAAATGTGAAACCTCATTAATGTCCCGCGGTAAAGGGAACAAAACTAACCGAGATCCCAGACAATCAGCACAGGGAGACCTCACCCTCACTTCGGAAATCTTCCCTTTCTGAGTCAGTTCCGTTTGTAGAACCGCCGATTTCTTCTCTGTGAGAGAATCTAAGGAAGATTTCAGTTTAGTCTGGAATTGGAAGAGAAATCGCAGCATGAAACTGTCAGACTTTGAAACTGTGACACAATTCTCAGCTTTTAAACATTTCCTCTTTACCTTGTATATTTTAACTCCTTCTTTAATCTGTATGAAGCGGTGCTCTCTGTGTTCCGTTGCAGTAACACACATCATACAGACCAACTTTCTGTCAGTTTTACAAAACAGCTCCAGTTCTCTCTGATGTTTCTTACAGTGATGTTTACTCTTCGTCTCTTTCGGATCCAGCTTTAATTTTCGAGCCTCCTCGGCCAGATTCGCTAAGGCCCGATTTACCCTGAGGTTTCTTTCCGGAAACACCTCTCTACATTGCGGGCAAGAGTTTATCTCCTTCTTTTCCCAACTCTGGGTGATACAGGAGCGGCAGAAGTTGTGTCCACATTCCAGTGTAACCGGATCGGTGAAGAAATCCAGACAAATGGGACAAATTGTCTCCTCGGTCAGTCTCAGGAGCTGCTGTCTGGAAGCCATGTTCACATTCAGCACTTCCTGATTCAAACCGCTTTCAGTTTCAATGTGACTGCGCTGGTGATCACATTCAGTTCAATCACTTACTGATGGATTTTACTGCAATTATCAGAGAAGAGTAATCAGTATCCCACACACAAGCACGATCACAGCATCCCACACAGAAGCACCTCCTGATGAAGGGCTTGTGCCCGAAACGTCGAACTTCCTGTTCCTTGGATGCTGCCGAACCTGCTGTGCTTTAACCAGCAACACATTTTCAGCTGTGATCTCCAGCATCTGCAGACCTCATTTTTTACCCCAAGAAAAATCAGTAAACATGTTTTTTGAAGGTTTTGACCTGGGAACAAGTGAAAAACAATATTTTGAAGGAGAAACAGGTTTAGGACGCTGACAGGGTTTTGACTCCATCCGAGGAGGGTGAACGTGCCTGGAGAGTTTCTTTTGGTGGAGGGACAGTGAGACAGAAGGGAGGGAAGGACGGAGTCTGAGGGAGGGCGCATGCTCTAGATGTTCATTAAATGCACAAAAAGCTGCTTTATGAATCTTCATCTTGTTTCTACCTGGAGATCTTTTTTAATTTCAAAAATTTACTTCATTCATGAAAACAATACACGCACCATCTATTTAGCCGTTCGAGTCTGTACAGTCTTTGGAGAACAAAGACACTCCCAACAATTCCAACAAACAAACCATGGAGTTTCTAACGTGTGCAATATGCTGTTTACTGGAGGGACCAGGAGGGTCCGATAATTGAATGAACCCCAGTTTAGTTTGGCCAAAAGATAGATTAATTGGGATGTACAGCACGCCAACAATCCCTTCAGTCCAACTTGTGCATGCTGACCAGATAACATAAATAAATCTAGTTCCATTTGTTATCACCTGACCCATACCCCTCTAACCCTTTCAATTCATAAACCCATCCAGGTATCTTTTCAATGTAGTAATTGTACCAATCTCCACCATTTCCTTGGGTAAGTCATTCCAACCATGCACCACCCTCTGCGTGAAAAAGTTGCACCTTAGGTCCCTTTTAAATCTTTTCCCTCTCACCCTAAACTTCTGGTCCCAGACCCACCCAACCCAAAAAAACGATCTCGTCGATTTATTCTATCCATGACCTTCATGATTTTTTAATATACCCATAAGATCATCCCTCAGCCTTAAACTCTCCAGGGAAAACAGCCCCAACCTATCCAGTGTCTCCATACAGCTCAAACTCTTCAATCAAGCAACAGGCCTGTAAATCTCTTCTGAACCCCCTCACGTTTCATATCTTTCACACAGGAGGGAAACCAGAATTGCACACAATAATACGAAAGTGGCCTAATCAATGTCCTACACGGTCACAACATGACCTCCCAACTCCTGTGTTCAATGTCGTGACCAATAAAGGCAAGCATACCAAATGGCCCCATCACTATCCTGTCTACCTGTGACTCCACCCTCAAGGAAATATGAACCTGCAATCCAAGGTTTCCTTGTTCAGCACCACCCTCCAGGACCTTACTATTAAGTGTATATGTCCTGGCCTGGTTTGCCTTTCTAAAAATGGCAGCCCTCACATTTTTCTAAATAAAGTTACATCTGCCGCCTCTCGTCACGTTGGCCTTCTATACATCTATGTGGTGACATAAATGCCCTGAATAACTGAACTGTAACATTCCTACTTTGATAAAGTACTGCAGATGTGGTGATCTGAAATAAAAACAGAAATTGCTGGTGAAACTCAGCAGGACTGGCAGAATCTGTGAAGAGAGATGACATGTGAATGGTGATGGTCTACATTATCATGCAATGATACTTGCATTGTTTACATAACACGAGATGTGGGTCACATCGTCCTGAAAAATTCAATTCGTTTTTAGTCCAGTACTTGGTATCTGCACCAGCATTAAATCCTTTTGCATGCCCGGGCTCAAGGTGATCAATTCATATGCACTGCACCATGCTTCACTCGGCATGTGATGCTGCAAAAGGACCGAGTTCAGTAAGTTAGAAACTGAGAAATTCAAGTCACATATTATGATATAGTGACGATATAAGTATGTCATTGAAGATGTATTAGACTACTGATGTGAGACGTAACACATATCACAAAAGTTTCCAAAAAGACACCCAACATCAATAAACAATGTTGTACATAACCAAACATTCTCTATTCTGTACGTGTACAGACAGGTATGAACAAAGTTAACAAGATGAACAACTTAAATTTTGATATAATGTTTTTGACAGTATGCCCTGATCTGATAATTATATGTCCATTTGGAGAGTTATGTGTTATTCATGGTTTCTTTTGGTCATCTTGATGCTGGTTGCTATCACTGAGCATCATCTCACAATCATTCCCTTTAATCTTTTATTCCTGACTGTCGGCACACCCTACATTGCTCTGGAGTTGGCTTTTGTTGTTTTACAATGTAGCATTGTGATCTATCATGATCTCATACAACATGATTGCATATCTTAGAAACGTTTCTTGGTATCCAAGTACTTGTGACTGGATTTCTGATCCATTCTCTGTGTCAGGTGCCTAATTATGGTGGTCCTTCCAAGTCTAAATTGTGTTGGGGATGATGATCCTTTCCAAATTAGTGGTGAACATTTGGCATTATAATGTGAAAATTCTGTTTTGTTGGACGACACTTGAAGTATATGAATTTGATGTATGTATCATTGGTTGTGCTAAACTGTTGATTATGGGATGACAATATGATATGAGTAACTTCCCAATTAGCAAACCTTTTGATAAGCTTTGCCAGTGAAATGTGTTTTTTGTCAGATACAATTTGCTCTGGCACAGTGAAAGAGCTGAAAATCGAAGTCTGTGTTTCAGTGATGGTTGCACTGATTTTGTTACTCAGTCCATTGAACTATGGGAAATTGAAAAAAGCAATGTGACAAGGATGTAATTTTCGCCATACACTGAGAGCAGATCTGTTGCTATTTTTTTCCTGAAGACTGGAAATAACAATGTATGGATGTAGAATCACCTTTCACTGCTCGGTTTAATCATTTTCATACAGCCAAGAGGCTGGAAGGACACAAGAAGCAAGGTGGGAGAAGTCAACATTTCGGGTGTAACACTTCCTCAGAACGGGGTGGGGGTAAGGGGAACTGCAGAGAAAGAGAGTGGGGGAAGACCGGGAGGGTTTGTAGGGAAGAAGGGTGGAGGGGGAGTGGTGAGGTAGTGACAGATGAATACAGGTAGAGAGTCTGACCTGATCGGCCGACGGGCAGAATAAATCCAGTTGGTAGCTGGAGGGGAGGATCACACAGAGAAATGGGAGGAAGGAGGATGTTCTGGAAAGGGAGTCTGGGGAAAGGAAGGGAGGTTAATCATTTGGTGTGCTTCATGTGTATTCATGAGTTGTTGGATATCCCCATTCATCCCTGGTCAGTTTAAAGATTCATGTGCTCACCTTCTCTGTGTTCAGTACCCATTATTGTTGGTGTAACATGGTCATAATATCTTGGTGTAATGCTTTTGATATTATCACTTTCTTTCTCTTGAAAATTACTTGGTGTGAAATGCCAAGTTTATCAACTCTGTCTGGCCAAAAGAAAGGAACTTCCTTAATAATGTCAGGCTACCCTCGGTTGGTTTTGGCAATGCTTCTCGGTGTACACAGTTGCCGACTGCAGCAGTACAAGTGATTCCAGCCAAAACACTTGTTTGGCTGAATTTGGAGTATTATGTGCACTTTTGGTCACCACTCTACCAGCAGGTTGTGGAAACTTTGGAAAGTGTGCAGAGAAGGTGCACCAAGATGTTGCCTGGCCTCAGGACATTGGAAATGAGAAAATGTTAAGAAGACTAGGATTACTTTCCCTGGAAAGATGACGGCTGAGAGAAAGCTAATAGAGGTCTGCCCAATTATTAGAGGCATAGCTAGGATATACAGTGAGAGGCATTTTTCCAGAGTTAAAATATCAATTACAAGGGGGCTCAGATTCAAGATGAGAGGGGAAAGTTTAAGGGAGAAGAGTGAAGAACTTTTACACACAGACAGTGTCGGTGCCTGGAACAAGTTACCATAAGCGGTGGTGGAAGCAGACACGTTGGTGACACATCTGGATAGCAACATGAATAGGGAGGGAATAGAGAAACACAAACTAAATAAGGGCCAGAGGATTTTTTTTAGATTAGCTCGGGCATGATGATTGGCACAGGCTTGGAAGGCTGAAAGGCCTGTTCCTCTGCTGTATATCTCTATGTTCTCTGTAAGAGATCGACTTTGAGAAATCCAGAACATCCATGAACTTCTTGCCAATTAAGTTGATATGAAACTTCAATTTGATATGATTCATTATTGCCATGTCTACCAACACACTGTAAAAGTATTGTTGTGCATGCTGTCCAGGCAAATCATACCTTACGTAAGCACATCAGGGTAATAGAAAAGAATGCAGAATATAATCCTGTAGCTACAGAGAACGTGCAGAGAAAGATCGACTCTAATATATGAGAGGTGTGTACCAGTGCTAAAATCGAATGTTTTCTACTGAAAGAATTCTTCCTAAACAAAAGTAATAACATTTTTGTGTTCCATGTAAGAACGTTGTATACAGCACCATCATAGTATTAAATTGATTTATTATTGTTACATGTGCCTACAGGCAGTGAAAAGTTTAGTTCTGCATGCTGTACAGACAAATCAATACCTCTTTGTTCTTGTATTTAGTGCCCTGAGTAATAGAAACAACTATCTCATGTGCCATCTTAATCTCCTCCTAAATGCCCTGCTGCCTTCAATGAGCTATGGAGATGTACATCAAGATCCCTCTAATCCTCTGGACCTCCTAAATTCTACTGTTCACCATGTAATCACTGGCCTTGTTGGTTGTCTCACAATGCATCACTTCATAATTTTCAGCATTAAATTCCATTTGCCACCATTCATATATTGTCAGGACACAACGCGGCCTCCACTATCCAGAAGAGACTTGCATTTTCTGCCGTCACTCGTCTTGACTGAGGAGCCTGGATCCACTGAACCGGTTAGCTGCCTGTTCACACACGCTCTCCAATGTCTGTGTGTCCTCCCGCTAACACACTGGTCAAAATCCTGCTCAGGTGTCCGATCACCTGGAGAAACTCGGGTTCACATCCTGAGATCCGGGCTCCCTTCCTGTGTTTATCCAGACCCCTTAGTTCTTTCAGAACAGGATTTATCAGCAGAAATATTACCAGGCTTTACTGGAGTTATCTATCATTGCTCTCCACACTGTGTACGTGCCTTTAAACTTTGTGACAGGCAGGGGGCTATCAGCTACTGAGAACATTGTCACTCAGTCTGTAAATATTGGACCGTCAACGGAATGAATTTGTCTTTGCTCCAATGTTTAAGAATTGATTTCAGTGTTCACTATCCCAGCATTATCCCACCGACAACCAACGGATGAACCAGGAAATAAATATTCACCAACAATTTCTCTGAACTGCTGTTCAGTAAAGAGCGTGTCTTTCGCTTTCCACAAACTTCCATCTGAACTCATTCCAAACTGAAACAGTGAGCCTGACAGTAACAGACCCACGGGAAGATGTGGTGGAATGAGCGGAGACAGGACAAATGGGAATGAACAGGGGGATTGGAATGGATACATTTCGGAAGGAAGGTTGAGGAGTGGCATTAAAAACTGAAACTTAACCCGAGTCCCCGGTTACGTTGATAGCGACTGTCACACACCCACTGTATCAGGGAGGAGAAAGTGAGGGCTGCAGATGCTGGAGATCAGAGTCGAGAGTGTGGTGCTGGAAAAACACAGCAGGTCAGGCAATGTCCGAGCGGCAGGAGAAACGCTGTTTCAGGAAAAAACGTAATGTCGATTGTCCTGCTCTTCTGGTGCTGCCTGACTTGCTGTGCTTTTCCAGCACCACACTCTCGGCACTGTATCAGGGACCCAAAGGCATTCACAACACAGAGCTATGACTGGATTAACGTGGGGGTTCCTGCACCTAACTGACCAAAGGAGCGGTAAGGATGACAAAAATATGTCAATCCTCACAGGTTATGGGCGTCAGATGATTGAATGTAAATTATTGTCGGACGATGCAAACTCTACAGGTTTTACAGTGTTATGCTCACCCTGGGTTATATGAAAATATCAGATACACATTGGGTTGCTATGAGGATTTTGAACATACATCGGTTTATAGAATCATACAGCGATACAGCATGTATACAGACCATTCTGTCCAATTAGTCCAGGCCGATCATGTTCCCAAACTAAACTAGTCCCACTTGCCTGCGTTTGGTCCATCTCCATCCAAACTTGTCATATTCATGAAGTTAGCCAAATGTCTTTAAATGTTGTAACTGTACCAGCATCCACCACTTTCTCTCGCAGTTAATTTCACACATGAACGACTCTGTGCGTAAAAAAAGTTGCCCCTCACGTTTTTTCTAGATCTTTCTCCTCCCACCTTAAAATGGTTTGAACTCCCCACTCCGGGGAAAATGGCTATTCATCTTATCCATGGCTTTCTTGATTTTATAAACCTCGGTAAGGCCACCCCTCAACTTCCGACATTCCAGTCAAGAAAGTCCCAGCTTATTTGAATGACTCAAACACTCCCTTCCTGGCACCATCCTGGGAAATATCTGCTGAACCCTCTCTAATTTCATAATATTAGGCAGGGCGACCGGAACTGCTTACAGTACTCCAGAAGAAACCTCGAACATTGTAGGCAACAACCACTTACGTTTATGTCTCAACTTTAACTGACTCAGACTATCCCAGGGCACGGCCCTGTATTATAAACCAAAACCCGGCAGCCAGGCCCGTTTGGAGCTGGAAGGTCATGTGACCAACAGCCTGGCCAAAGAGGGATGTTTGAAGGGAGAAGGGTGAAAGCGAAGTCGAGGGGCGAGGGGGAAGGAGTTCAACTCAGAGATTGGGGCCCAGGCAACCAGAAGACAGAGCCACCTGTGAGCGACTCAAATCAAGGGGGCTCCAATTGGACAGAGTTACAGGAATGCAGATTATCCATAGGGGTTTAAACTGCAGCTGATGTGGTAAATATAGAGAGAGCATGGAGATCATGGATTTCAAAGTAAGGGGGAGAATATTAAAACCACATTCTCCTTCACCAAGAGTCCAGGGAGCTCACTGAGTACGGGAGTGGAGGGGGGTTGGTGCTGTGTGTACAGGATAAGGGTACGTTGGACAGCAGGTTGACAGCGGGTGGGATGAGGGAGTCCTGGATTGGAGTGGTGCTGGAAAAGCACATCAGGTCAGGCAGCATCCAAGGAACAGGAAAATCAGCGTTTCTGGCAAAAGCACTTCATCAGTCCTGTCTGGAATGGGAGGGGACTGTCGAGATTGAGAGGTTTTAAAATAAAAGGCATGTTCTGCACTGAGCTGGGTTTGATTCGATGGGCCGAAAGTTTCCCTTCTGTACTCTCAATCCATCTCAGACTCAATATTCTCTGAGAAAACTAAACTTGACGATCACGGAAAGAATGAGAACCCAAGTGTAAAGCTCATGACAGTGGGCGAGTGCTGAAATTCGGTGAAAACAAAACACACAGCCTCCCCCCAAAAGCACAAAATCGTTTAATTTGTTCGTGCTTTCCAGTAAAAATACAGCCATGCAATTCACTCAGAGAGTCCGTGGCCATTCGGGCTATTAACCATCAAAGGCATTGCTCACTTTTTGCGGGCCTGAGGACGGTTCACCGGACCTGAAACGTTAAATCTGATTTCTCTCCACAGATGCTGCCAGACCTGCTGAGCTTTTCTTGTTTCTGATGTACAGCATCCGCAGTTCTCTTTTGCGTGCTCTTTTCAGTGAACAGTGTCTTCCTGCAGTTCTGAGAGGCTGTCAGCAGGTGGCAGCCGTGCACCGTGTAACAAAAAGAGTTCGGAACCTCAACCCGTCCCAGCCTCAGTGAATTAGGGAAATAGAGCAGCCAATATATACAAAGTACGGACTTGAAAAGCACAATCTGGAAATAAACTGTTTCGTCGGTTAATATCGCATGGAAGGTTTGGTGTTCTAAACATTGTTCTTCTCGCATCGATACTGGGAGAACTGCCCTGCTCCTCATCACAGTGGGATCTGAAACCTCTGGCCCACCGAGCCTGCACTGACCTATCTTCACGCGTTCACTTTTCAGCAATTGATCCATTATTGTGACTATTATGGTAGCACAAGAATTTTTCCAGGACATTTTAAATCTCATGAGGTTTCCTGCCTCAACTACCGTCCCAAGCATTCCAGAGTCCTATCGCACTGAGGGAAAAACATTTTCCTGAAATCCCCTCTAAACAAAGAACAAAGAACATTTACAGCCCAGGGACAGGCCCTTCGGTCGTCCAAGCCTGAGCCGATCCAAATCCATTGTCTAAACTTGTCGCCCAATTCCCAAGCATCCCTCTGCTCCCCACCTACTCATGCATCTGTCCAGATGCGCCATAAATGAATCTACCGTGCCTGCCCTTACTATCTCTGCTGGCAATGCGTTCCAGGCACCTCCTACCCTCTGTGTAAACTACTTGCCACGTATTGCCCTCTTAAACTTTTCACCTCTCAGCTTGAAAGCGTGACCCCTCATTATTAAATCCCTCACCCTGGGAAAAAGCTTATCTCTATTTACCCTGTCTATAACCTTCATTATTTTGTAGACCTCAATAAGGTCCCTCCTTAATCTCCTTTTTTCCTGATGAACACAACCCAATCTACTCAACCTATCTTCACAACCAGCACCTTCCATACCAGGCAACATCCTCGTAAACTTTCTCTGCACCCTCTCCAAAGTGTCCATATCGTTTTGGTAATGTGGCGACCAGAACTGTACATAGTGTTCTAAACGCGGCCGATCCAATGTCTTGTACAATTTAACATGACCTGCCAGCTCTTACACTCAATAACCCCGTCCAATGAAGGCAAGCATACTATTTAACTTCTTGACCACTCTATCCAACTGTGCAGCAACCTTCAGGGTACAATGGACCTGAACTCCCAGATCTTTCTATTCATCAACTTTTCCCAAGGCTCTTCCGTTTACACTATAGTTCGCTCTAGAATTAGACTTCCCAAAATGCATCACCTCACATTTGCCTGGATTGAACTCAATCTGCCACTTCTCCATCCAACTCTCCAGCCGATCTATATTCTCCTGTATTCTTTGACAGCCCCCATGCTTTCTGCTCCTCCACCAATCTTCGTGTCATCTGCAAACTGACTGATCAGACCAACAATACCCTCTTCCAGATCATTTATGGAAATGTTTATATTTTAAACCTCCTGCTATTCATCTTCGAACTGAAGCCCTCGATAACGACCCTTCAACTCTCCGACTAATGGGAACAGCTCATCTCTGTTCAGTCTCTCTGTGCCCCTTTTAATCGGATAATCCTCAATCACGTCCCCTTTATCCTTGTCTGCTCTAAAGAACACAACCGGACCCTATCCAGCTTCTCTTCAGAACAAAACTGCTCCATCCTGTGAACCTGGGCTGCATCTCTTTCCGCGATAGAGAGAACAAAACTAACCCAGATTCCAGAAAGTCGGCACAGGGAATGTCGTAAATCTTCTGCTTTCCTTTTCTTTGCTGTTTACAAAACAGCCGCTCCTTCTCTCTGGAAGATTTCGAAGAAGATTTCAAACGATCCTCGGGTTTGGAGAGTCAATCACAGAAGGAAAGGGGTTACCTGTATTACCTCTAACGGGGGAAGACTAGATCAAGCATATCTTTAGCTTTCTTTGTCCTTGTGGATCCCAGCAGCTTCATTGAACAGCAGGAAACTCCGAGTCTGCTGTCTGAACCAAAACCAGAAATTGCTGGAGAATCTCAGCAGGTCTGGCACCGTCTGTGGAGAGAGAGAAACTCAAAGTTAACTCAGACTTTGGAAGAAACGGCACCTGACTTGAAACGTTCGCTCTCAACAAGACCCGTCTTCTCAATCTCAGAAAACAGCTTCAGGTTCACCCGATGATCCTCCCGCTTCACTTCCTCCTCTCTCACTTTCTGGTTTACATTCTCCAGCTTGACAGACCATACTCACTATTTATAAACCCTCCAGTCAGAGAACACATCCTCCCAGTACCTACCCTGTGAAGCACATGCGGAATTTTAAAATGTTTCAGTCAGTTTATTTTCCCGTCCTCTAACCTGTAGCTGGGAGGAAGTGAGGACTGCAGATGCTGGAGTTTATCAGAGTTTAAAAATGTGTTGTTGGAAAAGCGCAGCAGGTCAGGCAGCATCAAAGGAGCAGGGGAATCGACGTTTCGAAACTGTAGCTGTTATATACCATGTCTTCTCAGTCTGTCTTCATCATACAGTTTCCAGCAGATATTCACCAAACCATCCAGAAAATTTAATGAACAAAGGTCAATAAAATCACAGTGGAACTTCACTATTCTGAAACTTCAACTCTTTTCTTTCAAATGGATTCAAAGTGAAAATACGGGCGGTGATCGGAAGTGTTACTGTATCTCTCTCCACAGAAGCTGCCTGGGCTACGAGAGGAGGTCATTCAGTCCATTGTGGGGCTAACCATCCTTCACTTTTCTCACTTACATTCTTTGCAGTCAGGATTGAAGAAGGAGCGTCACTCCGAAAGCTAGTGTGCTTCCAGTTAAACCTGTTGGACTATAACCTGGTGTCGAGTGATTTTTAACTTTATTCTTTGCAGTGGATGATTTTTACTGCAACACTAAGAGTCTGTCAACAGGTGGCAGCCGTGTACCGTATAATAACAAGCGACCAGCGATGGGACAGCGACTCAACCCGTCCCAGAAACAAACTACACCCACAATGGATTGGGGAAATGGGGTAGTCAACATGTACGAACTACAATCGTTAAAAGGTATAATCTGAAATGACTCGCCAGTCAATTTCTCTTTGAAAGTTCCCGTTGTCTGAACATCGTCGGTCTCGACATCGGCAGATCTCCCCCGCCTCTTTATTGTGGAATCTGAAACCTTCCCTTCGCAAACACTAGGTTTTGCTTTAACAGGAGCAGCAACAGGCCCTTCAGCGACTCTAATCTCTTCCACCGTTCAATCAGATCGTGGACAATCCCAAACCCTTTCACCCCCATTCACTCCGCTTTCATTGATCCTTTCGTGAGCTCCAGTTATTTCCGTATCCCTCACCGTTGGCAGAAAAGAATTCCTCAATGTCCCCAACATCTGGTCATGGAACAATAAACATTGGGAATTCACTCCCCAATTGCTCCATTGAATTTTGTAAAGAGTATGACATAGTTGCCCATCACCCAAGCCGGGGGAGAGGAGGGAGGAAACCTCAACAGGATTCCGTCCTTTGGGGAGGATTCCCAACGCGAACAGGTTTAATGCTATTCACTCAGTAAAATGACCGAATGATGAACAAGAAGGAATCTGTGAATGAGTGTCCGTGACAGATGGCACAACCATCTTCAGCTGCGTTATCAATGACCTTCCCTCCATCATAAGGTCAGAAGTTGGGATGTCTGCGGATGATTGCATAAAGTTCAGCACCATTCGCCCCTCATCAGACACTGAAGTCATCCGTGCCCCTGGGCAATATCAAGGCTTTGGCTGAATTAGTGGTGCTGGAAAAGCACAGCAGTTCAGGCAGAATCCGAGGAGCAGTAAAATCGACGTTTCGGACAAAAGCCCTTCATCAGGAATAGATGCACAGTGTCTGGAGGGTGGAGAGATAGAGAGAGGAGGAAAACTTCTTCAAGGCAGGCTGACAAGTGGCAAGTAACACTGATGCCACACAAATAATAAGCAATGATAGAACCTAACTACCACCTTTTGATGTTCAATAGCATTACCGTTACAGAGTTCCCTACCATCAACACACTGCAGGTTGCCACCGAACAGAAATGTAACGGTCCTAGCCATATAATTACAATAGTTACAAATTCAAGTCAGAGCCGAGGAACCCTGCAGCAAGCAATCTATCTCCTGACTCCACGAAGCCCACACAGCATTTCAAAAATACAAGTCAGGAATGTGATGGAATATTCTTCACGTGTCGAGATGGATGCAGCTCCAACAAGACACAAGAAATGTGACAGCAATCAGGAGAAAGCTGCCTGCCTCTATTGATACTGCATTCAGAAATATTCACTCCCTCCTCCACTAATGTTCGACAGCAGTAGTGTGTCCTATCTCCAAGATGGACTGCAGATATTCAGCAAGATTCCATAGACAACACACTCAAATCCCACAAACAGTATTATCTGGAATGATAAGGGCATCGGGTACATGGGAACACAGTTACCTGCAAGTTCCCCTCCAAGTCCTGACTTGGAAATATATCACCAAGTCACGAGGTCAAAATCCTGGAATATAACGTGGTATGAACAGGCAACAAATGCTAGCCCAGCCAGCAATGTCCATGTCCCAGGAATGATTAAAAAAATTCATTATATTCAAATGTGCTCAAAAACAATGAGTCATCATTTGACATCAAATACTATAATTTGGAGCTTTTTTTCAGTAACCCTTTGCCATTTTCTACATCAAATATATTCAAAAATGCAAAAGGCATAATGAATGCACTTGATAGCATCAAAATTAAACACTCAAAAAGAAAACAAGTCAAATATATCAAACATGATCAGCAATCTAATACATTGAAAGGAATGAGGGATTTGATGAATTCAGTAAAAGTGAATACATCAGCCCTTTGTGACAGGGATTTTCCAAGAATGTTGGACTTGCATGGTGGGTTTGTTTATTTCTGTGCCTCAGTGCTGGTAGATGTAGATGCTTGTTGATTAATAGTTTGAACAGCCTTTAGAGGTAAATGATTGTCCCACTAACTGCAACAGCAACTGTGCCCCAACCGCATGGCCTGGCCCAGTATTCCATTGATAAAGCTAAAAATCACACAACACCAGGTGATAATCCAACAGTACAAGCTTTTAGTTAAACCTGTTGGACTATGACCTGGTGTTCTATGGTTTTGAAATTTATCCACTCCAGGCCAACACTGCCACCTCCACATCATGGCTTCCATTGATAAGACTCTGTGCACCACACTCCTAAATGTAAGCTGTGGCTGAGAGCTGTCAGTTGGTGAAGGAAACACTTACAACATTTCCACTTTCTCCTGGTAATGGGCCTGATGGTTCAGAAATTCTTTTGAGTACATGACAATGAGTGTGATTGTGTGGTCTGTGCGGCTGCCAATTGAAAGCAATTCAATGGTCATGTCACAAGAATAGCCTGACCAGATTTTTGTGTTTGCTCTCTCTATGAACTGGACTTGCTCATTTCCAAATTTCAATCATGGCTCTCCTGTCTTCTGCTTTGGTGGTATCCATTGTTCCTTGCTGAGTATTGGCATTGTCATCATGGCTGTTCCAGTGAGTGTGATTTTGTTCAGGGTGACTGTCCTGATGTAAGTTTCCAGCGGTATGTGTAAAGAAACTCCTTTTGTTTTAATAACAAGAATGTTGAAAAGAAAGTCAAGTGTGGCATCATTGTCTGGCGTGTTGTGGTTCCTTGGCGTCAGGTCGTGACTATTCCGAGAGACCTATGTCTACATCACAGAAAGTGAGGGAGGCTATTCTCCAAGTACATGTTCACTTACAGGTCTGCTCTCACCGATATATTGTGCTATGAGATAATGACAACTGAGTGCAAGAAATGCACCTTTACCGGAGTAATAATCACAGTGGAAAAATTCACAAACAAAAAAGTGCCTGACCACCCACTTCACATTCAATAACAAAACCTATAAACAAATCATTGGAAACCCATTGCAATCACCAATATCAGGGTTCCCAGCAGAAGGACTAATGCAGAGACTCAAACAAACAGCCCTTCCAAACATCCAAACCCAACTTTTGGTCCACAACGTAGATGATACCTTTGTCATCACTAAATGAAACAAAGTAGAGAAAACACACAACACCATCAACAATATACTGAGTGGCATAAAATCATGAAAGATGGTGAAAACAATGAAAAAGTGCCATTCCCAAATGTCACAGTACAGCGTACACTCAATAGGGAACTTCAAACCAGCGTCTACAGGAAAACAATACACACAGACGAAAGCTGCATGAGGACATTATTTCAACAAGCCACTAAACACTGCAGCACCAAGGAACGATGAACAGCAGAAGAGAAATACCTATACAGAGTATTCAAGAAGAATGGGTACCCAATAAACAAATCTGCCAATTTCTCAGTAACAAGCCCAAACAAACAGACAGAGCATGCCCAGAAACCGAAGCCACTTTACCTGACATCAAAGACATCTTTGAAATGACATCCACACTACTCATTGACCTTGCCATCATGGAAACCCACAAACCTACCGACACACTGAAACAGAGTCTAATGAACTTAAAGGATGCTGTACAAGCAACAGGCACAATGAATGTCATTTACAAAATGCCTTGCAAGGACTTTAACAAATATTATACCAGATAAACAGGCACAAAACTCACCACCAGGATACATGAACATCAACTAACCACCAAAAGACATCCTTATACACAGATGAAGAAGGATATAATTTGACTGTGACAATTCATCCATCCTAGGACAAGCCAAACAGAAACATGCATGAGACTTCCGATAAGCATGGCATTCCAACTGGAACTCCACCAAGAAACACATCGATTTGGACCCCATCTACCCTCATCCTCTCAGGAAAAGAACCGGAAATGATATCACCCACCTTAAGAAACCAAAACACATAAATAGAAAGTGGACATAACACCAGCAATTCACTGGGGAGTCAGATCTCCAGTGAATTGTGGGACGTATGAGACTCACTGATGATGTTACCTAGTATGGTGGTGAAATATCTGAAAATGAACCTTCCAGCTCAGTGAACAAACTTAAGTCTAGAATCTCAACTTGTGTTATGAATCTTCTCAAAAATCCCTCAAAAATCCCATGTTTCCTCCCTTTGATTGTGTTGAGAATGGCCAGAACTCCAAAGTCTGAAATTGTGGAGAATCCACTGATTAATAGAATGTAGCAAGAACAGAATTTCTTCTCTCATTTGCCTTGGCCCAAATATTTACTTCTGTGTGAAGGCCATGCAGACATTTATTCTCCTGTCTTCATGTTTCCAGTTTGCTCTGTGGGTCTGAGTGTTTCACTGCTCACCACTTGGGTAAAATACCAGCCTTGAGTCTCATAGTTCAATATGTCAGGACCATGCTTCTCAAACTATCAGTTCACCTTCTCCTTTGCCCAACATTGGAACTCACATTGTTAGTGTGTATTGGTTCCTTCTCAGTCTTCCCTGTTCTTTCATAGGCTTGGGCATTATTGACAAAGGCAGCATTTGCTGCCCATCCCTAATTGCCTTTGAACTGAGTGACTTATGGGGCTATTTTAGAGGACAGTTAAATTCAATCACTATGCTGTGGTTCTGAGGAACATGTGGATCAGACTAGGCAAGGGTGACAATTTACCTTCCCTAAAGGAAATAAGTGAGTTAGTTGGGATTTCACACATTTGCTGACATTTCACACAGACACTATTGCTGGCATTAGCTTTACATTCCAGATTTCTGAATTGAACTCACAGTAATAGGATTGGGATCTGACTCCCTAGTGTATTAGCCTGGGCCTCTGGAGTATTACGCCATTGATATAACCAGTACACCATCATATCTGTTCATCAAAGCAAAGTATCCCAATCTTTGTATCACAAGACAAATTTTTAAAAAGTTGATATCTTTTCATATTCCACTCACATTGTCTGGCTTAGCTCTAACATTGGTCAAATAGACTCACCCCTTATAATTTTTTTGAAACATATATATCTGATCTTGCACTTCTGTTCTGCTTTGCTTTGTTCACTGTCTGTGATTTAGCTATGATTCAGCACATCATTCAGCAGTGGAGAGTGCTGAAGAGGACCCTCATCGGTGAACTGATTCCTTTCTAGACGTGAACAAAGCTTTTGAAAATGTCTCTAAGCCCTCTTGTGGCACAGTGGTGTTGTTCCTACCTTTAAGACACAAGTTCAAATCCTACATGCTCCAGAGATGTGTAATAAAATCAATGAACAGGTTGATAAGAAAATCTTGTTGGGATTATCTCATGTACATGGAATAGGCAGGGTTTCCTTCACTAAAAGACTACTTTCCTACCGTGTTAATTAGATCTTCACTTCACTTTCTCTATAGCCCAATGTTGAAAAAGTCATTGCCCTACCTGTTAAGTCATGTACTTGAAGCAAGATTAAGTTGGCTCTTTTACATTGCAATCCACAAACATGCAAGGTAGACTGTTGGAGAAAGATCCGCCAACCTGCCCACCCACAGCATAACCAGAAAGAAATACAGAAATCAAGCCAGCCAACACATACAGAACACACCCACAATGCTCCAGTCTTCACCAAACTGGCTAAAGTAGAAACCAGACATGGCCAAGCTACTCCCAGTCCAGAGAATACACTTCCCAAACAGGCTTCACAGCAAGCTCCCACCTGATCAGCACTGCAGTCCCAATCCCCTCAGGGCAGGCTCGTTTCCCATTGAAACTGATACCGCTCAAAGTTTGGGAGAAGGTTTGTAGCTCGGGTGCTTGTTGTTGTGGTTCTGCTCGCCGAGCTGGGAATTTGTGTTGCAAACGTTTCGTTCCCTGTCTAGGTGACATCCTCAGTGCTTGGGAGCCTGTTGTGAAGCGCTTCTGTGATGTTTCCTCCTGCATTTGTAGTGGTTTGTCTCTGCCGTTTCCGGTTGTCAGTTCCAGCTGTCCGATGCAGTGGCAGGTATATTGGGTCCAGGTCGATGTGTTTGTTGGTAGAATCTGTGGATGAGTGCCATGCCTCTACGAATTCCCTGGCTGTTCTCTGTTTGGCTTGCCCTATAATAGTAGTGTTGTTCCAATCGAATTCATGTTGCTTGTCATCTGAGTGTGTGGCTACTAAGGCTAGCTGGTCGTGTCGTTTCATGGCTAGTTGGTGTTTGTGGATGCGGATCGTTAGCTGTCTTCCTGTTTGTCCTATGTAGTGTTTTGTGCAGTCCTTGCATGGCATTTTGTACACTACATTGGTTTTGCTCATGCTGGGTATCGGGTCCTTCGTCCTGGTGAGTTGTTGTCTGAGAGTGGCTGTTGGTTTGTGTGCTATTATGAGTCCTAGTGGTCGCAGTAGTCTGGCTGTCAGTTCGGAAATGTTCCTAATGTATGGTAGTGTGGTTAGTCCTTTGGGTTGCAGCATGTCATCGTTACGTTGTCTTTCACCTTAGGCATCTGTTGATTAAATTGTGTGGGTATCCGTTTTTGGCGAATACATTATATAGGAGTTCTTCTTCCTCTTTTTGCAGATCTGGTGTGCTGCAGTGTGTTGTGGTCCTTTTGAATGGTGTCTTGATGCAACTTCTTTTGTGTGTGTTGGGGTGGTTGCTTTCATAGTTCAGGACTCGGTCAGAAAATGCCTCAATGATCGTTAGGTTTTTATGGATCCAGAACATTCAGCAGATCCTTGAGATCTTTGTTTAGCTGGGCCCAGGGGGGAGGGATAATTGATAGAAACAATGAGATTATTAACGATTAGGTGTAATGAACTAGTGTGCATGGTGAGAGGGTCTGGTTAGTAACCTGCTAATGGGAGACACTGGACAAAGGTAAAAGCTTCAAGATAATCATTGTGACAAGGAAACTTGTCAGTCTAGAACACATTGTGAGCAAACAAACAAAAAGTTGCTGATGCTGGAAAAGTGAAACAAAAACTGGAAATGCTGGAGAAACTCTGCGTGTCTGGCAGCCTCTATGGAAAGAAAGCAGAGTGAACATTTCAGGTCCAGTGGTACTTCTCCAGTTTTGTAAATTGATCACTGGACATGAAACATTGACTTGACTTTCCCTCTACTGATGTTGCCAGACCTACTGAGTTTCACCAGCAATTTCTGTTTGTATCACATAGTTTGTGATTGGCAGTGACATGTTGCTTTGATTTGGTTTATTGTAGTCACTTATGCAAAGTACAGCAAAGAGTTTCAGTTTGCAAGCAGTACCACAGGTCGATGATAGCCAACCAGGACATACAGTTCATTGGATCTTAGACCGAGTGTGTATACAAGGTTATAATTGCACAGGAGGTGCACAAAGCAAGATCAACATTAGCAAGATCAATACTATTAAAGTTAGATCAGCAGACTGCTAACAGCAGGGGAAGAGGTTATTCTTGAATCTGTTGGTGTGCGTGATCAAGCCTCTGTAACTTCTCCCTGATGGAAGAGGTTAGAAAAGAGCATTACTGGTGTGGGAGGGGTTTTTGATGATGTTTCCACAATAACAAGAAGTGGAAACAGAGATCATGGATAGATGATTGGCTTCCATGATGGTCTGGACTTTGTACTATGCTCCATAGTTTTTGGTCATGGGAGAAGAGTTGCCATACAAGGCCATTATATACTCAGATAGAATGCTTTCAGATAGATATAGCGCATCTGGAAAGGTTGGTGAGGGTTTTATGGACATGTTGAATTTGCTAAACTGCCTGAGGAAGGAGAGGCATTGTGGAACCCTCTTGACCATCACAACTACATGAGAGGCCCTGAACAAATTGTTGGTTATCATCACTCCTACAAACTTTACACCCTCTACTCACTCCACCTCAGCATCGTTGCGGGAGATAAAGGTGTGTCCTCCTTTTTTCTTCCTGAACTCGATGATCAGTTGTTTTGTATTTCCAAAATTGAGAGAGGTTGTTATCATTGCACCACTTCATCAAGCACTCTATCTCCTTTCTGTATTCTGACTCATTGTTGTTCCTCAGGTTCATTTCAAAGAGTTGATGATTTTTGCTTCCAATAGGCTGTGCATTTGCTTGTCCATTGCTGAACAAAAACAGCACGTTATCCTCCTGAATCCCCCTTTAAACTGTCTCTGTCGTGAAAGAAGACCTTGAAATCCCTTTTACCTACCAAAGAAATCAGTAATTATATACCCTCTCACTAGACACACGCAGACAGCTCCAAAGATGAGTCAAATCAGACTCAAAACGCCAACTTTGTTTCCCTCTCCAAAGCTCCTGCCACAACTGCAGAGTTTTTGCAGCATTCTCTACGTATGTGTGGATTTTCTTACTGCAGAGGACTGATTAGGCTTGGTCATTCAGTCCATTCAAGGAGCAGATGGATGGATGTTCAGCAAGAAGGGAAATCCAAGGTTGCGTGATGAAGGCCAGAAATTGGAGTTGAGGATGATCAGATCAGCCATGATCTCATTAAAGAGTCCTGAAGAAGGGTTACACCTGAAACATCAACTTCCGCACCTCCATAGGCTGCCTGGCTTGCTTTGTTCTTCCAGACTCATGCCTGTCTATTTTGGATTCCAGCATTTGCAGTTTTTATTTCTCTAACCAACTATGGTCTCTTTAAAGGCAGAGCAGATTTGATGGGCTGAATGGCGAACTTCTGCTCCTCTCATGTTCTCATCCAATCCAATCCTTCAATCATGCAGTCATAAACAGCAGATTATCTTCTCATTATCTCATTACTGCTTGAAAGAGCTTGCTGTGTGTAAATTGGCTGCAGTGACTATAATACAAATTTGACTACACTCCAAAAGGCCATAAATGGCAGCAAAGTGCCTCTTGCAGATATATTTGGATAATCAATTGTCGCAAGTGACGTGCCGGAAGACTGGAGATTGTCAAAGGTGGTGCCACTATTTAAGAAAGGTGGGAAGGACAAGCCAGGGAACTATAGACCAGTGATTGTGACCTCGGTGGTGGGCAAGCTGTTGGAGGGAATCCTGAGGGACAGGATATCCATGTATTTGGAAAGGCAAGGACTGATTCGGGATAGTCAACATGGCTTTGTGCGTGGGAAATCATGTCTCACAAACTTGATTGAGTTTTTTGAAGAAGTATAATAGAAGATTAATGAGAGCAGAGCAGTAGATGTGACCTATATATACTTCAGTAAGGCGTTCGATAAGGTTCCCCACAAGAGACTGATTAGCAAAGTTAAATCTCATGGAATACAGGGAAAACTAGCCATTTGGATACAGAACTGGCCCAAAGGTAGAAGACAGAAGGTGCTGATGGAAGGTTGTTTTTCAGACTGAAGGCCTGTGACCAGTGGAGTGCCAAAAGAATCGGTGCTGGGCTTTTTGTCATTAGCATAAATGTTTTGGATGCAAGCGTAAGAGGTGTAGTTAGTAAGTTTGCAGACGACACAAAATCGACGTGTAGTGGACGGCGAAGAAGGTTACCTCAGATTGCCACAGCATCTGGACCAGATGGGCCAATGGGCTGAGAAGTGGCAGATGGAGTTTAATTCAGATAAATGCGAGGTGCTACATTTTGGGAAAACAAATCTTAGCAGGTTTTATACACTCAATGGTAATGTCTTTGGGAGTGTTGCTGAACAAAGAGACCTTGGAGTGCAAGTTCACAGCTCTTTGAAAGTGAAGTCACAGGTAGATAGGATAGTGAAGAAGGCGTTTGGTATGCTTTCCTTTATTGGTCAGAATATTGAGAACAGAAGTTGGGCGGTCATGTTGCGGCTGTACGGGACATTGGTTGGCCACTGTTGGAATATTGCATGCAATTCTGGTCTCCTTCCTATCGGAAGGACTGGGAGACCTGAAAGGGTTCAGAAAAGATTTACAAGGACGTTGCCAGTGTTGGTGGATCTGAGCTACAGGGAAAGGCTGAACAGGCTGGGGCTGTTTTCCCTGGAGCGTCGGAGACTGAAGGGTGACCTTATAGAGGCTCACAAAGTTATGAGGGGTGTGGATAGGATAAACAGACAAAGTCTTTTCCTTGGGGTCAGGGAGTCCAGAACTAGAGGTTCTAGGTTTAGGGTGAGAGGGGAAAGATTTAAAAGAGACCTAAGGGGCAACGTTTTCACGCAGAGGGTGGTCTGTGGATGGAATGAGCTGCCAGACGATGTGGTGGAGGCTGGTACAATTGCAAATATTAAGAGATATTTGGATGGGAATATGCGTTGGGAGGGTTTGGAGGGATATGTGTCGGGTGCTGGCAGGTAGGACGAGATTGGATTGGGATATCTGGTCGGCATGGGCGGGTTGGATAGAAAGATCTGCTTCCGTGCTGTACATCTCTGTGACTCCATGACTCTATCACTCATCGAGTGGCCCTGCAAGTTGCTTTCCAAATTCAAGTCTCGTATTTCCTTCCTCTTATGTCTCTGCCTTTATCCTCCTGCAAAACCATCCTTAAATCATTCTCTTTTCCCAAGTTCTGATCATTGTCCTGTGGGGATTGCTATCAAATATTTGTGTAATAATTGCTTTTGCAAAGCAATAATCCTAAAGGTGCAGTGGAAATGCAATTTGTTCCCATGTAACCAGGTGCCAGATATCAATTTATATTATTTTTCCTACAGAGTATCATGACGAAGTGTGGAAAGTTCTTAAAGTTCAGTTTTTTCAAGGAAAAAGTGATGGGACAAGGCGGCGTGATTTGGTATTTAAACTAGTTGACAAGGAAGGAAGGAGCCATATAAACAACAGGGTTTCATGCTCACTGTATTGTCACATTCTTACCTCACCCTTGAAAAACCACTTCATTGGCTATGAAGAACTTTGGGGCATCCTCACATCAAGAAAGGAATCGTATGAATGCAGGCTTTTCATTTTGTACGGTAGAGAGAGTGTTAGCTTGGATTTTGCTCTCAAATCTCTGCTACTGGCTCACTTCCTGAGGAGCTGAATTTAGCAAAACACACCGTGCAAGAAATCTGTGGGATCTGGAGCTTTGAACTCACTGCTTGAAGTGGTGCTCGAGGTAAAAACTCCTCTCTGCATTGAAGCAACATTGAGATATTCTCATGAAGTGTTGTAATCTACACAACTGCCATTCAGGAGTTGGAAAACATGGACAAAGCAATTCTGTGTCTTGCACGTACCTTGACCACATAAGAAAGAAGAGCAGAATTATTAGATTAGATTACTTACAGTGCGGAAAGAGACCCAACAAGTCCACACTGACCCGCTGAAACACAACCTGCCCAGACCCATTCTCCTAACACTGCGGGTAATTTAGCATGGCCAATTCACCTAACCTGCACGTCCTTGGATTGTGGGAGAAAAGAGGAGCACCCGGAGGAAACCCACGCAGAAACGGGGAGAATGTGTAAACTCCACACAGTCAGTCGCCTGAGAAGAGAATTGAACACAAGTCTCAGGTCCTGTTAGGCAGCAGTGCTATGTGCTGTGCCACCATGCCGCCCACAATTGCATATGATATGTTTCTGAACCCGATTCTCCTGCTTTCGCCTCAAAACCCTTGAACACTTTACTGATCACGAACCTATCAGTCTCTGCTTTGAAGACTCTGAGAATTGTGGTCTCCACAGCCTTCTGCAGCAATGAGTTCCGCAGATTCACCACCCTCTGACTGAAGAAACCCCTCCTCATCTCAGTTTTAAATGGTCGTCCCTTCACTCTGAGGCAATGCACTCGATACATTTGTGTGTGAGACAGTGAATGTGATGGTGAATCTAGACGAACATGTAAAGAGATGGAGAAGAGCTGAATGAGGGTCTCATGTAAAGTTTCTCTTGGGTTAATTCCAGCCCTCGACAGTTTGAGGTTGACATTCTGAAATTTATCCACTCAACGGGTATGGCTGGGGGGGAGGGGGGGAGGAATAGCGCTGTTGCCTCATGTTTGATTCCATGTCTGAGTAAAAAATGAGGTCTGCAGATGCTGGAGATCACAGCTGAAAATGTGTTGCTGGTTAAAGCACAGCAGGTTAGGCAGCATCTCAGGAATAGGGAATTCGACGTTTCGACGAATTCCTGATGAAGGGCTTATGCTCGAAACGTCGAATTCCCTATTCCTGAGATGCTGCCTAATCTGCTGTGCTTTAACCAGCAACACATTTTCAGCTGATTTCATGTCTGCGACAGTGCCTGTGTAAAGTTTGCACGTTCTCCACATGTCTACATGGGTTTCCTCCAGTTCCTTTCCACAGTCCAAAGATGTGCAGGCTTGGTGGAGTAAACATGGGAAAGGCAGGGTTCGTGGGGTAGGTCTGGGTAGGATGCTTTTCGGAGGGTGACTGTGGACTTGTGTAGCCTGCTTCCATGCTGTAGGGTTTCTCCAAAATCTAATCATTGGTCAATTGGAGAAATGGAGCTGACATTAAAGATGAATTGAAAGGCTCAAATCACTTCTCCATTTCATTGTCCTTTCTGAAGTTTGGATAGATTTTAACCGGTTAAGTTGTGGTTAATTTCAGCTTCTGTCAGTTTTAGTGTATCTGACGCTGAACACCTCGCTCCTGCCTTATCAATGGCGAACTGTTGTATCTCTCACTCAGTCCCAGGACCGTACAGAGGCCTGGTCCAGGGACTGTGACGGCCCGCTGTGGGAGGTTGAAGTTTCACAAATCCTGGGTGAAGGGGAGAGGGGGTCCCAAGGGCAAGGTCGGTAAATGGTAACCTGTTTCTTTCCACATAGACCAAGAGAACCTAGGTGAACCAGGACCTAAATGATCCCTTCATCCCTTATTGCTGGATTCCACCCAGGATTTGCTTAACTGAAGCTCCCAATGTCGAATAGTGACAGCACTGTTCGAAACATCCAGAAGGATGGTGACCAGTACTGTGCATGGAATCCAAATATAGTCTCATTAATGCACTGAGTAAGTGAATTAAAATTTGCATACATTTGTACTAAACCCTCATATAATAAATGAGTTTTCAAAAGATTTCCTACTTAACTGGTGTGTCTGCAGACTAATTTTTTTGAAATTGTTGGACTAAGACACCCTGCTCTGCCATCTCTTTTAGAATAGAATGGCCTTTATTGTCATGTGCACTCAAATGAGGACAGTGCGACGTTTGTAATGTTGCCTTTTGGTGCCAAATTGGGGACAGATTACCCAGGTACAGATACTTTAATTGATGTGACAGAATTGTGGCAATAGGAAAATCGACAAGCATGGAATATATCCAGAATGATAATATTGATTCTTCATCCTCACTTTCCATGGAACCAACACTCACTTTAACTTTTCTGTTATGCATACTTACAGAACTTCTCACTTTAAAAAAACAATCTGGTTAGCTTTCTCCTACAGAGTAAAGTCCCCATTCTCATTCATCTTTTTTTTGCTTTTTCCAGATATATAGACCAATCCTCTGACCTGCCACCTGTTTTTCCACCATTACCAGCTTTTTCTTTATGTTTGACACCACCTTTTACATTTTGAGTTGACCATGTGTTGTTGATCCACCCTTTGGAATTTTTCTTACTCGTTGAAATGTATCTGCTGTAAGATGTACACATGTGTAAAATGTTGCATAAATCGAATAAGTATTCTAACTTTTTGGAAATTCTTCCATGTATGTTCAGGGAAATCTACATATTAGTCAATATATTTGGATGCACATTTACGTATATTCTGATTACTGAAGCCAGAATGCTTGCTTCGATTATTTCATTTGTACTTTGTGTGTGACGCAGGCTATTGATATAATTTCAGGTGATTGAGAAGCATTATTTTCTGAATCTGCTGACACTGGCTTTCTGAAATTCTGCAATGTTTCTTTTGCTTCAGTTCCCAGTTTGGATCTTCCATGGTTGGAGGAAGAAATTGCACTGGATGACTTCAAGGACGTGGACAATAGCGTCTCTTTTGTTTTCATTTCTATCTCTCTCCTTTTCTGAAAGAAATTGTTGATTTTCTTTCTGATATCAATAGGGTCAATGTATATTTGCGGACGGGGATATTACCTACTATTAATTTCTTTACTAATATTACTTTTTTTTTCTTGCCGTTCTTGACTTTAAACTGTGATGGGGCTCAAATTGGAAGGAGCTATGAAGGTGTTTTTGGGATACATAAGTGCCTCGTGTTGACAGGGCGTAGGGCCCCTCACTAAGTGTCTTATATTAGGTTCAGTTTGTTGATTTTTTGCATACATAGTCAGTTGCAGTAGTTCTGGTTTGTGTATTTTTAGGCTTCTTTTTTTTCTGGTTTATGTTCAACAACTGGTAAGTCAAATTCTTCCATTTTGGAGTTGAAATGCTGTTATAGAGAGTCATGGCTATTTGTGTCCTCAATTAGAGACATACAAGATAATCAGAGGTTTAGATAGGGTGGACAGTGAGAGCCTTTTTCCAAGTATGGGAACGGCAAACACAAGAGGACACAACTTTAAAGTGAGGGGAGATAGGTATAAGACAGATGTCAGAGGTAGTTACTTTACTCAGAGAGTAGTAATGGTACAGGATGTTTTGCCTGCAACGGGAGTAGATTCGCAAAGTTTAAGTGCATTCAAGTCTTCATTCGACAGGCACATGGACGTACATGAAATAGTGTAGGTGGGATGGGCTTCAGATTAGTAAACAGGGCGGCGCAACATTGAGGGCCGAAGGGCCTGTACTGCGCTATAATGTTCTATATTCTATGTTCAATGGTGTACCTGGAATATTAGAGGGAGACATTCGCCAGTGAAGATAAAAAAGGTGCATTCTAGTCTGAGAAAGGAGAGGGTAGATATAGCCTATTCACATCTTGGTGATATGGCAATTGCAGCAGGGTGGGCTTGTTCAGGTGTATTTCTCTTCCTTCACAAGTAGGAGTATGGGAAAGGCCATAGTTATCAAGAAGAATCTTTCATTTCAGTTCCAGTTTCAGATTAAAGATGAGTACAGGCAGTTCGGCATTCATAAAGCTTCAATACATGGAGAAGGGGATGGTATTATGAATGGTTATTGTCCCCCAGCGCATCACTTTAAATTTTTGATCAATGCATTCTCAAACTGATGGCTCTTGCGCCACAGCAGATTATTATAGGGGGAGACTTTATTTGCCTTATAGATCCCACGGTTGAACAAATGCCTGGAGGACCCTCAACAGTTTCTTTACAATCTGAGCAACAAGCAGATTTACGTGCGGAAGTGGGATTGGGAGCTACCTGGAGGTGTCCCCATCCCACGGGGAGGGACATTACGTTTTTACTAATCTGCACAAGTGTCATTTTAGGATTGATCTTTTCATAACTTCTGCGTTATCCTTGAAGGCCGTCACATTTTGTAAAATTGGAAACTTCACTAATTCTGATCCCGCTACAGTATGTTTAGAAATTGAGGTTAAGGGCAATGTTACAGGCCGTCAACATTGGCGAATGGATCCCTTTATTCTGAAGTCCATCGAATAATTCTTCACCATTAAATGTATAAGTCCTGCAAAGATTAGCTTTCCCAAAATGCAGCATCTCACATTTATCTGAATTAAACTCCATCTGCCACTCCTCAGCCCATTGACCCATCTAGTCAAGATCCTGTTATAATCTGAGGTAACCCTCTTCGCTGTCTACTGCACCTCCAATTTTTGTGTCATCTGCAAACTTATTAACCAAACCTCTTATGGTCGCATCCAAATCATTCATGTAAATGAGAAAAATTAGAGGACCCAGCACCGATTCTTGTGACACTCCACTGGTATAGCATTGTGTGTTTTTGTTGGTTTATTGCGGTTGTACTTTTGTAATTTTACAGAAGGTTCTATCTCTTTCAATCAATATATTCACATGAAAAGAAAAGGGACCTGACGGACAATATTTTTAAAAAAGTACAATAAATGGCCATAGGAAGTGGCGGAGGCTGGAAATATTACAAAGTTAAAAGACATTTGGATAGGTTTTTGAGGAGAAAGGGTTGAGAGGGGAACAGGGCAAATGCTGGCAAATGGGACTAGATTTATTTAGGATATTTGGTTGGCATAGATGGGTTAGACAGAAGGTCTGTTTCTGTACTGAGCATCTCGATGACTCTTTGACTCTCTAACTGAGATGAGGAATTGCTTCAAACTCATTGTTGCAGAATGATGTGGAGACCTAGTCATTGAGTGTATTTAAGATAGAGACAGATCGCTTCTTGATGAGTAAAGGGAGCAGGTTTGCAGGGAGAAGGCAGGCAAAGGGGGACTGAGAAAGAAATCAGCCATGATCAAATGGTGGAGGAAACCCAATTGGTGTATGACCTCATTCTGCTGCATCTTATAGCCAGCAGAAGGGAATCTGTCAACTGGATATATTAGTGACTGTCTTATATTTGTCACCCCTAGTCTCCATCACAAGTGATAACATGGTATCCTAATGCTGTCAAGCTCCTTCATAACCTGTTGAATACGTCAGATAAAAAGACTGGTATTTGCATAGTGCCTTTAATGATATCTCAAAGCTTCTTCCAGTCCATGACGTATTTCAGAATTGTATTCAATGTTGTAATGTGGACCATAAGTTAGCCAGTCTGGACAGAGCAGGCTCCAATAAAAAGCAATGTGAACAGGCTTTTTTAGATTAGATTACTTACAGTGTGGAAACAGACCCTTCGGCCCAACAAATCCACACCGACCCGCCGAAGCCCAACCCACCCATACCCCTACATTTTACCCCTTACCTAACACTACGGGCAAGTTAGCATGGCCAATTCACCTGGCCCGCACATCTTTGGACTGTGGGAGGAAACCGGAGCACCCGGAGGAAACCCACGCAGACACGAGGAGAACGTGCAAACTCCACACAGTCAGTCCCCTGAGTTGGGAATTGAACCCGGGTCTCAGGCGCTGTGAGACAGCAGTGCTAACCACTGTGCCACCGTGCCGCCCACCAAAATAATTAGGTCATCTAATTATTTTGATGTTGGATGAGAGATAAATATTGGCTGTGGGTTTTTTTTTACATTCACCTCTACACAACGTTTGGATCAAATCCTAACACTGCAGCACTCCCTCAGTACTACACTCGTGTCAGTCTTGGTTTTTAATGGTCGTGTCACACATTGCAAGCTCAGACCACCTACGTTCTCCTCCAAATTATTAATATACGGTGTCTCAGCACTGATCACTGCACAACACCACTGGTCATAGATCTCCAGTCAGAAAGATACACTTCCATCGTCCTCATCAATCTTCTTTTTCACTTCCTCAAAAACTTCAGGAAGTTTGTCAGATGTGACCTCTCATCTGCTTTGCCGTTTAATAAGATCATAGCTAATCTGATCATTCTCAAATTGACTTTCTGGCCTTAACTTCATAAACTTTGATTCCCTTCCTCGTTAAAAATCTGTCCAACTCAGCTTTGTATATACTGAATGACCCAACCTCAACAACCCTCTGCAGCATCAAATTCCACACAAACTCCAAGAATGCTGGAGAAACTCAACAGGTCTGGCAGCAGCTGAGATGAGAGAAGTATTTCACATCCAGTATGACCCTTGTTCAGAGCTGATTGTGTCTGTCCAGTGGAAGGGTGTCGAAAATGTTGATATAAGTGATAGGTTTGAGAGGGTTCACAGTCCCTTTCTCACCACAGAGGCACAGCCCTGCAATGTAAAAGGGAATTCAAGAAGTAACCATGGAGTGCGGAAACTAATGCCTCAGCCTCCTTGAAAGCTAATTCATCAACCCTTTGAAATTATCTGGAAGAATCTCAATTTCATTACCAATCACAAGGTATCCTCCAAAAATGAAAATTGCTCGAGAAAATGTAGTAGTGTCACTGGACCGAAAATGTTGTCTCTTCTTTCTCTTCACTCACGCTGCCAGATTGCTGATTCTCACCAGCAATGTCTGTTTTTGTAGCATACCTTAGCAGTGAAAATTGAAGTCTATAGCACACCTAGTCATCAAAAAACCAAGAGTTCCAAATGCTGGTAATCTGAAACAAAACAGAAATTGATGGGAGATGCTGCAACAGCTGCTGAGTTTCAGTTTTCCTGTAACAGACTGACACAGAACATTACTGTAAAACTCAACACATGTCACAAATCCTCATTCACTGTCACCCAGTCAAATTCATCTTTAAGTTTTCATTGGTGTTTCATTCAATGGGCTTCAATAATGCTTCTAAATCTTTAATGTGACAATTTCACAAAAGCCTTTTCAAGTCCTGGATCAAATTCCCTCTGAATCCTAATTGTATCTTCAGTCGAAAGTTCAATCAATTCAGATAAACATGACTTGCTTTGAATAAACCCACACTGTCTTTCCTCAATTATCCAGAATTACTTAACGGTGTTGAATATTATCCTTAAAATTTCCCACCACCAAGGTTAATCACACTGACGTGTTGCTGCAGCTTTACATTGACACTTTATTTAGAAACCAAAACATTGACAATACTACAATATTGAATGAAATTTTGACTGTAAAAACAGTATTGCAGGGCAGGAGGGGAAAGGGGACTGGACCAGCTAAATACTCTATCCATGGTGTGAAACATGTGGATGTTCCCATTGACTAACACAAATCAATTTGCAGATAACACTAAAATAAGCAGTACTGTGGACTGTGAGGAAGGAAATTGCAACAGGAAAGTGATTAGCTGGGGAAGTGGGCCGAGAAATGGCAAGTGGAGTTTAATACACACACGTCTGAGGTCCTGCGTTGTGGAAAGTCAAATCAAGGTGAGCATTTCATGATGAATATTAGGGCCTTAAAGAGTGTAGTAGAACAGAGGGACTTGGAGGTCAGGTACACGGTTCTCTGAAAGTGGAGCCACTGGGAGACAGGACAATCACGAAGGCTTTGGCACATTGGCACTGTCAGGGCACTGAGTTTAGAAGTTGGGAAGTTATGTTACAGTTGTGTAGGACATTGGTGAGGCTGCATTGAGTCATAGAGCTGTACAGCATGGAAACAGACCCTTCAGTCCACCCTTCCATGCCGACCAGATATCCCAACCCAATCTACTCCCACCTGACAGCACCCGGCCCATATTCCTCCAAACCCTTCCTATTCATATACCCATCCATATATGCCTCTTAAATGTTGCAATTGTAACAGCCTCCACAAATCCTCTGGCAGATCATTCCATACACGTTCCACCCTCTGCATGATAAAGTTGCCCCTTATGGGGTCTCTTTTGCGTCTTTCCCCTCTCACCCTAAACCTATGCCATCTAGTTCGGGACTCCCCAACTCCAAGGAAAAGATTTTATCTATTTACCCTATCTATGCCACTCACAATTTTTTAAACCTCCATAAGGTCACCCCTCAGCTCCGACGCTCCAGGGAAACCGCCCCAGCCTGTACAGCCTCTCCCTGTAGCTCAGATCCTCCAACCCTGGCAATATCCGTGTAAATCTTTTCTGAACCCTTCCAAGTTCCAATAGGAAGGAGACCAGAATTGCACGCAATATTCCAATAGTGGCCTAACCAATGTCCTGTACAGCCGCAACATGACCTCCCAACTCTTGTACTCAATATTCTGACCAATAAGGGACAGCATACCAAACGCCTTCTTCACTATCCTATCTAACTGCGACTCCACTTCCAAGGAGCTATGAACTTGCACTCCAACACTACCTAGGACCTTACTATTAAGTGTATAAATCCTGCTAAGATTTGCTTTTCCAAAATGCAGCACTTTGCATTTACCTGAATCAAACTCCTTCTGCCACTTCTCAGCCTATTGGCCCATTGGCTCATCTGGCCCAGATCCTATTGCAATCTGAGGTAATCCTCTTCGCTGTCCACTACACATCCAATTTTGGTATCATCTGCAAACTTACTAACTGTACCTCTTACGCTCGCATCCAAATCATTTATGTAAATGACAAAATGTACAGGGCTAAAGTACCAATCCTTGTGGCACTTCACTGGTCACAGGCCTCCAGTTTGAAAAACAACCCCCCACCACCACCCTTTGTCTTCTACCTTTGAGCCAGTTCCGAATCCAAGCGGCTAGTTGTCCCTGTATTCTGTGAGATCTAACCTTACTAATCAGTCTCCCATAGGGAACCTGGTCTAATGCTTTACTGAAGTACATATAGATCACATCTACTGCTCTGCCCTCATCAATCCTCTTTGTTACTTCCCCAAAAAACTTAACCAAGTTTATGAGATATGTTTCCCACGCACAAAGCCATGTTGACTATCCCAAATCAGTTCTTGCCTTTCCAAATACATGTACATCCTCTCCCTCAGGATTCCCTCCAACAGTTTGCCCACCACTGAGGTCAGGATCACCGGCCTATAGTTCCCTGGCTTGTCTATCCCGCCCTTCTTAAACAGTGGCACCACGTTTGCCAACCTCCAGTCTTCCGGCACCTCACCTGTGACTATTGATAATACAAATATCTCAGCAAGAGGCCCAGCAATCACTTGTCTAGCTTCCCACAAAGTTGTCAGGTACTCCTGATCGTGACCTGCAGATTTATCCACCTTTGACCGTTTCAAGACATCCAGCACTTACTCCTCTGTAATATGGACATTTTTCAAGGTGTCACTATCTATTTCCCTACAGTCTATATCTTCCATATCCTTTTTCACAGTAAATACTGACGCAAAATATTCATTTAGTATCTCCCCCATTTTATGTGGCTCCACACAAAGGCCGCCTTGCTGATCTTTGAGGGGCCCTATTCTCTCCCTAGTTAACCTTTTGACTTTAATATATTTGTCAAAACCCTTTGGATTTTCCTTAATGCTATTTGCCAAAGCTATCTCATGTCCCCGTTTGACCTCCTGATTTCCCTCTTAAGAATACTCCTACTTGCTTTGTACTCTTCTAAGGATTCCCTCGATCTAACCTGACATATGCTTCCTTCTTTTTCTTAACAAAACCCTCAATTTCTTTAGTCATCCAGCATTCCCTATACCTACTAGCCTTCCCTTTCAACTTTCTCTGGATTCTTGTTATCTCATTTCTGAAGTCTTCCCATTTTCCAGCCGTTCCTTTACCGGCGAACATCTGCCTCCAATCAGTTTTTCAAAGTTCTTGCCTAATACCGTCAAAATTGGCCTTTCTCCAGTTTAGAACTTCAACTTTTAGATCTGGTCAATCCTTTTCCATCACTATTTTAAAACGAATAGAATTATGGTCGCTGGACCCAAACTGCTCCCCCACTGACACCTCAGTCACCTACCCTGCCTTATTTCCCAACAATAGGTCAAGTTTTGCACCTTCTCCTGTAGGTATATCCACATTCTGAATCAGATAATTGTCCTGAACACACTTAAGAGATTCCTCTCCATCTATGGCAGTCCCAGTCGATGTTTGGAAAGTTAAAATCCTCTACCATTACGACCCTATTATTCTTACAGATAGCTGAGATCTCCTTACAAGTTTGTTTATCAATTTCCCTCTGACTATTGCGGGGTCGATATGTACAATCCCAATCAGGTGATCATCCCTTTCTTATTTCTCAGTTCCACCCAAATAACTTCCCTGGATGTATTTCCAGGAATATCCTCCCTTAGAAAAGCTGTAATACTATCCCTTATTTTGCCACTTCTCCTCCTCTCTTGCCTCCCTTTCTATTATCCTTCCTGTAGCATTTGTATCCTGGAACATTCAGCTGCCAGTCATGCCCATCCCTGAGCCATGTTTCCGTAATTGCTATAATATCCCAGTCCCATGTTCGTCACCATGCCCTAAGTTCATCTGCCATTCCCTGTTAGTCCCCTTGCATTGAAATAAATGCACTTTAATTTATTAGTCCTACCTTGTCCCTGCACTTGGAGTATTGGGTACAGTTTTGGTCTCCTTGCTGTAGGAAGGATGTTATTAAACTAGAAAGAGTGCAGAAGACATTTACAAGGATCTTGCCTGGACTCAATGGTCTTGAGTTACAGGGAAAGGTTGGACACATGCAGACTTTTTTTCTTTAGACCGAAGGAGACGGAGTGAGGGGGGAATCTTACAGAAGTGAATAAGTTCATGAGAGTCATGGATACGGTGAATGTACTCAGTCTTTTACCCAGCGTTGCAGAATCAAGGAAGAGAGGACATCAGTTTCCAGATAGCAGGAAAAGAATAAAAAGGGGCAATTATTTGACGGAGAGGGTGGATTGCATACAGAATAAGCTGACAGCGAAGTGGTTGCAATGGATGCATGAACAGCATTTCAAAGAAATTTGGAGAAATAGGAAAAGTTTAGAAGGATATGGGTCAAGTGCAGGGAAATGAGGTTAGCGTGGATAGACCATTTGGTTGGCATGGACCAGTTTGGGCAGAAGCGCCTCTCTCTATGATGTAGGATTCTATCAATCTCTGATTCTAAAACCCAAAAGTAGGTAGCAATGACTGAAGGTCCAGAGTAAAAGTGGGATAATTTCCAGGCAGCTAACACTCCAATGACTTGAAATAGTGATTTTCAAAATAATTCAGACAAAGTTGGAATGCAAGGTGTAAGGATACATATTCTGGAGACATTGACAAATACAATCTTAACAGGTTTACTCTCTTAGATTTATTAATGAAGAACTTTTTTAAAAAAGCCTTACTTACACTCTAGTGAATCACAGATGTTTATTTGATTGAAGAAACTATTTTCAAATTTGATACTGCCCTCCAAAATAAATTATAATTACATAAATGTAAACATTGTCAAAATCTGAATTGGTTCCGCACACACAGTGCTGGAGTAATTAATGATTTTTTATCAAACATACATTTTCATTGGGCTGACTTAAGGATTATCTCAGTGGAGATAATGATGATAGACAATAACTCAGGGACAAGTGATAACTGTAATTCCAACTACATTGCAGTTTGTACCCGCTGAACGGTTTCAACCACGGTTAAATATTATCTGATTATGATATAAATGATCAGTTCACCCATCACTTTCAAATCTGAGGTTTTCAAATTTTCCAATTTTATGAAAGAGCAGCAAAATTCTGGACAATCGTTACAAACCTGAACAAAACAAAACCAATCTCGCTATGTTACTAAATCATGTACATTACTGACACTTGATGGAAGTCTAAAGATCAGTCTGAAATATTTATTGTGATTGAGCCCAGTCCCCCCGCAAAGACCCCACTGACCCTGCAGGGAAATGATTTGGTGTCCCCCTGGAAAGATTCCCCTGAGCCCAGTCTGAGACCCAATGACTGATTCATCTCCAACACCGTCATGTAGCGCCACCTCCCGCCTGTGGAGCAACATTACAGGCAGGAAGGTCCCCGGGTTCCTGCAGCTCACAGCTCATTCTACCCAGTCAGTCCCTCTCGACAATTGAGCTTCTATTTGTTTCTTCTCTCCCCCTCCTTCTTTCCCCCAGACTGAGACCGACTCCCATCAGTTTACAGCTGGCAGGAGGCAGGGGGACGGGGTGAAATTATGGGATGGATCTGTCAGTGCCCTTTAATCCCGCAGATTGTCAGCGGGGTGGAGTTTTTCCCGCCGTCATTCAATCCCAGATTGAAGATGGGAAAGAGCCTCTCAGTGAAAGTATGGGTGAAAGTGTGGAGATGGGACATGGTGCCCGCATTGTACAATGACATCTGTCCACCCTCATAGTCCAGGAAAACCCCGATCTTCCGGGGATTCACACTCGGGGAGAGGGGGGTCAGTGAGGGGGAGGTGACGGCAAAATAACCGCATCCGGGTAACAGCCTCACAGTCCAGAATCCGGAGTCCGGGCTCAGGTCGGTCCACCCTTTCCTCTCCACAGACTCTCGGGCCACTCCCAGAAACCACTCAGTCTTCTCTCCCACCTCCACCTCCCAGTAATGTCTCCCTGATGTGAATCCCTCTGATCCCAGGACACATCGCCAGGTATCAAATCTCTCCGGGGAGTCAGGGAGCGACTGCTGTTCGTCTCCGAATGTCACACTGGTCTGGTCCTCAGACAGGATGAGCTGGGGATGCGCTGTGTTCGGATCCAGAGTCAGAGAGGCTGGAGCTGGGGGAGAGATCAAATAACACCATCAGAGAGAGAGGGAGAGAGAGCGGGGAGCAGGTAGTTAGGGGTTCAGCGTTGGAGGGGATGGGAGTTAAGGAGAGATAAGGCGAGTCTGGAAAAGGGGAGTTTGAAGGAGGGGAGGGACAGGGAAAGGGGAGGGAGAGACGGAGAGTGCAGAGAGTGATGATAGTGGTGGAATGAGTAGGAAGAACAGGTAAGGTGGAGGGGTGGGGAGGGAGGAGTGAGGGAGATGAGAGGGCTCATTTGCAGGGGCATGCGTTGGGAAATGAAATGTACAGGAAGATCAGAACCCTAACCATAACCCTTTCGCAGGAGGGAGGGGAAGGTTTAAGAGAAGGGAGAGTGAGGAGATGTGGGAAAAAGGGTGGAAAGTGAGGAGAGGTAGAGAGAGAGGAGCGCTGAAAATGTGTTGCTGGAAAAGCGCAGCAGGTCAGGCAGCATCCAAGGAACAGGAGAGTCGACATTTCGGGGATGAGCCCTTCTTCAGGAAAGGAGGAGGGCCGAGTGAAGGGGCAGTATGAGAGAGAGAGAGAGAGAGGTGGAGAATCAGGAGGAGCTCAGAAGAAGTTGAGCAATGGGAGGGTTGAGTGCTCAGGTGAGAGCCATTTGAAGGGGTATCCCTCGGGGACGATCACCTGGGGAGCCAGGTGGAGTGGGGAGAAGAAGGGCGGGATTGTGTGGATGGAAAGTGTGATGGTAGTGGCAAAGGTTAGAGTGTGCTGGGGAGGGTGGGAACGGGGGACAGAGAGTGTGCCAGCAATGGAGGGAGAAAAAGTACTAAGGGGTGGGGAAGGAGAGTGAGCATAAGGGGGTGTGGGACAGCATAGGGGAGTGTCAGATGGTGGGGGAGGGGAGAAGTGGGGAGAGAGTGAAGAGTTTCCTGAGAGTGAAGGGTATGAACAGGTTGGGGGAGGGTATTGTGAGGGAGAGGGCAGAATGAGGGAGAGAGAGAGAGAGAGATGGGGCATGCACTGGGAGGGGAGATGGCTAGGTCCAGGAGGAAGAGACAGATTAGGAGGGGAGAGTGAGTAGGAGAGTGACGGTGACGAAAGGAGGAAGGGAAAGTGAGAGGAAGGGGAAAAAAGAGGTGAGTGTAAGGGAAAGTGATCATGAGGGGTTCAATAACAAGAGGAAGGGAGCATGAGGGTGAGGGGAAAGGGAGATTGGCATAGGGGTTGGTAAATGCAAAAGAAAAGGGATGAATGAGGTGCTGTGAGGGGGTGGGAATGGGAATAGTGAGGAGAGGCAGGAGTGATGTGCAGCAAGGGAATGGGGAGACTGAGGGACGGGTAGACTGAGGTTGCATTTGTAAAGAAGAGTATAGCGAGGGGGGAGTATCTGTAGACTAGGAGGAAATGAGGGGAGGTATTTAACCCCAGGACATGGAATGGAAGAGTTAAGAAATGGAGTAAGTGATGGAGGAGGGAATGATTGCAAGCTGAGCAAGGATATGGGAGAGGATGTGGTGGTTATGTGAGTGGAGGGGACTGTTTGGGATGCTGCAGGGGAGAGTGAGTGATAGTATAGAATGGGAGGGTGACAACAGGAGGTCTGCAAAATAAGTGGTCATTTGATGTTTGGAGATCGGGAGAGTGAGTGGGAAGGTCGGAAGATGGAGGTACGGTGAATGAGGAGAAGAAAGAAAGGGTGGTTCCGTTTGGCCAGGGAAGGGAAGAGTGAGTGGGAGAGGAGAATGAGTGGCAGGGAGTGACAGGATATATAAGGATGTGTTAAGAGGACAGAGAATTAATACATGTGAGGAAGTGAGAGAGTGCAAAATAAGGCCTTGTGTGGATTCTAGAGGTGAATGAACTTAAGAATGACGTATAGTCTGTGCAGGGGGAGAGGAGAGTCAAGATGAGGAGAGTGTAGCATGGGGGTTTCAAAGGAAGGTTCTGGATTAGTGGTGCTGGAAGAGCACAGCAGTTCAGGCAGCATCCGAGGAGCAGTAAAATTGATGATTCGGGCAAAAGCCCTTCATCAGGAATACAGGCAGAGAGCCTGAAGCGTGGAGAGATAAGCTAGAGTAGGGTGGGGGTGGGGAGAAATTAGCATAGAGTACAATAGGTTAGTGGGGGAGGGGATGAAGGTGATAGGAAAGGGAGGGCGGAGGGTGGAGTGGATAGGTGGAAAAAAAGATCGGCAGGTCAGACAAGTCATGGGGACAGTGCTGAGCTGGAAGTTTAGAACTGGGGTGAGTTGGGGGAAGGGGAAATGAGGAAACTGCTGAAGTCCACATTGATGCCCTGCGGTTGAAGTGTTCTGCGGCAGAAGATGAGGCATTCTTCCCCCAGGCATTGGGTGATGAGGGAGCGACTGTGAAGGAGGCCCAGGACCTCCATGTCCTCGGCAGAGTGGGAGGGGGAGTTGAAATGTTGGGCTACAAGGCGGTATGGTTGATTGGTGCGGGTGTCCTGGAGATGTTCCCTAAAGGGCTCTGCTAGGAGGCGTCCAGTCTCCCCAGTGTAGAGAAGACCGCATCGGGAGTAACGGATACAATAAATGATATTAGTGGATGTGCAAGTAAAACATTGATGGACATGGAAGGCTCGTTTAGGGCCTTGGACGGAGGTGAGGGATGCGGTGTGCACGCAGGTTTTGCAATTCCTGCGGTGACCGGGAAAGGTGCAAGAATGGGAGGGTGGGTTGAAGGGGAGCGTGGACCTGACCAGGTGATCACGAAGGGAATGGTCTTTGCAGAAGGTGGAAAGGGGTGGGTAGGGAAATATATCCCTGGTGGTGGGGCCTGTTTGGAGGTGGCGGAAATGTCGGCAGATGATTTGGTTTATGTGAAGGTTGGTAGGGTGGAAGGTGAGCACCAAGGGCGTTCTGTCCTTGTTATGGTTTGAGGGGTGGAGTCTGAGGGCAGAGGTGCAGGTTGTGGACGAGATGCATTGGAGGGCGTCATAAACCACGTGGGAAGGGAAATCGCGGTCTCTAAAGAAGGAGGCCATCTGGTGTGTTCTGTGGTGGAACTGGTCCTCCTGGGAGCAGATATGGCCGAAGCGGAGGAATTGGGAATACGGGATGGCATTTTTGCAGGAGGTAGGGTGGGAAGAAGTGTAATCCAGGTAGCTGTGGGAGTCGGTGGGTTTGTAAAAAGTGTCAGTGTCAAGTCGGTCGTCCTTAATGGAGATGAAGAGGCCCAGGAAGGGGAGGGAACTATCAGAAATGGTCCAGGTAAATTTGAGGTCAGGGTGGAATGTGTTGGCGAAGTTGATGAATTGCTCAACCGCCTCGCGAGAGCACGAGGTGGCGCCAATGCAGTCATCAATGTAGCGGGGGAAGAGGTGGGAAGTGGTGCCAGTGTAATTACGGAAGATCGACTGTTCTACATAGCCAACAAAGCTGGGGCCCATCCTGGTGCCCATGGCTACCCCTTTGGTCTGAAGGAAGTGGGAAGTTTCGAAGGAGAAATTGTTAAGGGTGAGGACCAGTTCGGTCAAACGAATGAGAGTGTCGGTGGAAGGGTACTGTTGGGGAGATTGGGAGAGGAAGAAACTGAGGGCTTGGAGGCCCTGGTCATGGTGGATGGAGGTGTGGAGGGATTGGCTATCCATGGTGAAGATGAGGCATTGGGGGCCGGGGAAATGGAAGTCTTGGAGGAGGTGGAGGGTGTAGGTGGTGTCTTGAACGTATGTGGGAAGTTCCTGGACTAGGAGGGATAGGACAGTGTCGAGGTAGGTAGAAATGAGTTCAGTGGGGCAGGAGCATGCTGAGACAATGGGTCGGCCAGGGTGGTCAGGCTTGTGGATCTTGGGAAGGAGGTAGAACCGGGCTGTGCGGGGTTCCCGGACTACGAGGTTGGAAGCTGTGGGTAGGAGATCTCCTGAGGTGATGAGGGTCTGTATGGTCAGCCACTCCCTCACCACCCAACGCCTGGAGGAAGAACGCCTCATCTTCCGCCTTGGAACACTTCAACCCCACGGCATCAACGTGGACTTCAACAGTTTCCTCATTTCCCCTTCCCCCAGCTCAGCACTGTCCCCATGACTTGTCCTGACTTGTCCTACCTGCCTAACTTCTTTTCCACCTAACCACTCCCCCCCCTACTGACGTACCACCTTCATCCCCTGACCCACTCACCTATTGCACTCTATGCTACTTTCTCCCCACTCCCACCCTCCTCTAGCTTATCTATCCACGGTTCAGGCTCCCTGCCTGTATTCCTGATGAAGGGCTTTTGTCCGAAACGTCAATTTTACTGCTCCTCGGATGCTGCCTGAACTGCTGTGCTTTTCCAGCACCACTAATCCAGAATCTGGTTTCCAGCATCTGCAGTCATTGCTTTTACCCTGTTTCAAAGGAGGACAGAGTTGGGTCTCGGAAGTTGAGCGAGTCTGTGAATGTGGAGGAGGTGAGTAAATTTGAGGATGAGGTGGAGGGGGATAGATGTGGAGGTGAGAGTGAAGGCGAAGAGGAGTGTAAGGAGACAAGATTAAAAGGGAAGGGAGTGTCGGGGTGGGGCAATCATGGCAGAGTGATTATGGAGGAATGGAGTTGAGGGGGATGGCGAACATGAGACAGGAGTGAGGGGCAGTGCAAGGCAGAGGGTGAGAGCACAGCTAGGTTGAGGGGAGAATGACAGGATTGGGAAGCTATGGTCGAGGATAGTGAGGGAGTGGGAAGAGTGAGCTGAGATGGTGGGAGGAGTGAACAGGAGGGAGCTGTAAGGTTGAGGGGGAATGGGAGAGCAGGAGAGAGTGAGGGGGCATTGATGGGGAGGTGTGGGCAAGCAGACTGCCAGGGGATGTAGAGTGACAAGGAGAGTGAGGATGGGAGAGGTGGAGGCGAGTGAGGTGAGGTGGGGGAGAGGGAATTGTGAAGTTTGGACAATGAAGGGAGGGTGGGAGAGGACTGAATGGTGCACAATCGAGAGGAATGGATGGATGTGGGGAATGTGGAGGTGAGTAGGATGGAGGGTGGGAATACAATGAGGCTATGGTCTGTCAGGCTACAGGATGGTTAATGGCAGGTACAAACCAAGGTCGAAGGGAGAGTGACCGGGATGGGAAGCTGAGCGAGAGGGGACAATGAATGAGCGACAAGAGTAAATGGAGAGTGAGCAGTGGGCAGGCAGAGAGTGGGAGATTTTGGGCGTGGCTAGTGAGAGTATGGTCAGAGATGGGAGTGGGGAGTGAGCAGAAAGGAGACAACGAGAGGAGGAGAGAGTGGGGTGGGAGATCAGGAGGGAGTGTTGGTTGGAGGGAGGGCGTGGAGAGTGAAATCCATGGACCAGTGATGGGGAGGGAGGGTGAGGAGAGTGGGGCCTGCATGGAGATGGAAGGGGAATGCAGTGGGGGATAGGGATAAGGAAACTGAGGAGAGAACGAGGGGGTGAATAAAGAGGTGGGCTGAGGGTGGAGATGGGGAGAGGCGTGATAAAGAAAATGGAGAGGGAAATTGGTAGCGAGGGGGATGGGGAATGAAAATGAGGAGGATGACTTGGACGAGGAGAATCAGAGAGATGGGAGGAGAAAGTGAAAGCAAATGTGTGGGGGAATGCATAGAGTGTGGGGGTGAGTTAGGGGTGTGACAATGTTACAGTTTAAATAAGGTTAGGTTTTCCTTGTGTTTTGTTTTAGGGGCTTATAAACACATAGTTTCCTATGTGTCTGGTTTGTATGGGTGTTTGGGCCAATTTGATCACGGATAACAGATCCTGCCTCAGGAAAAGGCTTTCAAGTTTAATGAAACACTTGTCCAATGGAAGGGGAGTCTCCAGTTCTCCCAGGTCAGCTTAACGCTTGTTTTGGTTTGGTTTGGCACGCAGTCAGTTTTTTGAGGCTGCGGATCAAAGAAACGGCTCCATGCTGACTCTCTCTCTGACATCTCTCCTGGGAGAACCTCGGCTTGAGTTTTCCTTTTTTTTGCCAAGGGGGTGTTTATGGGGATGTTGCAAATATTGGGAATCATTAAGTTGTGATCAAGTCAGTTGGGTTTTTAAATACTTACGTTATCCTGAGGAGATAGGACAACTTCGGGGTGGTGGATGGGAGTTGTGGGGGTGAGAGAATGAGGGACAATGTGAGGCCTGAGTGATGTGAGGGGAAAGGGAGTCTTCACAAGGAAGAATTTTAAAAACAAGGAGCATTCCTGAAACAGAGAAAACCTGCAGAATCGCCAGTGACAGAGTGACCTGGGTGTCCTACTGCATGAGACAGAAAATGTTCAATGCAGGAGCAGTGAGTAATTAAGAAGGTGAATGGCAGATTAATCTTTTTGCTGAGGTAAGATGAACATAGCAGTAAAAATGTTATCCTTTAGTTATTGAGAGAAATGGTGAGTCCACTCCTTGAGCCACAGAGTTAAAGAAAGTGAACTTGACATTGTCCTAGAGGCTGCTGTCTGATCTGAGGGAGAAAGCTAGTGGTGAGTTTATTATTAGCATCACCATCCTTCACTGATGGGGCATGGATGAGAAGACAGGATCTCTACAGTGTAGGAACTGAATCTACACTGTTGCTGTTAGTCTGTATCAGATGGCAACTGCCCAGCCAATTAAGCTAACCAGCCGACATAGCTCGAGCGGAACACAGCATCAAATGAGGCCCTTCAGCCCATTGTGGCCATGCTAGTCATCAAGGGCCTATCAAATTCTATTCTATATCCCAGCAGCTAGGGAACTTGGGGAAATAAATAGTGATGTCTTGAAAAGGGTTCACATTACAGAAGAGGATGCGCTGTCGAGGTCTTCAATTGTGCAAAGCTGGAGAAATCCTCGGGAACAGAAACTAGAGAAACTCGGGAAGAGATTGCTGGACCCATTGCTGACATATTTGTATTAACAACAGCCACAGGCGAGGTGCCAGAACTGGAGGTCGGCTAATTTGGTGCCATCATTTAAGAAGGGCTGTCAGTAAAAGCGAGGGAACTGGAGGCCAGTGAGCTTCACATCAGTGGTCGGTAAGTTATTGGAGAGTTTGGGAGAGGATTTACATGCATTTAGAAAGGCAAAAGACGAATTCGAAATCTTCATCATTGCAAGTGAGAAATCGCTTCTTGATTGAGTTTTTTGAAGATGTTACAAAGTAGATTGATGAAGACACAGCAGTAGACATTGTGCCTGTGGACTTCAGCAAAGCATTCAATAAGGTTCTGCATGGCAGACTGGTTAGTAATGTTAGATCACATGGGATTCAGGGGGAGCTAGCCATCTCAGTAAAAAATTGGATTGAAGGGAGGAGGCAGAATGTGATGATAGAGGGTTGCTTTTCAGACTGGAGACCAGCGGTATGACACGGGGTCGGTGCTGTGCCTCATTGCTTTTGGTCATGTATATAAATCATTTGGGTGCAAACATCAGAGGCATGGTTTGTAAGTTGGTCCATCTCAGACATCTTCTTGATCTCTCTGTTCGCATTTCCAGCAACAGTCTCCATGTGGATGGTTACTATAAACCCACAGACTCTCACAACTACCTGGACCACAACTTCTCCCACTCAGTATCCTGCAAGAACTCCACCCCATTCTCCCAATTCCTCTGTCTCTAGCATATCTGCTTGGATGAGGAGACATTCCTCTCAAGCATCCCAGGTGTAAACCTATTTTAAACAAAGTGCATTCCCCCACTCTCTCATCCAGACAGCCCTCCACCTCACCACCTCCATTCTCCATTCCACTGCTCTAAACATTCCTAACTCAACGCAATAAAGACTGAGGCTCCCCCTTGTTCTCACCTAACACCCCACCAGTCACCGCATCCAACACATCATCCTCAAACACTTCTGCCAACTCAAACTAGACCCAATATTCAAGAACATCATCCCCTGCCAATCTCTTTCTGTCTTCCACAAGGACTGTTCCCTTCGCCAGGCCTACATTTGCATCACTCTCCCCACCGACACCACCACCCCCACCAAAATCCCACGTACCTTTCCCTGCAACCGGAAAAGATGCAAAACCTGCCGGTACACCATGCGCTCAGCTCCATTCAGGGCCCCAGACAGTCCTTCCAGGTGAGAGAAAGGTTCACCTGCCTCTCTTACAATCTAGTTTACTGCATCAGGTGCTCCACATGTGGTCTTCTCTACATCGGAGGGACCAAACATAAACTGAGGGAACAGTTCACTGAGCATCGCAGCCAGGTCTGTAGGGGCTGACCGGACCTCCCAGTCACTACCCATGTAGTTCCCCTTTCCAATCCTTTTCCGACATGACCATCTTTGGCGTCCTCCATAGCCACAATGAATCAAGTCCCAAACTGGAGGTCAAAAATGTATAAGCCCTTCTTCAGGATTCGCCTGCTACTTTGATGCTGCCTGACCTGCTGTGCTTTTCCAGCAACAAATTTTTAAGCTTTGATCTCCAGCATCTGCAGTCCTCACTTTCTCCCAAACTGGAGGAACCACACCTCTTCTGCGTGCACGGTCGATAGCCCAGAGGACCAATGATGAGTTCGTCTACTTCAGACAACCTCCCTTCCCATCCCCCACTCCCTTCCCCTCCCTTCCACTCCTCCCAGCCACCAACCGGATTCATTCCGCCCATTGACCAACCAGGTCTCATCCTCTGCCTGTCTTCACCTAGCCCCATTTCACCACCCTGCTCCCGACACCCCCTTTACCTGCAGCGTCTCCCCCCTCACCCATCCTCAGTCCTGAAGAAGGGTTACACTCGAAATGTCGACTTCTCCACCTCCTGCTGCTGTCTGGCTTGCTGTGTTCTCTCTGCTTCCTGCTTGTCTAACATGGTTCATAAGCTGGAAGGTGACATGAAAATATTGTCCAGTAGACAGTAAAGAAGATGATATTAGGCTGCAATGGAACCTTGATCAGATGGGCCAGTGGGAGGATTGGCAGATGGAGTTTAATTTGGACAAATATGAGGTGTTGCATTTTGGTCAGACAAACCAGGCCAGGACTATTACAGTTGATAGTGTAGTTCTGGTGAGTGTTACTGAGCAGGAGGCCTGGGGTTGCAGGTACATGGTTCCCTGGGGTGAAGTTGCATGTAGATAGGGTGGTGAAGAGAGATTAAGACATGCTTGCCTTCATTGGTCGGAGCATTGAGTACTGGAGTTGGGGCATCATTTTGTGGCTGTGCAGCACACTAGAATGTGATTCTGGTCACCCTCCCATGGGTAAGTATGTTGTGAGTAAAAAGTGAGGTCTGCAGATGCTGGAGATCAGATCTGAAAATGTGTTGCTGGTTAAAGCACAGCAGGTCAGGCAGCATCCAAGGAACAGGAAATTCAACGTTTCGGGCCAGAGCCCTTCATCAGGAATGAGGAAAGTGTGCCAGGCAGGCTAAGATAAAAGGTAGGGAGGAGGGACTTGGGGGAGGGGCGATGGAGATGTGATAGGTGGAAGGAGGTCAAGGTGAGGGTGATAGGTTGGAGTGGGGTGGGGGCGGAGAGGTCAGGAAGAAGATTGCAGGTTAGGAGGGCGGTGCTGAGTTCGAGGGAATTGACTGAGACAATGTGGGGCGAGGGGAAATTAGGAAACTGAAGAAATCTGAGTTCATCCCTTGTGGTTGGAGGGTTCCCAGGCGGAAGATGAGGCGCTCTTCCTCCAACCGTCGTGTTGTTATGTTCTGGCGATGGAGGAGTCCAAGGACCTGCATGTCCTCGGTGGAGTGGGAGGGAGAGTTAAAGTGTTGAGCCACGGGTGGTTGGGTTGGTTGGTCCGGGCGTCCCAGAGGTGTTCCCTGAAGCGTTCTGCAAGTAGGCGGCCCGTCTCCCCAATATAGAGAAGGCCACATCGGGTTAGGTATGTTGTGAGGCTTAAGAGTGTATGGAGGACATTTGCAGGGCTGTTGCTGGGACTGGAGGGTTTGAGTTGTAGAGAGTGACTGAACAGGCTGGGGCTTTTTTCCTGTAGCATTACAGGCTGAGGGGTGACCTTTTAGAGATTTATAAAACCATGAAGGGCATGGAAAGGGTGAATCGCTCATGTATTTTCCCCATGGTAGGTGACTTGACAACTGGAGGCCACAGATTTAAGGTGAGATGGGAAAGATTTAAAAAGAGCCTGAGGGGTAACTCTTTTATGGAGGGGGTGGTTCATGTATGGAGTGGTCTGCCAGAGGAAATGGTAGAGGTTGGTCTAATCACAACATTTAAAATGCATCAGGATGGGAATATGATTAGGAACGGTTTTGTGGGATATAGATCAAATGCTGGCAAATGGGACTAGGGTCTGTTTGGGATATCTGTTCTTCATGAACTCATAGAACATAGAACATTACAGCGCAGTACAGGCCCTTCGGCCCTCGATGTTGCGCCGACTCATTGGATGAAAGAGTCTGTTTCCATTCTGTGTGACACTATCACTTCATCTGAATAACTTTCTAAATGCTGCAAAGATTTCTATCTCCTTTCAGGCAGTGAGTTCCCAATGCCGACTACCATCTGCAGGAAAAATATTATCCTTAATTCCCCTCGAAAACCCTGCTCCTTCTTTGAAATCGATGCCCGTGTTATTGCCCATTCCACTGGGGGAAAAGTACCCTCCTGTCTACCCAATCTCTAACCCTCATAACTTTCTACACTTTCATCAGGTTTTTATTGGATTACTTACAGTGTGAAAACAGCCCTTTGGTCCAACAAGTCCACGCCGACCCTCTGAAGAGACATCCACCCAGACACATTCCCCTCCATTTACGCCTTCACCTGACACTACGAGAAATTTGGCACGTCCAATTCACCTAACCTGCACAACTTTGGACTGTGGGAGAAAACTGGAGCACCCAGGGGAAACCCACGCAGAACGTGCAAACTCCACACAGACAGTTGCCTGAGGCAGGAATCAAACGCAGGTCTTTGGCACTGTCAAGCAGCCATGCTAACCACTGCGCTACCGTGCCACCAGTGGCTGGCCCCTCAGCCTTCAGTGCTTCACTGAAACTATCTCTAGCCGATCGAGTCTGTCTTAAGAAGTGAAACACTCCAGCCCAGGCAACATCTTGGTGAATCTCAGCTGTTCCAGCCCGGCCCTGTCTCCTGTTGGATTTTCTACACACTGCATCAAAAAGATCACGGGGAAACATTTGAAGAATTCAGTCCTGTCTAAGCCCTTCACAATCTGCCTGTCCCAGTTCATCCTGGGGATACTGAATTCCCCTGATATTATTACCATTTTATTTTTGCACTTCTCTGAGATGGGCTGACATATCAGCGTTTAATCTGTCTCTGACTGTGGTGGGTCTACAGTACACTCTCAACAATGTAGTTCCCAATTTTTATAAAGTTCTCCCCATGTGGCCTCAATGGAGTGGAAAATCAGAGCCTGTTCTTCCAGTTTGTGCTGAGCCTCGTGCTGGACAAACAGGATCTCATTTCCCATTAGGGGACCCTTCAGCCTTCAGCAGTCAGTATGGAGTTGCAATAATGTTAGTGCCTGAACACTTTCTTCCATGTCCTTTATCCACACACACACCCCAAGCCCTGTCATGACATGAGCTACTTGCAACACAGCCGGCCCTATTTCAACTTCTTATAGTCCCCAGCTTTTGTGTCTCCCTGCCTCACCATTATCCATCCCATTGCCTGTCTAATTGTCTTTCTCACCTTCTGGGCTCTGTCTCCACTGATGTTTTTATTTCTTAATAAAACCCACCCCCACACTCCCACCTAGATACACTGTCTTCAGTGTATATATACCACCATTTCCCAGTTAACATCGAGTTGTGTAGAGGGTAACTGGACCAGAAACATTAACTCTGCTTTCTCCCCATATTTGCTGCCAGAGCTACTGAGTTTTTCCTCATAGATTCTGTTTTGGTTTCAGAGTTCCAGCATCCCCAGTTTATTTTAGATTAGATTAGATTACTTACAGTGTGGAAACAGGCCCTTTGGGCCAACAAGTCCACACTGACCCGCCGAAGCACAACCCACCCATACCCTTACGTATACCCCTTACCTAACACTACGGGCAATTTAGCATGGCCAATTCACCTGACCCGCACATCTTTGGACTGTGGGAGGAAACCAGAGCACCCGGAGGAAACCCACACAGACACGGGGAGAACGTGCAAACTCCACACAGTCAGTCGCCTGAGGCGGGAATTGAACCCAGGTCCCTGGCGCTGTGAGGCAGTAGTACTAACCACTGTGCCACCGTGCTGCCTCAAAGTTCTTTATTTCATTTTATGGTTAATTATGTTGATATGAACTTCCTTGTATTATTGATATCCAGAGGAGATGGATGGACTAGGGTAAGTGAAAATAAGTATGAGGAGGGAGGGCGATGGAGAGCGGGAGGGAGAATATGAGATTATTAACAAGTCAGATTTGGAATAACGGGGACGTAGAGTTGGAAAGTGATTTGGAGGGAACATCAATGTAATAGCAGTGCCAGGTGGAGGGGAGAGATAACATTGGAGTGTGGGATAAAAGGGAGAATGAGGTGGAAGGGAGCGTAATGCTGAAGGTGAGATTGACAGGAATGGGAACTGACAGAAATGGGCGTTGTGGGAGGAAGGGGAAGGGAGTATGAGAGCAACGGGAGAGACAGAGCCTGAGAACAATCTTCTTTGTCACCTCTTCAACAAACTCAACCCTGTCAATGATTCAAGGTTTCCCATGCACAAAGCCATGATGACTATCCTTACTCAATCCTTACCTCTCCGAATGGATGTAAATCCTGTCCTTCCAAATCCCCTGTAACAGTGATGTCAGTCTCCCCAGTCACCTGCTTTTTCCTTACGTCCTTTCTTAAATAAGGGAACCGCATTTAGTCTCCTCCAGTCTTGTCTCATCTCACCGTTGGCTCGTGATGATATAAATATCTCAACAATGGGCCTAGCAATATCTTCCTTAGCTTCTCACAAAATTCTGGGATAAACTTGATCATGTTTCAGGGACTTATCCATTTTAAGACCTGCAGCACTTCCTCTTCTGTCATATGGACTCTTCAAGATGTCACTATTTACTTTCTCAAGTCGTGTGTATTCTCCACAGTAAATTACCGACGAATGTTAAAATCCAGGACTATTACAACCTGATTAATCTTATAGATATTTGAGATCTCCCTACATGTTGCTTCTCAATTTCCCACTAACTATTTGAAGGCCTATACTACAATCTGAATGAGATAATCATCCTTTTCTTATTTCTTCATTATACCCACATAACTTCCCCGGACCGTCTCCCAGGAATATCATAGAACATAGAACAGTACAGGCCTTTCAGTCCATGATGTTGTGCTGAGCATTTACCTCAATCTAAGTTCAACCTAACCTACACACCCCTCAATTTACTGCCGTCCATGTGCTTGTCCAGCAGTGGCTTCAATGTCCCTGATGGCTCTGACTCTACTACCACCGCTGGTAGCTCATTCCATGCATCCACCACTCTCTGCATAAAAAACCTATCTCTGACATTTCCCCTACACATTCCTCCAATCACTTAAAAGTCATGTCCCCTCGTGACTGCCATTTCTTTCCTGGGGAAAGGTCTCTGGCTAACTTCTCTATCTATGGATGTAGGTTTGCTCGTGACCTGGAAGGTTTATTTCCAGACGTTTCATCATCCTTCTAGGTAACATCTTCAGTGGGCCTCAGGCAAAGACTATTATCAGGGTTCTCAGCAGAGGCAGTATTGCGGAGATTCAAACAAACAGCTCTGCCAACCATCCAACCCAAGATTTGGGTCCACTACATGGATGACACCTTTGTCATCACTAAACAAAACAAATTAGAGGAAACCTTCAAGACCATTAATAATACCCTTATTGGCATAAAATCCACGAAAGAGGAGGAAAACAACAACAAACTGCTATTCCAAGACGTCACAGTAGAGTGAACAGCCAATGGGCAACTTCAAACCAGCGTCTACAGGAAAACAACACAGAAGGACTAAATATTGAATACAGAAGCAATCATTCTAATATCCACAAACAAAGCTGCATCAGAACATTATTTCAATGGCCCAACACACACTGCAGTACAGAGGAGCTATGCATGGCAGAGAAAAGTCACCTATAGTGTGTATTCAAAAAGAATGGGTACCCAATGAACACAGTCCACCAACTTCTCAGGAACAAATCCAAACAAGCAGACAAAACAGAAACCCTAGCCACTCTCCCCTACACAAAAGACAACTCAGAAATGACTACCAGACCACTTAGAACCCTTGGCATCACGGTAACCCACAAACCCACCAATACACTAAAACAGCAGCTAATGAACTTGAAAGACCCTATACAGCCAACAAGCAAAACTAATGTCATTTACAAAATACTGTGCAAGAACTGTAACAAATACTACATTTGACAAACAGGCAGAAAACTAGCCACCAGGATACATGAACACCAACTAGCCACAAAACAATATGACCCTCTCTCACTAGTATGCTTACATACAGAAAAGGAAGGATACCACTTCGACTGTGAAAACACATCCATCTTTGGACAAGCCAAACAGAGACATGAACGAGAATTCCTAGAATTATGGCATTCCAACCAGAACTCTATCAACAAACACATCCAGTTAGAACCCATGTCCCAACCCCTGAGAAAAGAGCAGGAAATGACATCACCACAAGAAATGACATCACCACAGGAAATGACATCACCAACCCAACGAAAGCCAACATGTAAATAGAAAGCAGGAATCATGTATACTGCTTCACCTGAGACCCACTGAAGATGTTACCTAGCAGGGTGATGAAATGTCTGGGAATGATCCGCCCAGCTCAGCGAGTGAACTACATCCAAATTTGTCATCTGCAAATTTTGGCACTATTACAGTTCTTATCTAAATCACTGGTTTTGTGAAAAGCTGATGATCTCTGCAACACCCCACTAGTCACTGGCTGCCATTTGCAAAAAAATATCCATTTATTCCAAATTTTTGCTTCTCATAATAAGAGGCTTCTCCTGAGACCCACTGAAGATGTTACCAAGTAGGGTGACGAAACATCTGGAAATGAACCTCCCAGCTCAGCAAGCGAACCTATGTCCAGAACCTCAACCTGAGCTACAAATCTTCTCAAAACTCTGTCTATGCCTCTCGTTACATTGTACAACTCTATCAAGTCACCTCCCTTCTTTATTCTCTTCAGTGTGAAAAACCCGAGTTCATGCAATCCCTCTTCATAAGACAAGCCTTCGAATTCAGGCAGCATCCTGTAAAGCTCCTCTGCACCCTCTATAAAGCATCTACATCCTTCCTATAATGAGGTGATCAGAACTACACACAATATTCCAAGTGTGATCGAACCAGGGTTTTACAGAGTTGCAGCAAAACCTCGCAGCTCTTAAATACAATCCCCTGGTTAATAAAAGGCAAAACACCATATGCCTTCTTAACAATCCCATCAAGTTGGGTGGCAACTTTGAGGGATTTATGTACATCGATCCAAGATCCCACTGTTCCCCCAAAATGCCAAGAATCCTGTCTTAAATCTTGTATTCTGCATTCAAAGTTGACCTTCCAAAATGAATCACTTCACATTTATCCAGGTTGAACTCCATTTGCTACTTCTGAGCCCAGCTCTGCATCCTGTCAATGTCGTGTTGTAGCCTGCAACAGCTCTTGACACTACCTACAACACCACACCCTTTGTGTCATCAGCAAACTTACTAGGCTACACTTCCACTTCTTCATCCTAGTCATTTATAAAAACTAAAAGGAGCAGAGGCCCACAAACAGATCCCTGTGGACACCACTCGTCACCGACCTTCAGGTGGAATACTTTCCATCCGCAACGTCTTCTTTCAGCCAACCAATTCTGTATCCAGACAGCCACATTTGCCTGTAACCCATCTCTCCTAACTTTCTGAATGACTCTACCGTGGGGAACCTAATCAAATGCCTTACTGAAATCCATATACATGACATTCACTGCTTGACCTTCATCATCTTGTCTCATCCCGTCCTCAAAGAACTCATTCAGGTTTGTGATGAGTGACCAGCACCTCAGAAAGCCATGGTGACTACGTTTAATCAACCTATGTTTTTCCAAGTAGTCATAAATCCCATCTCTCAGAATCCTTTCCAGTACCTTGCTTAACATAAACATAAGACTGACTGGTCTGTAATTCTCAGGGGTTTCCCTATTCCCTTTCATGAACAGGGGAACAACACTTGCTTCCCTCCAATCAGCCAGTACTACTCCTGTCCATGTTTCATCGCTAATAACTATGATATCCCAGTCGAATGCTCCCGACCATGCCCTAGGTGCATCTACCTTAGCTGTCAGGCCTCTTACATTAAAATTAATGCAGTTTCATTTCTCAATCTTACCTCATTCTCTGCCATTGTCCTGCCTACCTTGAATATTTAAGTTGCTCCCATTCTCTACTGCACCAGCCTCAGTCTTATTTCTGTTCTCACTATCTCTTTGGGTGCCATCAACATGCCTCCAGCCCTCACTAGTCTAAACCCTCCCAAGTCGCACTAGCAAGTCTCCTTTTAGTATAGATGTAACCCATACTTCTTATACTCCTCACTTCTACCCGAGAAAAGATTCCAATGGTTCAAAATGTAAATCCTTGTTCCTTACATCAGCTCCTTGGTCACACATGAATCTGCATCTCCTATTCCTACTGTTGCTACCGAGTGATACCAGGAGTAATCCAGATATTACTACCTTTGAGGACCTTTTTAATAATCTCCTGCATTGTTATTAGAAATAATACAATGTATAAGTTCCCTTGGTGTCACTGAACGTTTCCATCACAAACAATATCACTAAAACTGGTGACTTTCTCATCATCCCAACAATGTTCCTGTGACTTCACTCTTCCCAGATTGATTTGGAGATGCTGATGTTGGACGGGGTGTACATCAGGTGGTTGTCCTGATGAAGGAGCGGCGCTCTAAACGCTAGTGCTTCCAATTCAACCTGTTGGACTAAAACCTGATATAGTGTGATTTTTAACTTTGTCCCAGATTGATTCACTCATTTCCTACATTTCAATAGGGAATATTCCACAAACACACTTCAATAGTTCTTTGGGTGTTATACTGTGGGCATATGGGTGATATTTGAACACAATTTGATTTATCGTACTCGCTTCTGCAATTATTTTTCCATTACCAGGGGTTGAGTTAAGTATTCATCTGGTGATTCTTTGCTTTTTTGATTTCCATTTCCCCTCGTATTCCTAACATCCCAAATCAGACCCTTCCCTTACCTGGAAGTGATCGCATCTTTCCAGTCGCCTGTACGTCTTCCAGGACCACCCATCACCTTCTCACACTCCGAATCCTTGGAAAGCTGACATAAATATAGTGGGAGTTGGCTGGGATGCTGGTCAGAAGGTCGTTGTGGACTTGATAGGCTGAATGGCCTGCTTCCATATTGGAGGGATCCTCTGATTCTAACAGACTCACCAGCTGCAAACTGGCTTTTCATGCTCTCTTATGGAAGTATACAAGTATTTCTGTCTTGTTTAACATGTGACTAGTTTAAACAGATAGGCATTTAACACAGTCAGTAAGTCTGGCAGCATCTATGGAGAGAAATCAGAGTTAATGTATAGGATCGAGTAACTCTTCCTCAGAACTGATGGTAGGTTGAAAAGTGATGGTTTATGTACAGAAGATAGGATGGCAGGGAAGGGAGAAGGAGTAAATAACTGTTGGAGATAGAGCCCAAACAGAGAGAAGAGCAGTTTGACAAAGGAGTGGATAATGATCAGATTTGGAGGGTGAATAGCTGTTAATGGACCCTGTTAATGGATCACAATGGGTGGTGTGTAATAGCAGACTCTGTAATAATAAGTGGTCAGACTGGTGAGTCATGATGAATGACCCTGGCCAGAAATGTTGATTTTCTTGCTCCTCCAATGCCGTCGGACCTGCTGTGCTTTTCCAGATCTACATTCTATCAACTCTGACTTCCAGCAACTGCAGACCTTACTGTCTTCAGGTCTGTGTTAACAGGGCTGGCTGTGTGGGTTGAGGAAAGTACTTGGGAGAGCTCATGCCTTAAAGTTATTGAAATCATATTGTATCCAGGAGACTGTAGTGTCCCCACGTGGAAAATGAGTTGCTTTACTTCCAGCCTGTGCTGAGCTTTGCTGGAGCAACTGCAGCAGACCTGAGACAGAGATGTTGGCCAGGGACCAGGGTGGTGGGTTAAAGTGGCAGGCAACTGGAAGCTCAGAGTCTTTTTTTTTGCAAAAAAAACACAACGCATGTATTCTGTCTCGTGATCACACACTCTATTCCTTGTTTCCCCAATGTGGAGGAGACCACATTGTGAGCAGGGAATACAGCAGTCGAGATTGTATGGAGTGCAAGTAAAGTGCTGCTTCACCTGGCAGGTACTTTAGGACTCTTGCTTACTGAGGAGGGAGGAGGTAAACGGACAGATGTTACATCTTTAACTTTGCAAGAGAATCTGCAAGAGACTGTTGGAGGGATGTTGGGAGTAGCCAGGATCTTTCAAAGGTAACTGTCCACTTCCATGGTGGAAGTGGTGGCTGATGATCTTGTGGCTGTGGATGCTAGTGGGATGGTAGATGAGGACAAGACACACTATCACTGTTGCAGGGGTGAGAGTTGTAATGCAGGAGATGGTTTTGACCCAGTTGAGAGCTCTGATATTAACAGTGCTGAGGAATCCTCGGTTGAAGAAGGTGGAAATTTTGAGGGTTCCCTGGGTGGCACCACTGGAACAAATGTGATGGAGACATAGGGACTGGGAGAATGGAATGGAGTATTTACAGGAAGCATGGTGCAAGGATGGAGAGTCCAGGTAACTGTGGGGGTCGCTGGGAAGATAATGGATATTGGTGGCTAGTGTATTCCCAGAAATGGAAACAGAGATTTGAGGAAGGGAGAAGTCATAGATAGACCAGGCGAAGGGGAGAGCGCACTGGAAGCGAAATTGAAAAGTATTTCAAATTCTTGACGAGAGAGGGAAGCAGCACTGATGATGTCAGCGATATATCGGAGGAAGAGATCTGGGTGAGGGCCAGAATAGGAATAGAGCAGGAATGTTCCACATACCCACAAAGAGACAGGCACAACCAGTGCCCATGCAGGTACCCATGGTCACCCCTCTGACCTACGCAAAATGAAGGGAGTTAAAAGTGAACTTGTTCAGGGTGAGGATGAGCTCAGCCAAGCGGAGGAGGAATGGGGATGGTTCAGGCTTTCAGGAAAAAGTGGAGAGCCCTGAGACAATCCTGGTAGGGAATGGAGGTTAGATGGAAATGGAGATGAGGGGAACACTGGAAAGTGCAAACTTGAAATTCTGAAACTGGCATTAAGCGTCCAATGAATCAAAATATGTGGATAGTGACTGGACCACATAGAAAAGACTGAGTCAAGGTAGGAATTGATGAATTCTGTGGGGCAGGAGCAGGTAGAAACAATGAGTTTGGTTATGAATTTGGGAAGGAAGTAGAAGTGAGCTGTGTGGGGTTGGTGGGCTGTCAGCTTGGAGACAGTGCTCTCAGATCCAACCCTGACTTTGTTATGAAGCCTGCTGATCACTTCCTCTTTACCATGGATGTGCAGTGCCTCTACACCTCCATCCCCCAACAGGTTGGTTTCAGGGCTCTCCACTTCTTCCTGGAACAAAGGCCTGAACCAACCACACCCCACTACCACCCTCCTCCCCTTGGCTGAGCTCATTCTCACCCTGAACAACTGCTCTTTTAACGCCCCTCATTTTCTTCAGATCAGGTGGTGATGGGGACCCACATCGGCCCTAGTTATTCCTGTCTCCTTGTGGAGTACGTGGAACATGCTTGATCCAGTCTATGTCGGCCCCCAGCCACAACTCTTTCTCTGGTATATAGATGATAACATTGATGTTGCCTCCCTCTCTTGTCTGCAATTAGAAAAGGTTATCAATTCCTACTTTCACCCCACTCTCACCTTCATCTGGTCCATCTCAGATTCCTCCATTCCCTTCCTCCACATCCCTGTTTCCATTTCTGGGAATGAACAGGCCACCAATATCCATTATAAACCCACCAGTCACCTGGACTGCATATCCTCACACCCTGCTTCCTGCAAAGATTCCACTCCATTCTCCCAGTTCTTCCATTTCCATCACATTTGTTCGGATGATGCCAACTTTGACAAGGGATCCTCCAAGATGTCCACTTTCTTGCTCAATCAAGTATTCCCGGCACTGTTGTTGACAGGCCCCAACTGGGTCTGACCATCTCCCACACTTCCACCCTCATCCCCTCTTCCTTCCCACAACAGCCGGAGACTTTGTTTGTCCTTATCTCACATCCCACCAACACCCACGTCTAGAGGATCATTAGCTACAATTTCCACCACCTCCAGCGTGATGACACGACCAGACATATATTCCCCTCCCCTCCCTTATCCACCTTCTGCAGGGTATATTCACTCCGAGACACCCAGGTGCACTATTCCTTCACTCCCAACACCCACTCAAAGCCTCATGGCACCTTCCCATGCAACCGCTGAAGGTGTAACACCTGCCGATTTACTTCCTCCCACCTCAGTATCCAAAACCTCAAACATACCTTCCAGGTGAAGAAATACTTCACCTGCACTTGCCACAATCTAGTCTACTGCATTCACTGATCACAATGTAGTCTCCTCTACCTTGGGGAAACAAAGCGGAGACTGGATGACCACTTTGAAAAACATCTCCTTTCTGCCCGCAAAAAGACCTTGAACTTCCCGTTACCTGCCACTTTAACACACAACCCTGTTCCCTGGCCAACATCTCTATCTCCGGCTTGCTGAAGTGCTCATTTTCTGCTTTTGGACCCTTCAGCCGTCTGGAATTAGTATCAAAGTTCAATAATTTTAGGGTATGAGTTCGCCCATGTCCTAGTGCCCCACCCAACACACCAGGCCTTGCTCTCACATAGTCTGACATTGCACACGAACTAATGTTGGCCACTAACAGTCTCCATTAATAGCTATGCACCTTGCTACTCAGATCATTATCCACTCCTTTGTCTGTCTAACTGCTGTTCTCTCTCTTTGGGTTCTATCCCCACCTTTCCTTTACTCCGTATTCCCTCCCCTCCCCCGATCCTCTGCATATAAACCAACTTTTCCAAGCTTGCATCAGTTCTGAAGAAGGGTCGATCAATCCAAAATGTTAACTCTGATTTCTCTCCATAGATGCTGCCAGACCTGCTGAGCTTTTCAAGCAACTTAGGTTTTTGTGTCTCCACAATCCCAATCAGGTAGGTAACTGTTAACAATAGTTATTTTATGTTTCCATGTCTTCCTTTTTATTATGATAAAAACTGTTCCTCCAATGTCACTCCAGATGGAGCCACCTCAGTCTCCTGTAGAAATCCTGTTGCTGTGCTCTGTTCCTCTGGTTAGCCAGAACCCTTCACTGCTCTGACACACAGGGCTGAGAGCTTCAGGCACTTGTCCAAATGCACCCACAGAAATTATAATGTTGTCAGGGATAGTCTACCAGAATGAATAACTCGTGATGTGAAAATATAAGCAGGGGCCTCAGAGCCCTTGCGCAACTGCACTTATCATCAGGAAAATGAATACACATGTTTACCTGGATAAATGGTGTGTATTGTTTCTCTCCAGACTGTGCATAATAAAGGGCAGGTGAACTGTCTGAGAGATAGAGAGGCACCAGCAGCTGTGAGTGGTTTCTGCTCCTCAGTAATCCTGTAAGTATTAAACAGTTGACATTATAAATTCCGCCTTGTTAGAACATTTATGACATGATTTAAATGTTCAAGCTTTCAGCATTGTTGACGTTTCAGTCAATGAGCTAAAAAGTGAAATGTTCATCTTATCATTATAACCAGATAGTATGTTCCTGTTAGGGTAAAAGGAAAGTATGGTAGGTATAGGGAATGCTGGATGATTAAAGAAAGTGAGGGTTTGATGAAGAAAAAGGTGGAAACATATGCTAGTTATAAACAGATATTTTGAGTGAATCCTCAGAGGAGTATAAATGCAATAGGGGTATACTAAAGAGGGAAATCAGGAGGGCAAAAAGGGGACATGAGATAGTCTTGTGCTAAGGACCAAAGGGTTTTTACAAAAATATTAAGGACAAAACGGTAACTAGGGAGACAATAGGTGGTTTCAAAGCAGAGCAAAGCAGCCTTTGTGTGGAGCCTCAGGAGATGTGGGAGATTCTAAATGAGTATTTTGCACCAGTATTTACTATGGAAAAGGACATGGAAGCTATAGGATTTTGGAAAATAGATGGTGACATCTTGAAAAATGTCCATATTACAGAGGAGGACGTGCTGGATGTCTTGTAATGCATAAAAGTGGAAAAATCCCCAGAACCTGATCAGGTGTACCCGAGCACTCTGTAGGAAGCAAGGGAAGTGATTGCTGGGCCTCTTGCTGAGATATTTATATCATCGATAGTCACAAGTGAGGTGCCGGAAGACTGGAGGTTGGCTAACGTGTTGACACAATTTAAGAAAGGTGTTAAGGACAAGCCAGTGAACAATAGACCAATGAGCCTGATGTCGGTGGTGGACAAGCTGTTGGAGGGAATCCTGAGGGACTGGATGTACATGTATTTGGAAAGGCAAGGACTGATTAGAGATAGTCAACGTGGCTTTGTGCATGGGAAATCATTCTCACAAACTTGGTTGAGTTATTTGAAGAAGTAACAAAGAGGATTAATGAGGGCGGAATGGTGAACATGATCGATATGGACTTCAGTAAGGTGTTCGACAAGGTTCCCCATGGAAGATTGGTTAACAAGGTTAGATGTTACGGAATACAGGGAGAACTAACCAGTTGGATACAGAACTGACTCAAAGGTATAAGACAGAGGGGTGGTGGTGCAGGGTTGTTTTTAGACTGGATGCCTGAGACCAATGGAATGCCACAAGGATTGGTGCTGGGTCCACTTTTTTTCATCATTTATATAAATGAGTTGGATGTGAGCATAAGAGGTATGGTTAGTAAGTTTGCAGATGACACCAATATTGAAGGTGTAGTGGACAGTGAAAAAGGTTACCTCAGATTACAACGGGATCTTGATCAGATGGGCCAAAGGGCTGAGAAGTGGTAAGTGGAATATAAATTAGATAAATGTCAGGTGCTGCATTTTGGGAAAGCAAATTTTAGCAAGACTTGTACACTTTATGGTACAGGGAGTGTTGCTGAACAATGAGACCTTGGAATGTAGGTTCATAGCTCCATGAAAGTGGAGTCGCAGGTAGATAGGATAGTGAAGAAGGTGTTTGATATGCTTTCCTTTATTGGTCAGAGTATTGAGTACAGGACTTGGGAGGTCATGTTGTGGCTTTACAGGACATTGGTTAGGCCACTGTTGGAATACTGTGTGCAATTCTGTTCTCCTTCCTATCGGGGGAAAGATGTGGTGAAACTTGAAAGGGTTCAGAAAAGATTTACAAGGATGTTGCCTGGGTTGGAGGATTTGAGGTATGGGGAGAGGTTGAAAAGGCTAGGGCTGTTTTCCCTGGAGCGTCGTAGGCTGGGGGATGATCTGATAGAGGTTTATAACAACATGAGGGGCATGGATAGGATAAATAGACAAAGTCATTTCCCTGGGGTGGGAGAGTCCAGAACTAGAGAACATAGGTTTCGGGTGAAATGGGGAAGATCTAAAAGAGTCATAAGGGGAAACTTTCTCATGCAGAGGGTGGTATGTGTACGGAATAAGTTGCCAGAGGAAGTGTACAATTGTGCAAGCTGTACAATTGCTAAATGTAACTAACATCTGAATGGGCATATTTGTAGGAAGGGTTCAGAGGGATATGGACCAGGTGCTGGCAGGTGGGATTAGGTTAGGTTGGGATGTATGGTCAGCATGGACAAGTTGGGCCAAAGGGTCTGTTTCTGTGCTGTACATCACTATGACTATGACTCTATAACTGATTCAGACAGAATTCGATAATGCAAGGGCATTGGAAACAACAAGAGTGAGAGAAAGACCCACGTCACTATAACAGATCAGTGACAGAGACATCACACACCATGGAGATGTTAAACATTCCCTCCATCCCCTTGCTGTATTATCAACAGAGCTTTTGGAACTGCAACAAAAAAATGAAACATCTCACGTCCAACTGTGTAACAAATGGGTCCCACAACCCTCTGAGAATCCTGCTCCTCTACTTCCAGCCTCCTGACCATCTCTGATTTTAGTCACTCCTCCCACTGGAGGTTGGATCTTCAGCTGCCCAGACCCTCAGCTCTGGAATTCCCTCTCTGAACCTCTCCATCTCTCTATTCCTCTTTCCTCCTTTAAAATGCACTAAAGCCTGCATCAATCATCTGTGTTAATATCTCAGTGACTCTTTTCTATAATTTTCAATGGTCATCTAAAATACCTCAGAACATTACATTACACTAATTAAAAGTGTGTTTTCATTATTTTGCATTTATAGTACCCTTTATAAAGGCTACGGTGCGAGTTAGTGTTGTTAGAAGATAAACAAAAATGACTCCCCCTTTAAACGCTGACTGTCTCGGGTTGGTCAGGAGCCATGCAGGAACAGGGATGGCCATTCCCTGGCAACATGGGCCCTGTGTCTCTCACAGGGTCGGGGAAGGTCACAGTCACACAAACAACACAAATCAGGGCAGTGATCACTTCCAGCCTGAGCACCAGATTGGATTATTTACAGGCATCTTGTCATTGTTTACAACATCGTAGAAGTGTTTTATAAAAGCCTGTTTCTAGCCTGTAATTAGCTTCATATTATAAAAACACTCGTGTGAACCATAACCGGAGTTACTGTTATCCAATGAATCACCCTTAAAACCTACGACAATTACCAGGAAATAATCCCATAATAACCCATCCCTGAGTTACTGAGCAAACTGTGCAGAGTTTCAGTAAAGAGCATGTCCTACCTTCTCTTCCGACCAGCTTCCTCCTGAAAGAAATGAATCACAAACAGTGAGGATGGCAGTAACAGATTTCAGGAGGAGACAGACAGGCTGCTGAAATGAGCAGATGCAACACCGCAGTGTAAAGTCGTACATTTTTGAAGGAAGATTGAGGAGAATGTGAAATAAACTGGAACTGACCATCAGTCCCGCTCACAGACACACTCACTCTCACACTCCCACTGTCCCAGACGCACCCACACGCTCTCCACATGGAACTGGAATTGGATTACAATGGGAGTTCCAGGAGATAGTTAAAGTTGGGGAACAAGGAGAGAATAACGAAACACAACGCTTTCGCGGGAGAATGGCGGTATTCCCGACAATCTGCAGACATTAGTAAAATAAAAACAGAAATTACTGGAAAGTCTCAGCAGGTTTGGAAGGATCAGCGGAGAGAAATCAGAGTGAACGTTTCGGGAAAGTGACCCTTTTACAGAGACAACGGTAGAGCCGTCGTGGCAGTCACAAGATCAGTTCAGTTTTTTTTACATTAAATTCCTTATGATTTTTACAGTTGTAATCATGTCCGAAAGCTATCAGAAATAATCTGCAATATCAGCCCTCACCTTCAGAAACATCAGCTCGTCTTTTTGTTCCATTTGTTTCTGTAAAATTGAGAGTTCCTCCTCAATAGAATTTAAATTCTCCTGAATCTCTCGAAGGGTTTTCTCCATTGGTTCTACAATCCTCTCCTCTTCTTCCCTGAGATCTCTGAGTAAACGCTGCTCTTTCTCAGTGAGAATCTGGTGCATTTTAGTGAACTCGGATGTGATGTGGGTCTGCAGACTGCTCGCCTGTTCCTACCAAATGAAATGTGAAACCTCATTAATGTCCCGCGGTAAAGGGAACAAAACTAACCGAGATCCCAGAGAATCAGCACAGGGAGACCTTACCCTCACTTCGGAAATCTTCCGTTTCTGGGTCAGTTCCGTTTGGAGAACCGCCGATTTCTTCTCTGTGAGAGAATCTAAGGAAGATTTCAGTTGATCCTGGAATTGGGAAATAACGATATGATTAGATTCCCTATCGTGTGGAAACAGGCCCTTCGGCCCAACAAGTCCACACCAATCCTCTGAAGGGTAACCCATCCAGACCAATCTCCCCACATTTGCCCCTGACAAACACATCTAACACTGGGGGCGATATAGCGTGGCCAGTTCACCTGCGTTGGACATCATTTCGGCTGTGGGAGGTCTGCGTGCCTCCCACCCAGACACCGGGAGAATGTGTCAACTCCACCCAGACAGGCGCCAGAGACTGAAATTGAACCCAGGTAGGTCCCTGGCGCTGTGAGGCAGCAGTGCTAACCACTGAACCACTGTTGAATTCATAAAATGTGACAAAACCATTCCAAAGTATTTCCGAGAACAATAGACTTACAGGAGAGCAGTTGTGGTTCAGAGATCGAGCTACTGCCTCTGCTTCCCTGCTCCAGTCGTCTCAGAGAGTGGTGTGAACTGGCTGATCGAAATATCGATGACAAAATACAATGTTTACCTTGTAGATTTCAACAGCCTCATCGATCGGCAGGAAGCGGTGCTCTCTGTGTTCCCGCGAATCTCTACAAATCAGACAGATCAATTTCTTGTCAGTTTCACAAAACAGCTTCAGATCTTCCTGATGTTTCTCACAGTGAGGTTTATTTTCCTTCTCTTTCGGATCCAGCTTTAATTTTCGAGCTTTCTCGGCCAGATTCGCTAACGCCCGATTTACCCTGAGGTTTCTTTCAGGAAACTCCTCTCTACATTCCGGGCAGGAGTTTATCTCCTTCTTTTCCCAACTCTGGGTGATACAGGAGCGGCAGAAGTTGTGTCCACACTCCAGTATAACCGGATCGGTGAAGAAATCCAGACAAATGGGACAAACTGCCTCCTCGGTCCAACTCTCTCCCTGCTGTCTGGAAGCCATGTTCGCCCTCAGTACTTCCTGATTCAAACCGCTTTCAGTTTCAATGTTCCGGCGCTGGTGAACACGTTCAGTTCAGCGTTTCCCCGAGGAATTTCACTGCAATACTCAGAGACTGATGACAGGAAATCGGAACTGGTCTCGGCTATTCAGCCCCCACCATTCAACATGATTCTGTCTGATCGATTACTCCAGTACCTTTTACCCTCCCGACTTCAATAACCCTGGATGCCGTTGGTAATCACAAATCTGTGACCTCCTTCCTGAAACATACTGAAATAGTGATCTCTCACGCCCGTCTGCTGCAGAGAATTATAAAGATTCACAGCCATCCAAGTGAATTCAAAATTCTCCTCATTTCAGACAGAAGTGAGAACCGCTTTATATTTAAGTTGGGCCGTGGTTCAGGAATCTCCAGCCCGGGTGGGGGGTGTCGAGGGGGGGGTTTGTTGGGGGTGGAATGTCTGACCTGAAGCGGCACTGTCCACCTCTTTAAGCATTTTGTACATTTCAGCTTGATCGCCTCTCATTTTTCGAAACTCTGGGGAATACAGGCTCCGTTTGCCCAGTTTCTCGTCATTGGACACAGTCCCGCCATCCCAGGAATAAGTCTGGTGACCCTTCGTTGTGTTCCCTGGATGGTAATCATATAGTTCCTCCGATATGGAGACCAAATATACACACAGTACTGCAGATGCAGGCTAACTGAACTCCTATCCAACGGAAGCAAAGCTTTCCTGCTCCTGTACTCAGATCCCCTTGTAATGAAGGCTCACTCGCATTACTTTAGCCTTCCTCATTCTATTCTGCACCCGCTTGAAAGCTTTCGGGGATTTATTGACAAGGACACCGAGGTCCCACTTGTACACCTGTACTTTTCAATCTCATCCTTTAGGACATACCCTGCAAATTTGTTTCTCCACATGGTTTCACAGTTCTCCACATTATGATCTATCCAGGAAATTCTTGCCCATTCATGAAGCCTGACAATTCCTCAGAAGCCGTTTTAGACCTTCCTCACAACACACCCTACCCCTGAACATTGTACTCCCCACAAATTGGTAAAAGACGACACTTGGTCCCCAGTTTCTATTCACTGATATATATTGTGGACATTTCCCATGAGTCACAGCCTGTCAACGTGAGAATGTCCCATTCACTCCTACTCTCTGTGTCTGTATGCTTACCAGTCATTAAACCAACATCATCCCTGTGCCTAAGAAGGCTCGTGCAGCATGTCTCAATGACTACCGCCCAGTGGTCCTAACCTCGGTGGTCATGAAGTGCTTTGAAAGGCATTAACCAACTCCAGATTCTAGATCAGTGGTGCTGGTAGAGCACAGCAGTTCAGGCAGCATCCAACGAGCAGCGAAATCGACGTTTTGGGCAAAAGCCCTTCATCAGGAATAAAGCCCCTCCCCACTACTCTTAACCCACTCCAATTTGCCTATCAGACAAACAGATCAACATTTGAGACCCCCTGGGGTGCATACTCAGCCCCCTACTACACTCGCTGTATACCCATAACTGCGTCACCAATTACCACACTAATACCATTTAGAAATTCACTGATGACACCACAATAGTCAGTCGAATCTCAGCTGGCAATGGAGCAGACTAAGACTGGAGGCAGAAGACCTGGAAAAATAATGCACTGAGAACAACCTAGCTCTCAGTGCAGGCAAAACCAAGGAACACATTCTTGACTTTCAGCAGGATGCCCCCCTTCACAGTAACAGCACAGAGGTGGAACGAGTGGAGTGGTCATCCACAAGAAGCTTTCCTGGAATCTTTATGTGGATGCACTGGTTACAAAGACCCAATAATGTCTATTCTTCCTCAGGCAGCTGAGGAAATTTGGCATGACAGCAAACACCCTTGCCAACTTTTATAGGTGTGGCATCAAGTGCGTTCTGTCTGGATGTATCACTACCTGGTTTGGCAACTGTACCATTCAAGATCGGAGATGGTTACAGAGAGTCGTGAACTCGGCCTGGACAATCTCAAAGGCCAACCTCCCAACTATAGGATCTATCTACCTACCAGGCCCACTGTCGAGAAAAGGCTGCCAGAATTCTCAAAGATCCATCCCACTCTGGCAAAGTTTTATACATCCTCTACCATTGGGGAGAAGGCACCGAAGCCTGAACACATGCACCAGCTGGTTTGGAAACAGTTTCTACCCTACTGTTGTTAGAATACTGAATGGACTCACAAACTCTTACCATTCTCTTGTTCCTGTGGTTTTTTTTTGTTTTTGCTGCTGTTTACCTATTAATTGCTATCTATGCTACTTAACTCTGCGATTTGCCTGGATTGCTCGCAAGACGAAGTTTTTCACTGTGCCACAGTACGCGTGACAATAAATTCAATTCAATAAATTAGTCTTTATTCTGCCACCATATTTATAAATAAGGGGTAAATGTTATAATTTTGCAAGAGAAATATAAGTAAAATGTGAAAGGGCAATTGACTCTGGGATGGGAGGGTGAATGTACATATGAGGCTGCCCAGTCGGTGTTGGATGGGAATACAGACAGAGAGAGAGTGAGGTGGGGGTGATGCCTGGGAACCACTGTGGCTTACACCCTGCTGCAGACTGACTTCATGGTCACTGCCAGCTCTTCTGGTGAAATCTGGTGGAAGACCCAGGTCCGTACCCTATATTGTGTCGGTGCAATCGCTCAACCACAATCATAAAGTATTGTAAATGTCCTGCAGATACAGAGACGGCCGATGCAGAGACGGTCTTTTCAGTGATTGGATTTTTGATCTTCTTGCACTTATTTAGTGCCTTTCACCACTTTAAAGACGATAAAACATTTTCTAAATGTACTCTGTGATGGAAGGAATACATCAGATACCTGGAGCCCAGTGAGCAGAGCAGCAGCCTTGTCCCCTCTCAGTCCCGCACGGCAGGCTCCGTCTGGATCATTGTCCAGGCCTCGATGTCCCTGACCTGACTCAGAGGGAAGAGCACTCCCACTGAACCACAACTGACACCTCCCATTGGAGTCCAGGCAGTTTCCAAACTTTTTCTGGAATGTTTTTTTCCACAGGGAATCTGGAGAAATGATGCAGTGCATTTCCTGTCAATGCCGTGAGGTCCCAGACACCTCCATAAAACTGGTCTCTGTGTTCAATGGATCCTTCCCACTGACACTGGCTCAGAAAGAAAGTAAATCAGCTGATAGCATGGATACAACGGATCCTTCCTTCCAATACTCAAAATCATTTCTTTCCAGAGATTAGGGAGCTCGGCCAAATGGAGTGGTTAACCTGGAGAGTATAATGAATGTGAACCTGTGATACTGATGAGCACATGAGATGAAAGGGGAAAGAGAGGATTGCAGATGTAGAGTCAATGTGTGTGTTGCTGGAAAAGCACAGCCAGTCAGGCAGCATCTGAGGAGCAGTAGTGAGAGTTAAGGGGAGAGTGACTGGATTGGGAAGCAGTGCTCAAGAGTATAGTGAGGAAAAGGGAAGAGTGAGCTGAGAGGGTATGAGGAGTGAGCAAGAGGAGGCTGTGAGATTTGCGGGGGCAGGAGAGCAGGAGCGAGTGAGGGGGCATTGATGGGGAGGGAGATTGGAGAGTTAAGGGGGAGGTGAAGTTAGAAGGAGAGCGAGGATTGGAGATTGAGATGGAGGGGAGAGTGAGGTGGAGGGGAGCGGAAATTGTGAAGTTTGGAGGGTGGGGGTGGACTGAATGGTAAACGATCGAGAGGAATGGATGGGTGTGGGGAATGTGGAGGTGAGTGGGTTGGAGAGTGGAGAATGCAGTGAGACAATGGTCTGTCAAGTTAAGGGGCAGTTAATGACAGGTACAATCCAAGAGGAGAATGAGGTCAAGGGAGAGTGACCGGGATTGGAGGCTGAGTAAATGGAAAATGAGCAGGAGGGCAGAGATGGAGTGGGAGAGGTGGGGATGGATATGGAGAGTAGGACAGAGTAGGGTCAGAGATGGGAGTGGGGAGTCAGCAGAGGGAGACAATGAGAGCAGGAGAAAATTGTGTGTCAGATCAGGAGGGAGTGTTGGTTCGAGGTAGTGAGTGGAGAGTGAGATCCATGGAAGAAAGATGGGGAGGGAGGGTGAGGAGAGTGGGGTCTGTCTGGAGACAGAAGGGGAATACAGTGAGGAATAGGGACAAGGAAACTGAGGAGAGAGTGAGGGGGTGGGCTTGTGTGAGGTCATGAGATTTGAGGTGGCGAGAGGCAGAGGGTCAGGGAAAAGGAGAAGGAAATTGACAGGGAGGGTGAGGGAGAGGCATAAAGGAATGAAAGTGAGGAAGATGACTCAAACTCAGACGAGAAGAATCAGGCACAGGGGAAGCGAGAGTGAAAGACAGATGCGTGGGGGGAGGCCGAGAATGTGGGATGAGTGAGGGGTGTGATGCTGTTGCTCCTTCAACAAGGTTCGGTAGTTGTTTGTTTTTTCAGAGGGGTTGTAACCACATATGTACCGACGTGTCTGGTTTGTGTGGGATTTAGGCCAATTTGATTATAGACACCGATATTGCCGTAGGCTTTAAAAAGCTTTCAAGTTAAAAAAAAACACTTGTACAATGAAAGGGGAATTCTCCCAGCTCAGCTTGATTCTGGTTTTGGTTTTGTTTGGTTTTAGTAAGCAGTCAGTTTTCTGAGGCTGCTGCTCAAAGAAACTGCTCCATGATGATCCTCTCTCTCTCACACATCTGTCCTGTGAGAACCTGGGTTCGATTGTTCCTTTTTTATCCCCAAAGTGAGTTTGATGGGGATGTTGCAAGTATTTGGAACAGTATCATTAAGTTGCACTGGAGTTGATTGGGTTTTAAAATAGTTATATGATTCTAAATTTGGTTTTCTTTTCTTCACGTGTAAATAATTACTGCTTTGTTTAAAACTGAGTGGTTGGGCCAGCTGCATCCCTCCCAGAATAGCCACTGTACACCTGCTGAACACAACTAGAAATGTTAGGGTCTGGGCTACCTTCTTGAAATATTTTGAAGGGATCTGGTCTGGTCTGGTCCAGAACAGGGGAGTGAAGAGTCAGGGGCATGTGAGTGTCAGAGAGTGGGAGTGAGGTGGGGGAGTTATTCGAGAGTCGACTGGAGGAGAAAATGAGAGAAAGTGTGAGTGAGAGGGGAGAGTGAGGACGAGTGGATATGATGGTAAAAGAGCCAGGAGAGTGGTGTGTTTGATGTTGGCACAGAATGACTATGAAGGGTGAGGAGAGAGAGGGGTGGGGGGACTGTGATTGACATGGATGCATGCAGGGAGTGGGGTGTAGCATGGAATGTGGAGTGGGTGAAGGGAGTGTGAGGAAAAGGTGTAAATGAAGGAGAAGTGTAACAGAGGTGGGGCATTATTAAAAGGGGTTGCTTTACTGGAGGGATGAGTGAATTTGAGGAGGGAGAGGAGATGTGTTGGGGGGCCAAGAGTGAGGAGATCGGACAACTTCGGGATGGTGGATGGGTTGTTGTGGAGTGAGAGAATGGGGAATAGTGTGAGGCCTGAGTGATGTGAGGGGGATGGGAGTTTTCACAAAGAAGAAAATTGACTTGAAGGTAGGAGATAGAGAGTGATGGGAGATGGTTGCTTTTCAGAGTGGAGGCCTGTGACCAGCAGTATGGGAGATCAATGTGTAAAGGGATTGCACGTCCATGGTAAGGAGGAGGCAGCTGGAGCCACAAACTGGAAATTTTGGAACTGGCATAAAGTCTCAGAGGAATGGTGGATGTGAGCAGGGACTGGAGCAGGGGAGACAAGACTGAGTCATGGTCGGAAGTGATGAGTTCTGTGAGGCAGGAGCAGGGAGAAAGAATGGGTCTGCCTGGGTAATCCTGTTTGTGTATTTTGAGAAAGAGGTAGAAGCGAGCTGTGTGGTATTGGGGTCTATCAGCTTGGAGGCAGTGGTATTGGGGACAGACCCCCAGATTAAATGAAGTTGGTTGCCATGGTTCACAGAATGGCCTGATGTTCCATCATGGGGTCACAGGTTAGAGGCTAATAGTAGGAGGTACCTCAGAGCTGGTGCTCAGCCTCTGCAAATGTAGACGTCAGTCTGTCAGGCATCAACAGCCCCACTCTGATCAGCAGGCTTCATAACAAAGTCAGGGTTGGATCTAAGAGCACAGAGCTGCCTCCTTCTCTCATCTGGAATTGGAAAAGTTTCTTGATTTTGTTTCCAACTTCCACACCACTCTCACTTGCACCTCATCACTCTCTGACTCCTCCCTTCCCATCCTGGACATCTGTTTTTATTTCTGGGGATAGACTGGTCACTAACATCCACAATAAACCCACTGACTCCCACAGTTACCTGGCCTGTACATCCTTGCATTCTGCTTCCTGTAAAGATGCCATTCCATTCTCTTAGTTACTCTGTATCCATCACATTTGTTCCAATGATGTCAACTTTGACCATGGAGCCTCTGAAATGTCCATCTTCTTCCTCAGCTAAGGATTCCCCAGCACTCTTGCTGACAGGTCCATCAGCCAGTTTCTACCTGTCATACGTCAGCCCTCAACCCTCCCACAACAGAGGGAGGGTTGTCTTCACCTAGAATACCACCAGCACACACATTCAGAAGATCATCAGCTGCCATTTCCAGTGAGACAGCACACACCACTCCTCCCTTGTGAACCATTCCCTTTCGGACACCCCAGTGACTTCCAACGCCCCCTCACAGCCTCATGTCTGCTTATCCTGCAACTGAAGGTGTAACATCTGTCTGCTTACCTCCTCCCTTCTCCGTATCCAAAGGCCCAAACACTCCTTCCACGTACCTGCACCTCTCACAATCTTGTCTACTGCATTCGCTGCTCGCAATGTAGCCTCCTCTACATTGAGGATATGAAGGGTTAACTGTCTGACTGCTTTACATAACACTTGCTTTCCATTTGCCAGAAAAGACCCTGAACTTCCAGTTGTCTTTCAACACACCATCCTGTTCCCCAGCCAACATCTCTGACTCGGTCTTGCTGCATTACTCTTGCTGCATTACCACTGCATTACGCAACCTGGAAGAACAGCATCTCATTTTCCATGTGCGGACCATGCAGCCTTCCAGACTCAATATCAAATTCAATAACTTTGGGTCTGAGACCTCCCATGTATTTACTCCAACCAGGCCTAGTTATCACAGAGTCTGCTATTACACACCACCCATTGTTCGCCACTAACAGTCTCCATCATCAGCTATTCACCCCACCCTAGCCAAACTGTTATCCACTCCTTCGTCTGTCTAACTGCTCTTCTCTCTCTTTGGGGTCTATGCCACTGTTGTTTACCCCTTACCATTTCACCCTCCCCCCACCCGTACCCCCACCCCACTCCGCCCCAACCCTACCTTCTGCATATTAACCAATACTTTCCGAGCTACCATCAGTTCTGAGGAAGGGTCACTCGATCCGAAACGTTAACTTTAATTTCTCTCCACAGGTGCTGCTAAACCTGCTGAGCCTGATAAATATCTATAGGTTCAACATAGTCAAATATTAACCAAGGCAGAGATATTTATAAACTTCCAAAGGGGAGGGTTAAAAGCCAACTTTCAGGTAGTGAGGCTGATCGAATCACTGAAGCCCTCCAGTGCGGAAGCAGGCCATTCAGCCCATCAAGTCCACACTGACTCTCTGAGCAGCATCCCACGAGGATTCAACCCCTTACAATACCCCGGTAACTCCACATTTGCCATGGCTAATCCACCAAGGGTGCACTCCCCTGGACACAATCTGCACATCTTTGGACTGTGGGAGGAAACCCACACAGGTATGGAAGAAAGTGAAAACTCCACATAATCATGTGAGGCTGTAATTGAACCCAGTTCTCTGGTGTTGTGAGGCAGCAGTGCTAACCACTGAGCCACTGTTCCCAGATTTTGAGCAATCACATTGATCAAGCAGTGAACCCAATGGCTGCTCCATGAATTTGATCAGAGGGCCAATTCAACCTGTGGGTTCTGATTTACTGCAAAGTTCTTGGTCAGTTTTCCAAGGGTTCGGAGTGTCAGAAGGTGTTGGGTGGTCCTGCAGGAGACAGCGGGTATCTGGCAAGTTGCTATCACTTCCAAGTGAGGGAAGGATGTGATTTGGGATATTGGGAATATGCGGCCAAATGGGAAAAAAAGGTGCAACTAGTAACCATGTGAATAATTAAGTGAACTCCTGGTAAGTGGGAAATGTTACAGAGTAGAGTATGACAAATCAAATTGTATTCAAATATCGCCTGTGTGCCAATAGCACAGCCCAAAGTGTTTCTGAACTATTGAAGTTTTTGTGTGGAATATTCCCTGTTGGAATGTAGGAAATGAGAGAATCAATCTGTGACCAGTGAGGTCACAGGAACAGCACTGTGATGATGCAAAAGCCTTCAGTTTTGATTATATGAGTTATGGTGTAAAAGTTCACTGACACCAAGGAAATGTGTGCATTGTATTGTTTCTAATAGTGATGCAGGAGATTATAAACAGTCATTGAGAGTAGTAATATCTGGATTAATTCCATTACCATGTGCTAGTAACAATAGAAATAGGAGGATAGGGTAGATTCATATATGGCTAAGGAGATGATATAAGGAGTAAGAATTCACATTTTTAGACCATTGGGATCTTCACTGGAGTAGAAGTGACCTGCATAAGAAGGATGGGTTGCACCTGAATTGGAAGGAAATCAATATCCTGGCAGGGAGTTTTGCCAGTGCCACTCAAGAGGCTTTAAACTCATAAGATGGGAGCAGGTGTGTTGATGGAATTCAAAGAGATGATAAGAACAGATATAAGACTGAGGCAGATGTAGTAGACAAAGGGAGGAAGTGAAATACTCAAGGTAGGCAGGACTACAGCAGAGAATGAGGCAAGACTGAGCAATTAAACTTCATTTATTTTAATGCAAGAGGCCTGACAGGTTGGGAACGTAGGATTCAGATATCACAGCTATTAGTGATGAACCATGGCTCAGGGCAGTGGCATTTTTAATTAAGAACAACATTATGTCTGTACTTCAGGAGCATATTCCTGGAGCCCATCCAGGGAGGTTTTATGGATGCAAGTAAAAAATAAGCAAAGGATTGTGAGAAACAGAGCTCACAATATCATAAATTTAAGTCCGAGTCAAATTCTGAAGCAGCAAATTTTATTGAAACGTTCTTGCAAGAAGGGGTGACTGGCAAGTAGCACAGTAGTTAGCACTGCTGCCTCACAGCGCCAGAGACCTGGGTTGAATTCCCACCTCAGGCAACCGACTGTGTGGAGTTTGCACATTCTCCCCGCGTCTGCGTGAGTTTCCTCCGGGTGCTCTGGCTTCCTCCCACAGTCCAAAAATGTGCAGGTTAGGTGAAGGGGTAAATGTGGGGAAATGGGTCTGGGTGGGTTGCGCTTTGGCAGGTCGGTGTGGATTTGTTGAGCCAAAGGGCCTGTTTCCACACTGTAAGCAATCTAATCTAATGTAAGTAATCTAATCACACCGATCCAGAGATTAGTCCACAATTTATACAGTTTAATTCTCAGTACTTCCCCGTTTACCTTACTGGCCTTCAAACCTATCAATAATCCTTATTGTGTTCTGCCCCTGCCCAGCTGCGCTCCGCCCTTGTTTACTTCTCTCCCGACTCCAAGCCAGGCGACACTCCCCCTATCAATGACCTGGCTCGCTTCAGTGCTGACATGAGGGAAATTTGCTGAGCTTGGAATATCTTGATGTTCTTTTTCAACTTATCTATTTGTCTGTAACATCTTCCATTGTTTGCAGGCATGTTCCATTCTTGGATGCACATTTTAGCTAACTCAGCTCTTTGCTGAAACAACTATACACTGGTGTAGTTTGGTTTATTCAACTTGCATAAGTAATTATGATTGCAGAAGTAACCGTGGTTTACCTATATCCCTCAGGATGAATACCTCATTGGGGTTGTAGTACAAACCCTCAAATAGACAATGGGAAATTGGGAAGCAACATATGGAGAGATCTCTGATAGATGAAAGATTAATATTGTTGTAATGGTAGGAGATTTTAACTTTCCAAACACAGAATGGAAATGTCAATATGTTAAGGGTTTGGATGGAGAGAAATCAAAGTGTGTACCAGAAAATTTTCTTTTTCAATATGTGGATGCACTTATTTTCCTTGGAGGTTTGGAGACTGATAGGTGACCTTATAGAGGTTTATGAAATCATGAAGAGAATGGATAGGGTAAATAGACAAGGTATGGGTGTGGGAGTCCAGAACTAGAGGGCCTTTCAGGTGAGAGGGGAATGATTTGGAAGGGAACTAAGGGGCAACCTTTTCATGCAAAGCGTGGTGCGTGTGTGGAATTAGTTGCCAGACGAAGCAGTGGAGGTTGATACAATTACAACATTTAAAAGACATCTACATGGTTAAATGAATACAAAAGGTTTAGAGGGATATGGTCCAAGTGCTGACAAATAGGATGAGGTTAGGTTCGGATATTGGTCGGCAAGGATGAATTGGACCGAAGGCTCTGTTTTCCATGCTGTACATCTCTATGAATCTATAACTCTCTTTAATGAAAGACCAAACATGACTGTTGTGGTTCTGTTCGCCGAGCTGGAAGTTTTTGCTGCAAATGTTTCGTCCCCTGGCTAGGAGACATCATCAGTGCGTTTGTTGGAGCCTCCTGTGAAGCTTCACAGGAGGCTCCAACAAACGCACTGATGATGTCTCCTAGCCAGGGGACGAAACGTTTGCAGCAAAAACTTCCAGCTCGGCGAACAGAACCACAACGGACACCCGAGCTACAAATCTTCTCTCAGACATTAAACCAAACATGACTTTCTATTTGGAAATATGTCAGGGCTAATGACTGAGCTCTCAGCAGTGGGGTACTTTAGGGCAAGTGATAATAATTCCATTAGGTTAAAAATAGTTATGGAAAATCAAAGACCAAAACTAAAACTGAACCTTCTCAGTTGTCGTAAGGATCTGAAATTTGATGGTATGTGGCAGGAACTTTAAAACCTGACTGAGGCAAACCGATCACAGGTGTAGGAATGATTGAAAAGTGAAAACCTTCAAAAATGAGATCACAAGAGTTCACCATTCCAATTAGTGAGAAGGGCAGCACTAGAGAATCTGAGGTAAACGTGAGGACTGCAGATGTTGGAGATTAGAGTCAAGATTAGAATGGTGCTGGAAATGCACAGCAGATCAGGCAACATCCGAGGAGCAGGAAAATCTACGTTTCAGATAGGAGCCCTTCATTCCACTCTAATCTTATTCTAGAGAAACTGAAGCTCTGGTCAAGGAAAAAAAGAGGCATTTGCCGGGTATTGACTGCTGGAATGGAATGAATCCCGAGAGGAGTATAAGAGCAGGAGGGGTCTACATAGAGGGAAATCAGGAGGAAAAACAGGACTTGAGATAGTTTTGCTGAATAGCGTAGAGGAGAATTCAAGAGATTGTACCAATACATGAAGGGCAAAAGAATAACAAGGGAGAGAATCGGGCCCCTTACAGATCAAAGGGAGTGGCTATGTGTGGAACTACAGGGGATGGGTGAGATGCTAAATGAATATTTCACATTAGTGATTTACTGTGTAGAAGGACATGCAACTTTGGGAAATAAGTAATGATGTCATGAAGAGTACATATTTCAGTCATGGAGGTGTTACAGATCTTAAAATACATTGGATGGAGTTATGTGCCTGGAACCTGATCAGATATACAGGGTCACAGAGTCACAAAATTATACAGCATGGAAACAGACCTTTGGTCCAACTTGTCCATGCCGCCCAAATATCTTAACCTAATCTAGTCCCATTTTCCAGTAGTTGGCCCATATCCCTCTGAACCCTTCCCTTTCACATATCCATCCAGATGCCTTTTAAATGCTGTATTTGTACCAGCCTCCACCACTTCCTCTGGCAGCTCATTCTGCACACGCACCACCGTCTGCATAAAAAATTGCCCCTTATGTCCCTTTTACATCTTTAAACTTTGTGAGAAGCTAAGGAAGAGATTGCTGGGCCCATTGCTGAATTATTTGGATCATCAATAGCCACAGGTGAAATGAGGCAAGACTGAAGGATTCTTAATGTTGTCCCATTATTGAAGAAACAGGTGACTGATCAGCCTAACGTCATTAGTGGGGAAGTTGTTCCAGGGGATTCTGAGGGCTAGTTATCATACATTCGGAAAGGCAATGATAGTCCTCATGGATTTGTGCAGAGGAAACCTTGATTACTGACATGATTGAGAGTTTTTAAGAGATCACAACTGAAACATCATATCCAACTGTGGAATACATGGGTCCCACAACCCTCTGAGAATCCTGCTCCTCGACTTCCAGCCTCCTGACCATCTCTGATTTTAGTCTCCACACCCCATTGGAGGTTGGACCTTCAGCTGCCCAGACTCTCAGCTCTGGAATTCTCTCCCTGAATCTCTCCATCTCTCCATTCCTCTTTCCTCCTTGAAGATGTGCTAAATCCTGCATCAATCATCAGGATTAATATTTCGGTGACATTTTTATTTTATTCACTACCTAAGGCTCCTGTGAAACAGTTTGAGACATTAGAGGTGCTCTTTAAATACAGAGAAGTATTGTAGTCAAAAGATGAAACAACGGGCTCTTAAAAATACATAGAGTCGTAGAGATGTACAGAACGGAAACAGACTCTTCTGTCGAACCCGTCCATGCCGACCAGATATCCCAACCCAATCTCGTCCCACCTGCCAGCACCCGGTCCATATCCCTCCAAACTCTTCCTATTCATATACCCATCCAAATGCCTCTTAAATGTTGCAATTGTACCAGCTTCCACCACAGCTCATTCCATACATGTACCACATTCTGCGTGAAAAAGTTGTCCCTTAGGTCTCTTTTATATCTTTCCCATCTCCCCTCTAGTTCTGAACTCCCCGACCCCAGGAAAAAGACTTTGTCTATTTATCCTATCCATGCCCCTCAAAAGTTTGTAAACCTCTATAAGGTCACCCCTCCGACGCTCCAGGGAAAACAGCCCCAGCCTGTTCAGCCTCTATCTGTTATCGCTTTATAGGTTTTTGTCTTTACATCGCATGCATTCAACCTGTACCCTTACATTTCCAAGTTATATTTTGTTCAGTTATAGAAATACATTTGACACTATATTTTCTTCCACATTTGCTGAAACATAAAAGTGCTGAAAGCTTGATGATGATATAAATCATTTATTGTATGTTCTAACAAAGTGGCATTTGTTAAAATTAACCACTTAATATTTGCAGGATATACGATGAATATCAACAACTCTTGCTCGCAGAGGGCACCCTGTCGACTGGAAATTTCAATGGCCCTTTACAGTACGCAGTTTGGAGAGAAATGATGGTGAGTTGAATCTGGGTAAAAGACATTTTAATTTTCCTCATTATAAATCTGCCTCACACTTAGATTATAAGGAAAATGTATTGTTATTTGAAAACTTGTGTTAACAGATAGCCAATGTGCTGGATAGAATTAGACAATTATATCAACAGAAAGGGTTGCAGAACCTGAGAGTCTACACTGGATAATGGTGGCAGTGTGTCAATCCTGTTGAAGTGTTCAGGGTTTAAAATGGTACAGGGACTAATATCCACAAATTTAACATGGTCATAAATTCTAGAGTAAAGGATAGATATTTGAACATTTCTGTCATGATGATTAGCAAGGTAACAGTAATGATTGTGAGACTGACTTACTGATTATTGCATTGACCGAGCATTGAACCCACTGGCCCCTGCATGAACTTGATCAGTGTCTCAATTTAATCCAATATTTGGGCTTCTGTGCAATATTCTTGTCAGTTTTCCATGGATTTGCAGTGTGCAAATATGCTGATGGGTCATTGAAGAAATAGCAGGTGGTTAATAATCTGCTTCACTTCCAGTGAGGGTAGGTGGAGATTGGGTGTGACAGGAGTATGGGGGAGGCAATAGACAATAGGTGCAGGAGTAGGCCATTCTGCCCTTCGAGCCAGCACCACCATTCATTATGATCATGGCTGATCATCCTCAATCAGTATCCTGTTCTTGCCTTATCACCATGACCCTTACTTCCACTATCCTTAAGAACTCTATCCGACTGTTTCTTGAAAGTATCCAGAGACTTGGCCTCCACAGCCTTCTGGGTCAGAGCATTCCACACACCCACCAATCTCTGGGTGAAGACGTTTCTCCTCAACTCTGTTCTAAATGGCCTACACATTATTTTTAAGCTGTGTCCTCTGGTTCGGGATTGACCAATCAGCAGAAACATGCTTCCTGCCTCCAGAGAATCTAATCCTTTAATAATCTTATACATCTCAATCAGATCCCCTCCCGGGTTCTAAACTCAAGGGTATAGAAGCCCAGTCGCTCCAATCTTTCAACGTAAGGTATGGAGGGAGAGGGAAAGCAAAGGAACATAGAGTCATACAGACAAGCCCTTCAATCCAAACTGGTCCATGCTGACCAAAATGTCCATCCATGTTAACCACATTTCCGTACACCTGGCCTTCCAAACCTTTCCTATCATGTATTTGCCCAAATCCCTTTTACATGTTGTTCATATACCTGTCTCAACTACTTCCACTGGCAGCTCAGTCTATATGCACACCACCCTCTGTGTTAAAAAAGTTACCCCTAAGGTTCTCATTTGTTATTTCCAATCTTACATCAAACTGATGCCCTTTTGTATTAATTTCCCGAGCCTTGCGACACAGATAGAGAACAGTCAGCCTATCCATGTCTATCATGATCTTATTATTTGTGTAAGATCCCTCCTAGGTCTTGTATACCCTAAAGAAAAAGTCATAGCTTGTCCAACCTCTCCTGATAACTTAGTCCTATGAGTCCTGGCAACATCCTTCTAAATTTTTTTCTGCACATTTTCCAGTTTAATATCATCCGTCCTATAGCAACAGACCGTAACTGAACACAGTACTCCAAATTCAGCCTCACCAATGTCCTGTAACTGGAGCATGACTTCCCAACTTCTGTCCTCATTGCCCTGACTGATGAAGACCAGTGTACCAAAAGCCTTCTTCACTGCCCTGTCTACCTGTCAGAGAACTGTGCGCCTGAACTCCAAGGTAACTCTGTTCCATTACACTTATTAAGGCCCCACGATTCAATATGAAACTCCTAACTTGGTGAACCATTCCAAAATACAATACCTCACACTTATCTATATTAAACTCCATTTGTCATTTCTTTGCCCCCTTCCCAAGCTGACGAATGCCCTGCTGCAATTTCTGCTGATCTTCCTCACTATCCACGCTGTCACCTATTTTAGTGCAAATTTACTCAACATGCCTTGTACATTCTCATCCAAATCATTGCTAACAACTGCAATGGGCTCAGCATCAACACTTGAGGCACACCACAAGTCACAGGCCTCCAGGCTGACAAGCATCCTTTCACTACTACCCTCTGCTTCCTACCACAAAGCCAATTGTGTCTCCAATTTCCCAGCTATCCCTGAATTCCATGCAATCTAGTCTTCCAGAGCAGCCTACCATGTGGAACCTTATCAAAGATCTGACTGAAATCCATATAGACGACATTGACTGCCCTGCCCTCATCAACATTCCTGGTCACTTATTTAGCAAACTCTGACAAATTGGTGAGGCATGATGTCACATGTGCAAAGCCATGCTGACCACTCCTAATCGTACCCCATCTTTCCAAATACATGTGTATCTTATCCCTCAGTATCTTCCCAAATCACTGACCTATCACAGATGTTAGGATCACTGGTCTATAGTTCCCAGGGTTTTCTTTGCTGCCCTTTTTGAACAATGGCACAACATTTGCTACCCTCCAATCTTCCAGGACCTTACCTGTGGCTAACAATGTTGCAAATATATCAGCCAGGCCCACTGCAATTTATTCTCTGGCCTCTTTCAGGTTTCGTGAATATATCTGATCAGGACTAGGAGATTTATGCACCTTCATACGATCTAATATGTCCATCATCTCCTCTACTCTGACATGGCCTGTCTCCAAGATATCACCATTAATTTCCCCCAAGTTCCCAAGTTTTCATCCCTTTTTCCATGGTAAATACAGAGGAGAAATATTCATTCATGACCTTGCCCATCTCCCGTGGTTCCATACATACATGTCCACTTTGGTCTTTGGAAGGCCCTATTCTCTCTAGTTATCGAGTAATATACAATTCAATAAACTCATATGCTAGGTCAGGTGAATTGGCCAAGTTAAATTGCCAATCATGTTAGGTGCATTCGTCAGAGGGAAATGGGTCTGGGTGGGTTAATCTTCGGAGGGTCAGTATGGACTGGTTGGGCCGAAGTGCCTGTTTCCACAATGTAAGAAATCTAATCTAATCTTAGGCAGTGAAAGCACGTGGGTGTAGGTGTCCCTTCTGGATAGATGTGGGCTTTATCCAGAGCAAATTCCAACGGTCTTTAAGCTTTGTTCTAATCTCCAGATTTGCTGCAGTTTTTTATTGAGATTGTATTCTCTGCTGGGCCCACATTCAGGTCAGTTTACTCCAATCCTGTTTAATTGATGCCCAGTTAGCACCTACTGTTTCCCACGCAAGCTCACAGTGTTAGGGGATCTGTCTTCTCATGTCCGATCCAACACCCATGTCAAATTTTAGAAATCCAATCTCAAAGCACCCATCCTGGATCCATGTTTGTTTGGAATTGTTCCCTCAACTCACTTTCTTCTACAAACTGCTTCAACATTCTTGAGGTACTTGATCAGTGAGAGGATTAAATGTAGTGGGGAGAAGGCAGGCATGTGGGGAAGAGAACCATGTCAGCTATGATCGAATGGCACAGCAGATTCTAATGGCCCAATCCTGCTCCTATATCTTATGGTTTTATAGTCTCACCAGATCAGTTCTAAAAGTCATCACCATGTCCAGCACTGATTGTTAGTTTGAATCACACCAACTAGATTTAACCCACTTTCAAAGCTCCAGAACAGTGTTAACGTGGGATGTGTATGTCACTTGCATGGCCAGGATTTGCTTCCTATCACTAAATGTCCTTTGGAAGGGGAAATATCATGTTTCTGTGAAATGATTTATTCAACACAATGGGCTGAATGGTCTCTGGACAAGATGATTCTAATTTCTCCCTCGAAGCCCACTCTGCTCCCCTCCTCATTCTTAGCCCCGTTTGACTTCCCTCCCTCCCACCCAGCACTCTTCTTCCCACTCTCCCACTCTTCCTTCCCCAGCCGTTCCACTATCAACCTTCCTCTCCCCCCTGTTTCTTCCTAAGTCCTCATTGTTCATTCATCCACCTCTTTTTCACTCCTCCTCACCCATCTCCCCACTCAACCTAAGTCCTCTGCTCCCTGACTCATCTTGCACTGAAACCCACTCATCCTTTCCCCTCTCTCACCCACATTTCATTCCTCAGATCCTCCCCCTCCTCTTCCCACTCTTACCCCACTTCCACACATTCCATCCCCATCTTCTGCCACACTCCCACTCTTCCATCCCCCTCCTTCACTCTACCTCCACTCTCCCTATCCACCTCTGCTATTGTACTCATTCCCTCTCATCTGATTGTCTTCCCCTCTCACAATCATCATTCTCCCTTCCCTCCTCCATTTGGCTCAACCCACTTCCTAAATTTCCCCTAAACCCCTCACCCTTACTAACCCCTCACTATCCTTCCAACCTCCTCATTACTCACACATTTCCTGTCACCCACTCATCCTTCAGCCTCCCACAGTCGTCATCTATTCTTATCTTCACATCTCCCTGCTCATTATTCCCCCTCCTCTTCCCTGCTGTTACTCCCTCACTCATCCCTCTCTCTTCATTGCACTTCCACTCCAAGCTTTCCTGACCTACCTCAACTTTTCCTGCGCTCCCCCCTCCCACCCCGTTCTTCCTTCCCCAGTCCGGGTCTGCCTTTTCCTCTAGCCTCCTCTCTGTTTCCACCACCTCACTCTTCCTTCCCTCTCCCCACGTACAATCTTCCATCCTCTCCCATACGCTTTCCTTCTATTTTCTTCCACACTAATCCCATGGTTCCTTCTTCCTTGCTGCTGCCCAAACCCACTCTTCCTACCTCACTCCCCTCCCCTCACATGCTGTTAATGCTCCCTCCGGTCAGCAACTCTTCATTATCCCACTAATCACCACTTTTTCCTCCCTCAATATTCACACCCCTCCCCACTCTCCCTATCTCCCCAAATTCTTACTCCCTCCTCCCAACCTCCTCTCTTGCGTCTTCTCTTTTTTGCCTCTTTCTCTCTCTCTGATGGTGTTATATGATCTCTCTCCCAGCTCCAGCCTCTTTGACTCTGGATCCGAACACAGCGCATCCCCCCGGCTCATCCTGTCTGAGGACCTGACCAGTGTAAGACTCGGAGACAGAGAGCTCCCTGACTCGCTGTTGAGATCTGATTCCTGGGGCAGTGTCCTGGGATCAAAGGGATTCACATCAGGGAGACATTACTGGGAGGTAGAAATGGAGCGGAAGAACAGGTGGTCTCTGGCAGTGGCCTAAGAGTCTGTGAAGAGGAAAGGGGGAATCGACCCGAGCCCAGAGACTGGATTCTGGATTGTGGCGCTGTATCCCAGAAGAGGTTATTTTGCCACCACCTCCCACTCATGGACCTCCCTCTCCTCAAATGTGAATCCCCAGAAGTTTGGGGTTTTCCTGGACTATGAGAATGGACAGGTGTCATTTTACAATGCCAACACAATGTCCTATCTCCACAGTTTCACAGACAGGATCTTTCTTATCTTCCATGCGGGAAGAAATGATGGCCGGAAAAACTTCGCCCAGCTGACAATTTGCGGGAATAAAGGCATTGACAGATACATCCCATAATTACTACCTCCTGCCAGCTGTAAACTTATGGGTGTCGGTCTCGGTCTGGGGCAGTGAAGAAACAAAGAGAAGCTCAATTGTAGAGAGGGACTGACTGGGGAGAATGAGCTGTGAGCTGCAGGAACCCGGGGACCTTCCTGCCTGTAATGTTGCTTCACAGGCGGGAGGTGGCGCTACATGACAGTGTTGGAGATGAATCAGTCAGTGGGTCTCAGACTTGGGGGGTGGGGGGCCGGGGGAGGGGTTCAGGGGAGTCTTTCTAAGGGGGACACCAAATCATTTCTCCCAAGTGTGATTGAGGAACTCATGGGGACAGAATGGTGAGGGAATGGAAGAAAAATTGCAAGAATAGCCCACATTCCACAAGTTAGCACAAGCTTTACTTATTTTAACATGGCGACTTGAGCGTGAAAGCCCTTGACATCAAAGCAACATTTCATCAAGTGTGGTATCATGGCAACCGAGCAAAACTGGAGTCTGTGGAAATTAGGGGGGGGTTGTGGGGGCAATCTTTTCACTGGCTACCTGGCACATGGGAAGATGGTTGTGTTTGTTGGAGCTCAATCATATCAGCTCCAGGATATCTCCGCAGCAGTTCTTCAGTGTGGTGCCCTTGCCTCAACTATCTTCAGTTGCTTCATCAATGACCTTCCCACCACAATAAGGTCAGAAGTTTGATGATTGTACATCCTTCAGCACCAGTCCTGACTCCGCATATTCTGAAACCGAACATGTACAAATGCAGCAAGAACTTGACAATATAGAAGCTTAGGCCGACACTGTCCATTTAAATTTGTGCCACACAAATGCCGAATGAGAGCCGATCCAGCTACTGCCCATTGAAATGCAATGGCTTCATTACGTTCCCTGCTGAAAACATCCCAGTGGTTACCATTAACCAGAAGTACAATTGCCCTCACCATATAAATGCAGAAGGTTTCAGAGCAGGTCAGATGCTCAGCATACTGTATGAAGTCACTCACCTCCCGACTCCCCAAAGCCTGTGTATCATCTACAATGCACAAGTGAGGTGTGTGACGGAATACATTCCATTTGCCTGGGTGGATGCAGCTCCAACAGTACTCAAGAAGCTTGACATCATTCAGGACAAAGCAGTCCACCTGAATGGCACTACATCAACAAATACTTGTTGACTCCACAGTCAATGCTCAGTAGCAGCAGTGTGTACTATCAACAAGCTGAACTGCATAAATTCAGCAAAAAGCCTTGGACAGCACCTTGCAAACCTATGACCACGTCCATCTCGAATGACAAAGTAGCAGATACATGGAAACACCGCCTCCTGCAAATTACTTCCAAATCACTCACCAACCTGACTTGGAAACGTGAGGGGATCGAAGTTAAGAGGGATCTTATCTCTCTTCCCCTGGCCCTCCCCAATTTATCTTCTTTGAACACTCATTGGGAAAAACTCTTTACTATTCTCACTTTTTATGTGAGGAAAAGAATTGTGATGTGGTAGATCTCTGAAAACCTCCAGGTCTGTTCGTTTGGCAGAAGTTAATTATGAACATAGTCCTGGAGACATTCTGATCAATGCAGTACACCAAAAAACTGAAAATTTGTAAAAGATCTGGCGGCTCTTTTTGGATTATCTGGATGTAGACTTATGCCTTTTAAATGCTGCAATTGTACCAGCCTCCACCACTTCCTCGAGCAGCTCATTCAATACACGTACCACCCTCTGCGTAAAGAAGTTTCTCCTTAGGTCTCTTTTATATCTTTCCGCTCTCACCATAAACCTATGACCTCTCATGCTGGACTCCCCCACCCCAGGGAAAAGACTTTGCCTATTTACCCTATCCATGCCCCTCATAATTTTGTAAACATCTATAAGGTCACCCCTCAGCCACCGATGGTCCAGGGAATACAGCCCCAGTCTGTTCAGCCTCTTCGTATAGCTCAAAACCTCCAACCCTGGCAACATCCTTGTAAATTTTTTCTGAACCCTTTCAAGTTTCACAACATCTTCCCGATAGGAAGCAGACCAGAATTGCACACAATATTCCAACAGTGGCCTAACCAATGTCCTGTACAGGCGCAACATGACCTCCCAACTCCTGTACTCAATACTCTGACCAATAAAGGAAAGCATACCAAACGCATTGTTCACTATCCAGCAACCTGCGATTCCACTTTCAAGGAGCTATAAACCTGCACTCCAAGGTCTCTTTGTTCAGCAACACACCCTAGGACCTTAACTAATAAGTGTAGAAGTCCTGCTAAGATTTGCTTTCCCAAAATGCAGCACCTCGCATTTATCTGAATTAAACTCCATCTGCCACTTCTCAGCCCATTTGTCCATCTGGTCCAGATCCTGTTGTAATCTGAGGTAACCATAAATGCAGCACCTCGCATTTAAGACAGAGATAGATAGCTTCTTTATTAGTAAATGGAGCAGGTTGGCAGGGAGAAGGCAGGAGAAGGGGGACTGAGAAATATATAAGCCACGCTCAAATGGTGGAGGGAACCTGATTGGTGTATGACCTCATTCTGCTGCTGCATCTTATAGTCAGCAGAGGGGAAGCTGTCAACTGGATATAGTAGTGACTGTCTGATATTTATAACCCGTAGTCTCCATCACAAGTGATGACATGGTATCCTAACACTGTCAAGTTCCTTAATAACCTACTGAATGCCTGAAATAAAAAGACTGGTATTTGCATAGTGCCTTTAATGAAATCTCAAAGCTTCTTAAAGTGTATGAAGTATTTCAGAATTGTATTCAATGTTGCAACGTGGAACATAAGTTAGCCAGTCTGTACAGAGCAGGCTCCCATAAACAGCAATGTGAACAGCTCATCTAATTATTTTGATGTTTAATGAGAGATAAATATTGGCTGTGGGTTTTTTTACTATATTCACCTCTACACAACTTTTGGGTCAAAGTCCCAATACTGCAGCACTCCCTCAGTACTACACTCGTGTCAGTCTTGGTTTTTAATGGTCGTGTCACACATTGCAAGCTCAGACCATCTACCTTCTCCTCCAAATTATTAATATACGTTGTCTCAGCCAGATCACTGCACAACACCACTGGTCACAGATCTCCAGTCAGAAAAGCACACTTCCATCGTTCTCATCAATCTTCTTTGTCACTTCCTCAAAAGCCTCAGGAAGTTTGTCAGATGTGACCTCTCCTCTGCTTTGCCATTTAATAAGATCATAGCTAATCTGATCATTCTCCAATTGACTTTCTGGACTTAACTTCATAAACTTTGATTCCCTTCCTCGTTAAACGTCTGTCCAACTGAGCCTTGTATATACTGAATGATCCAGCCTCAACAACCCTCTGCCGCAGAAAATTCCACACAAACTCCAAGAATGCTGGAGAATCGCAGCAGGATTTGCAACAGCTGAAGGACGAGAAATATTTCAAATCCAATGTGACTCTTCTTCAGAGCTGATTGTGTCTGTCCAGTGGAAGGGTGTCGAAAATGTTGATGTAAGTGATAGGTTTGAGAGGGTTCATAGTCCTTTTCTCACCACAGAGGCACACCCTTGCAATGTAAAAGGGAATTCAAGAAGATATAGAACATAGAACATAGAACATAGAAGGATACAGCGCAGTACAGGCCCTTCGGCCCTCGATGTTGCGCCGACCGAATCCTACCTAACCTATACTAGCCCAATAACTTCCAAATGCCTATCCAATGCCCGCTTAAATGACCATAAAGAAGGAGAGTTCACCACTGATACGGGCAGGGCATTCCATGAACTCACAACCCGCTGTGTGAAGAATCTACCCCTAACATCTGTCCTATACCTACCACCCCTTAATTTAAAGCTATGTCCCCTAGTAACACCTGACTCCATTAGCGGTAAAAGGTTCTTAGTATCTACCCTATCTAAACCCCTAATCATCTTATACACTTCTATCAGATCTCCCCTAAACCTTCTCTTCTCCAATGAGAACAGCCCCAAGTGCCTCAGCCTTTCCTCATAAGATTTTCCTACCATTCCAGGCAACATCCTGGTAAACCTCCTCTGCACTCGTTCTAAAGCTTCCACATCCTTCCTATAGTATGGCGACCAAAACTGCACACAATACTCCAGATGAGGCCGCACCAGAGTCTTATACAACTGCAACATGACCTCAGGACTCCGGAACTCAATTCCTCTGCCAATAAAGCCCAGTACACCATATGCCTTCCTCACAGCACTATTTACCTGGGTGGCAACTTTCAGAGATCTGTGTACATGGACACCAAGATCCCTCTGCTCATCCACACTACCAAGTAGCCTACCATTAGCCCAGTAATCCATCATCTTGTTATTCCTACCAAAGTGAACGACTTCGCACTTAGCTACATTGAATATCATGGAGTGGGGAAGCTAATGTCTCAGCCTACTTGAAAGCTAATTCATCAACCCTTTGAAATTATCAGGAAGAAAATCAATTTCATTGCCAATCACATGGTATCCTCCAAAACTAAAATTTGCTCAAGAAACTGCAGTAGTATCACTGGACCTAAAATGTTGTCTCTTCTTTCTCTCCACTCACGCTGCCAGATTGCTGATTCTCACCAGCAATTCCTGTTTTTGTAGCACACCTTGGCAGTGAAAATTGAAGTTTGTAGCACACCTAGTCATCAAAAAACAAAGAATTGCAAATGCTGGTAATCTGAAACAAAACAGAAACCTTTTATGTGGCAATTTCTCAAAAGCCTTTTCAAGTCCAGGATCAAATTCACTCTGAATCCGAAGTGTATCTTCAGTCGAAAGCTCAATCAATTCAATTAAACATGACTTGCTTTGAATAAACCCACACTGCCTTTCCTCAATTATACAGAATTGCTTAAAGGTGTTGAAAATTATCCTTAAAATTTCCCACCACCGAGGTTAATCTCACTGACCTGTTGCTGCAGCTTTACGCTTACACCTTATTTTAAGAAACCAAAACACTGACAATACTACAATATTGAATGAAAGTTTGACTGTATAAACAATATTGCAGGACAGGAGGGGAAAGGGGACTGGACTTAGACCAGCTAAATACTCCACCCATGCACCTTTGCAACTTCATGGTCTGAAACATGTGGACGTTCCCATTGACCAACACATGACAATTTACAGATAACACTAAAATAAGCTGTATTGTGAGGAAGCTTCTCAGAAATTGCAGCAGGACCTTGATCAGCTGGGGAAGTGGGCTGAGAAATGGCAAATGGAGTTTAAAACACATAAGTCTGGGGTCCTGCATATTGGGAAGTCAAATCAAGGTGAGCATTTCATGACAAATATTAGGGCCTTAAGGACTGTAGTAGAACAGAGGGACTTAGGGTTCAGGTACACGGTTCTCAGAAAGTGGATTCACAGGTAGGCAGGACAATGAAGAAGGCTTTTGGCACACAGGCCTTCATCAGTCAGGGCACTGAGTTTAGAAGTTGGGAAGTTATGTAACAGTTGTGTCGGACATTGGTGAGGTTGCATAGAGCCAGAGAGCTGTACAGCATGGAAACAGACCCTTCGGTCCAACCCGTCCATGCCGATCAGATATCCCAACCCAATCTACTCCCACCTGCCAGTGTCTGGCCTATATCCCTCCAAACCCTTCCTATTCATATACCCATCCATATATGTTGCAATTGTACCAGCCTCCAACACATCCTCTGGCAGCACATTCCATAGAGCTACCACCCTCTGCATGAAAAAGTTGCCCCTTAGGTCTCTTCTATACTTTCCCCTCTCACCCTAAACCTATGCCGTCTAGTTCTGGACTCCCCGGCCCCAAGGAAAAGACTTTGTCTATTTATCCTATCCATGCGCCTTATAATATTGTAAACCTCTATAAGGTTCACCTCAGCCTCCGACGCTCCAGGGAAAACAGCCCCAGCCTGCTGAGCCTCTCCCTGTAGCTCAGGACCTCCAATCCTGGCAACATCTTTGTAAATCTTTTCTGAAGCCTTCCATGTTTCTCAGCATCTTTCCGATAGGAAGAAGACCAGAATTGCACGCAATATTCCAACAGTGGCCTAACCAATGTCCTATGTAGCTGCAACATGACCTCCCAACTCATGTACTCAATATTCTGACCAATACAGGAAAGCATACCAAACGTCTTCTTCACTATCCTATCTGCCTGCGACTCCACTTTCAAGGAGTTATGAACTTGCACTCCAAGGTCTCTTTGTTCAGCAACACTGCCTAGGACCTTACCATGAAGTGTAGAAATCCTGCTAAGATTTGCTTCCCCAAAATGCAGCCCCTCGCCTTTATCTGAATTAAACTCCATCTGCCACTTCTCAACCCATTGGCCCATCTGGTCCAGATCCTGTTGTAATCTGAGGTAACCCTCTTCGCTGGTCACTACATGTCCAATTTTGGTGTCGTCTGCAAACTTACTAACTGTACCTTTTACGCTCGCATCCAAATCATTTATGCAAATGACAAAAAGTCATGGACCCAGCACCGATTCTCGTGGCACTCCACTGGTCACAGGCCTCTAGTCTGAAAAACAACCCTCCACCACCACCCTCTGTTTTCTACCTTTGAGCCAGTTCTGTGTACAAATGGCTAGTTCTCCCTGTATTCCATGAGATCTAACCTTGCTAATCAGTCTCCCATGGGGAACCTTGTCGAACGCCTCACTGACGTCCATATAGATCACATCTACTGCTCTGCCCTCATCAATCTTCTTTGTTACTTCCCCAGAAAACTCAATCAAGTTTGTGAGACATGATTTCCCACGCACAAAGCCATGTTGACTATCCCGAATCAGTCCTTGCCTTTCCAAATACATGCACATCCTGTCCCACAAGATTCCCTCCAACTTGCCCACCACCGAGGTCAGGCTCAATGGTCTATAGTTCCCTGGCTTGTCTTTACCGCCCTTCTTAAACAGTGGCACCACGTTCGCCACCCTCCAGTCTTCCGGCACCTCACCTGTGACTATCGATGATCCAAATATCACAGCAAGAGGCCCAGTAATCACTTCTCTAGCTTCCCACAGAGTTCTCGGGTACACCTGATCGGGTCCTGGGGATTTATCCACCTTTAACCGTTTCAAGACATCCAGCACTTTCTCCTCTGTAATCTGGACATTTTGCAAGGTATCACCATCTATTTCCCTACAGTCTATATCTTCCATATCCTTTTTCACAGTAAATACTGATGCAAAATATTCATTTAGTATCTCCAGTATATGTGGGTCCACACAAAGGCCACATTGCTGATCTTTGAGGGGCCCTATTCTCTCCATAGTTACCCTTTTGACCTTAATACATTTGTAAAACCCCTTTGGATTCTCCTTAATTCTATTTGCCAAAGCTATCTCATGTCCCGGTTTTGCCCTCCTGATTTCCCTCTGAAGTATACTCCTACTTTCTTTATACTCTTCTCAGGATTCACTCGATCTATCCTGTCTATACCTGACATATGCTTCCTTCTTTTTCTTAACCAAACCCTCAATTTCTTTAGTCATCTGGCATTCCCTATACCTACCTGCGAACATCTGCCTCCAATCAGCTTTTGAAAGTTCTTGCCTAATACCATCAAAATTGCCCTTTCTCCAATTTAGAACTTCAACTTTTAGATCTGGTCTATCCTTTCCATCACTATTTTAAAACGAATAGAATTATGGTCGCTGGCCCCACAATGCTCCCCGACTGACACCTCAGTCACCTGCCCTGCCTTATTTCCGAATAAAGGTCAAGTTTTGCACCTTCTCCAGTAGGTACATCCGCATTCTGGATCAGAAAAGTGTCCTGTACACACTTAAGAAATTCAGTCCCAGTCCATGTTTGGAAAGTTAAAATCCCCTACCGTAACTACCCTGTTATTCTTACAGATAGATGAGATCTCCTTGCAAGTTTGTTTCTCAATTTCCCTCTGACTATTGGGGGTTCTATAATAAAATCCCAATAAGGTGATCATCCCTTTCTTCTTTCTCAGTTCCACCCAAATAACATCCCTGGATGTACTTCCAGGAATATCCTTCCTGAGCACAGTTGTAATGCTAGTCCTTCTCAAAAATGCCACTCTCCCTCCTCTTTTGCCTCCCTTTCTATCCTTCCTGTAGCATTTGTATCCTGGAACATTCAGCTGCCACTCGTGCCCATCCCTGGGCCATGTTTTCGTAATTGCTATAATATCCCAGTACCATGTTCCTAACCATGCCCTGAGCTCATCTGCCTTCCTTGTTCGGCCCCTTGCATTGAAATAAATGCAGTTTAATTTATTAGTCCTACCTTGTCCCTGCACTTGGAGTATTGGGTAGTTTTGGTCTCTGCTGTCGGAAGGATGTTATTAAACTAGAAAGAGTGCAGAAGACTTTTACAAGGATGTTGCCCGGACTCAAGGGTCTGAGTTATAGGGAAATGTTGGACACAAGTAGACTTTTTTTTTAGACAGAAGGAGACTGAGGGAGGGGGGAATCTTACAGAAGTGAATAAATTCATGAGAGGCAATGGATAGGGTGAATGCACTCAGTCTTTTACCCAGGGTTGCAGAATCAAGGAAGAGAGGACATCAGTTTCCAGATAGTGGGAAAAGAATAAAAATGGGCAATGATTTTACAGAGAGGGTGGACTGCATACAGACTAAGCTGACAGCGAAGTGGTTGTGACAGGTGCATTAACAGCATTTCAAAGAAATTTGGAATAATAGGAAAGGTTTAGAAGGATATGGGCCAAGTCCAGGGAAATGGGGTTAGCATGGATAGACCATTTGGTTGGCATGGACCAGTTTGGGCCAAAGGGCCTCTCTCTATGCTGTAGGACTCTATCAATCTCTGACTCTAACACCCGAAAGAAGGTAGGAATGACTGAACATCCTGAGTAAATGTGGGATAATTTCCTGTGAATAGTGAATTTTAAAATAATCCAGACGAAGTTGGAATGCAAGGTATAAGGATACATATTCTGGAGGAGTTGACAAATACAATCTTAACAGGTTTACTCCCTTGGATTTATTGATGAAGTATTTCTTTTTACAAAGCCTGACGCACACTCTAGTGAATCACAGATGTTGATTTGATTGAAGAAACTATTTTCAAATTTGACACTGCCCTCCAATATAAATTATAATGACATAAATGTAAACATTGTCAAAATCTGAATTGGTTTCGCGCACAGACTGCTGGAGTAATGATTGTTATCAAACAGACATTTTCCTTGGGCTGACTTAAGGATTATCTCAGTGGAGTTAATGATGATAGATATTAACTCAGGGACAAGTGATAACTGAAATTCCAACTGCGTTGCAGTTTGTACCAGCTGAACCGTTTCAAACAGGGTTAAATATGGTCTGATTATGACATAAATGATCAGTTCACCCATCACTTTCAAATCTGAAGTATTCAAATTTTCCAATTTGATGAAAGAGCAGCAAAATTCTGGACAATAGTTACAAACTGAAAACAAAACAAAACCAGTCTCGCTATGTTACTAAATCATGTACATTACTGACACACGATAGAAATCTAAAGAAGATCAGTCTGAAATGTTTATTTTGATTGAGCTCAGTTCCCCCCCGCAGAGACCCCACTGACTCTGCAGTGAAAATGATTTATATTTCCCCCCGGTAAGACTCCACTGACCCTGCAGTGAAATGATTTGGTGTTCCCCCTGGAAAGACTCCCCTGAGCCCAGTCTGAGACCCTGATGAAGGGCTTATGCTCGAAACGTCGAATTCTCTATTCCTGAGATGCTGCCTGGCCTGCTGTGCTTTGACCAGCAACACATTTGCAGCTGTGATCTCCAGCATCTGCAGACCTCATTTTTTACCCCCAGTCTGAGGCCCACTGACTGATTCATCTCCAACACCGTCATGTAGCGCCACCTCCCGCCTGTGGAGCAACATTACAGGCAGGAAGGTCCCCTGGTTCCTGCAGCTCACAGCTCATTCTACCCAATCAGTCCCTCTCCACAATTGAGCTTCTATTTGTTTCTTCTCTCCCCCTCCTTCTTTCCCCCAGACTGAGACCGACCCCCATCAGTTTACAGCTGGCAGGAGGCAGGGGGACGGGGTGAAATTATGGGATGGATCTGTCAGTGCCCTTTAATCCCGCAGATTGTCAGCGGGGCGGAGTTTTTCCCGTCGTAATTCCCTCCCGGATTGAAGATGGGAAAGATCCTCTCAGTGAAAGTGTGGGTGAAAGTGTGGAGATGGGACATGGTGTCCGCATTGTAAAATGACACCTGTCCACCCTCATAGTCCAGGAAAACCCCGATCTTCCGGGGATTCACACTCGGGGAGAGGGGGGTCCATGAGGAGGGGGAGGTGGCGGCTGAATAACCACATCTGGGAGACAGCCTCACAATCCAGAATCCAGTCTCCGGGCTCGGGGTGATCCACCCGTTCCTCTCCACAGACTCTCGGGCCACTCCCAGACCCCAGCAGGTCTTCTCCCCCACCTCCACCTCCCAGTAATGTCTCCCTGATGTGAATCCCTCTGTTCCGAGGACGCATCGCCAGAAATAAAATCTCTCCGGGGAGTCAGGGAGCGGCTGCTCTGTGTCTCCGAGTCTCACACTGGTCCGGTCCGCAGACAGGATGAGCAGGGGATGCGCTGTGTTCGGATCCAGAGTCAGAGAGTCTGGAGCTGGGGGAGAGATCAAATAACACCGTGAGAGAGAGGGAGAGAGGGAGAGAGAGGGCAGCAGGAAGGGAGGGGGTTGAGCGATGGAGGGGGGTAGGAGAGAAGGGAAGATGAAGAGAGTCTGGAAAAACAGAATTTGAACAAGAGGGGCGGAGGCAGGGAAAGGGGAGTGAGTGAGGGAGAGTGTGGTGAGTGAGGGAGAGCGGAGGTACGAGGAGGAAGGATGGGGAGGGATGAGTGAGGGAGATGAGAGGGCTCAGTTGGAAGGATGTGAGTGGGGACATGAAGCGCACAGGAAGAACAGAACCCTAACCCTAATCATAACCCTATCGCAGGAGGGAGGGAATGGTTAAAGAGATAGGGAGAATGAGGAGGTTGGGATATAGGGTTGTGATTGAGGAGAGGTAGGAAAGAGAGGAGGGCTGAGTGAAGGGGCAGTACGAGAGAGAGGTGTGGAGAATGCGGAGGAGCTCAGAAGGTGGTGAGCAATGGGAGGGTTGAGTACTCAGGAGAGAGCAATGGCAGGTCGGAGAATGCAAAAGAAAAGGGGAGAGTGAGGTGATGTGAGGCAGTGGGAATGGGAATAATGAGGGGAGGCAGGAGTGATGGGCAGCAAGGGAGTGGGGAGACTGAGGGACGGTAGAGTGAAATTGCATTTGTAAAGGAGAATTTAGATAAGTGGGAGGGGAACATCTGGAGAATGGGAGGAAATGAGGGGAACTATTTAACCCCAGGGCAGGGAATGGAAGAGTGAAGAAATGGAGTAAGTGATAAAGGGGGGGATGATTGGAATCGGAGTAAGGATATTGGAGAGGGTTGGTGGTTTTATGAGGGGAGTGGACTGTTTGGAATGCTGTAGGGGAGAGTGAGTTATTCTATAGAATGGAAGGGTGACAACAGGAGGTCTGCAAAATAAGTGGACATTTGAGGTTTGGAGATCAGGAGAGTGAGTGGTGGAGATACAGTGAGTGAGGGGAAGAGAGAAAGGGAGGTGGGAGTGAGGAGGAAGGGATGGCTGAGCTGGAGGGGAAAAATACAGATTCATTTTGGCCATAGGAGGTGAGAGTGAGTGGGAGAGGAGTTTGAGTGGCAAGAAGTGACAGGGTACATAAGGATGTGTTAACATGCCAGAGAATTAATCCACGTGAGGAAGTGAGAGAGTGCAAAATAAGATCCTGTGGGAATTCTGGAGATGAGTGAACTGGAGGATGATGTGGAGTCGAGCAGGGAAGAGGAGAGTTAAGATGAGGGAAATGTACGATGGGGACTTCAAAGGAAGGACAGAGTTGGCTCTCAGAACTTGAAGACGTCTGTGTGGAGGAATGTGGAGGAGTTGAGTGAACGTGAGGATAAGGTGAAGAGGAGAGAGGTGGAGGCAAGTGTGAAGTGGAAGAGGAGTTTGAGGAGGCAAGATTAAACCGGGAGGGAGAATCAGGGGTGGGGGGAAATCATGTCAGAGTGATAATGGAGAATGGAGTGGAGGGGAGAGCGAATGTGAGATCGGAGTGAGGGGCAGAGCAAAGAAGAGGGTGAGAGCACAGTGAGGTTGAGGGAAGAGTGACCGGATTGGGAAGATGTGCTCTGGAGGTTAGTGAGGGAGAGGGAAGAATGAGCTGACGGTAGGAGGAGGAGGATGTGAGATTGAGGGGAATGGGAGAGCAGGAGGGAGTGAGGGGCATTGATGTGGAGGTGTGGGCAAGCAGACTGTCAGGGGGATGTGGAGTGACAAGGAGAGGGAGCATGGGAGAGTGAGGTAGCAGCGAGAGGGAATTGTGAAGGTAGGACAATGAAGAGAGGATGGGGAGGACTGAATGGTGAACAATCAAGAGGAATGGGGGAATGTGGAGGGGAGTGGGTTGTTGGGTGGAGAATGCAGTGAGGCCATGGTCTGCCAGGCTAAGGGATGTTTAATGGCAGGTGCAAACCAAGGTCAAGGGGAGAGTGTCCGGGATGGGAAGCTGTGCTAAAGGGGACAGTGAATAAGAGGGAAGAGTGAGTGGAGAGTGAGCAGGACGGCAGAAAGAGAGTGGGGGAGGTTGGGGGTGGGGCGGGAGAGTAGGGTCAGAGATGGGAGTGGGGAATGAGCAGAAGGGAGACAATGAGAGCAGGAGAGAGTGGGGTGGGAGATCAGGAGGGAGTGTTGGTTAGAGGGAGGGCGTGGAGAGTGAAATCCATGGAAGAGTGATGGGAAGGGAGGATGAGGAGTGTGGGTTCTGTATGGAGATGGAAGGGCGATGCAGTGAGGGATAGGGACAAGGAAACTGAGGAGAGTGAGGGGATGAATAAAGAGGTGGACTGTGTGAGAGTTCATGACTGTGGAGGAGGGGAGAGCCAGGGTGTAAGGGAAAATTAGAGGGACGCTGGCAGCAAAGGGGATGGAGAAGGGGAATGTAAATGAGGAGGATCAGGGAGGTGGGAGGAGGAAGTGAAAGGGAGATGTGTGGGGCAAGGCATAGAATGTGGGGATGAGTAAGGGGTGTGACGATATTGCTGCTTAATTAAGGTTAGGTTGTCCTTGTTTTTTTTTCGAGGGGTTATAAACACAGATTCCGATGTCTCTGGTTTGTATACATTTTTGGGACAAATTGATCAGGGATAACAGATACTGCCTTAGGAAAAAGGCTTTCAAGTTTAATGAAACGCTTGTATGATCGAAGGGGAGTGTCCAGGTCTCCCAAGTCAGGTTAACTCTGGTTTAGATTGGGTTTGGGAAGCAGTCAGTTTTTTTGACCCTCTCTCTCTCTGTCTCTCTCTCTGTGACATCTCTCCTGTGAGAACCTGGGTTTAAGGTTTCCTTTTTTTTGGCCAAAGAGGTGCTTATGGGGATGTTGCAACTATTTGCAACAGCATCAGTGAGTTGTGATTGTGTCGCTTGGGTTTTTAAATACTTACGTTATTCTGAGGAGATAGGACAACTTCAGGGTGGTAATGGGAGTTGTATGGGTGAGAGAATAGGGGATACTGTGATGTGAGGGGAAGGGGAGTCTTCACAAGAAGAATTTTAAAAACAAGAAGCATTGAGACAGAAAATGTTCAATGCAACAACAGTGAGTAATTAAGAATGTTAATCTTTTTGCCGAGGTATTCTGAACGTTGCAGTAAAAATGATTTCTTTTAGTTATTGACAGAATCTGCGAGAAGGAAGCAAAGAGGTCCTTCTGCAGCTGTACAGGGCCCTGGTGAGACCGCACCTGGAATATTGTGCGCACTTTTGGTCTCCAAATTTAAAGAAAGACATTCTGGCTATTGAGGGAATGCAGTGTAGCTTCACGAGGTCTATTCCCGGAATGGCAGGACAACCTTACGCTGAAAGATTGGAGCAACTGGGCTTGTATATGCTTGAGTTTAGAAGGCTAAGAGGGGATCTGATTGAGAGTATAAGATTGTTAAAGGATTGGACACTGTGGAGGCAGGAAGCATGTTTCTGCTGATGGGTGAATCCTGAACCAGAGCACAGTTTAAAAATAAGGGGTAGGCCACTTAGAGCAGAGTTGAGGAGAAATTACTTCACCCAGAGAGTGGTGAGTAGATGGAATGCTCTGCCCCAGAAGGCTGTGGAGGCCAAGTCTCTGGATACTTTCAAGAAAGAGTTGGATAGAGCTCTTCGGCATAGTGGAATGAAGGGTTATGGGGATAAGGCAGGAACAGGATACTGATTGAGGATGATCAGCCATGATCATAATGAATGGCCTACTCCTGCACCTATTGTCTATTGTCCACTGCTTGAGCCACAGGCTAAAAGAAAGTGAAGTCGACACAGTCCCAGAGGCTACTGTCTGATCTGAGAGTGAAAGCTGGTGGTGATTTTATTGTCAGCATCACCATCCCTCACTGAAGGGGCATGGATGAGAAGACAAGATGTTCACAGAGTAGGAATTGAACCTGAATCGTTACTGTCTGTCTGTATTATACAGTCAACTGATTTAACCAACCTACATAGCCATCGAATAACACAGCATCAAATGAGGCCCTTAAGCCCATTGTGGTCATTAATGGCCTATCAAATTCTATTCCATTTCCCAGCAGCTAGGGAACTTGGGGAAATAAATAGCGATGGCTTGAAAAGGGTTCACATTACAGAAGAGGATGTGCTGTTGAGATCTTCAATTGTGCAAAACTCGGTACATTCCCATGACCAGAAACTCAAGAAGCTCGGGAAGAGATTGCTGGACCAATTGCTGACATATTTGTATGAACAACAGCCACAGGTGAGGTGCCAGAACTAGAGGTCGGCTAATTTGTTGCCATCATTTTAGAAAGGTTGTAAGGAAAAGCAAGGGAACTATAGAACCAGTGAGCTTCACAGCAGTGGTCGGTAAGTTACTGGAGAGGGTGGGACAGGATTTATATGACCCTCTTATTAGGAGTCATCAACATGGCTTTGTAAGTGAGAAATCGCGTCTTGATTGAAATTTTCGAAGACGTTACAAAGTAGATTGATGAAGACAGAGCAGTAGCTGTTGTCCTTATGGACTTCAGCAAAGCATTCAACAGGGATTTGCAGGGTCGTCTGGTTAGTAAGGTTATGGGATTCAGGGAGAGCTGGCTGACACAGTACAAAATTGGATTGTCGGTAGGAGGTAGAGTGTGATGGTAGAAAGGTTACTTTTCAGACTGGAGATCAGCAGTGTGACACAAGGATTGGTGCTGGATTCCACTGCTTTTGGACCTATATATAAATCATTTGTGAACATCGGAGGCATGGTTTGTAAGTTGGTCTGTCTCGGACAGCTGCCTCCCCTTCTTGATCTCTCTGTTCCCATCTCTGGCAACAGTCTCCACATGGACGGTTGCTATAAACCCACAGACTCTCACAACTGCCTGGACCACACCTCCTCCCACCCAGTATCCTGGAAGAACTCCACTCCATTCTCCCAATTCCTCCGCCTCCGCCACATCTGCTTGGACGAGGAGACATTCCACTCGCAAGCATCCCAGGTGTCCACTTTTTTCAAATAATGTGCATTCCCCCACCCTCATCCAGTCAGCCCTCCACCGCTCCACGTCCATTCCCTGTTCCACTGCTCTAAACATTCCCACCTCAACGCAGTAAAGACAGAGACCCTCTTGCCTTCACCTTCCACCCCACCAGTCTCCGCATCCAACTGATCATCCTCAAACACTTTTATCAACTCGAACCTCACCCTACCTTCAATAACATCATCCCCTGCCCACTCCTTTCTGCCTTCAACAAGGACTGTTCCTTTCACCAGTCCTCGGTTTGTGCCACTCATCCCACTGACAGTCCCCCACCAACACCCGCACCATGCACCCGGACTCTCACGTACCTTTCTCTGCAACCAGAAAAGGTGCAAAACCTGCCGATACACCACACCACTCAGTTCCATCCAGGGCCCCAAACAGTCCTTCCAGGTGAGACAGAGGTTCACCTGCCTCTCTTCCAACCTAGTTTACTGCATCAGGTGCTCCCGATGTGGTTTTCTCTCCATTGGAGAGATCAAACGTAAATTGAGGGAACAGTGTGCTGAACATCGCAGCCGAGTCTGTAGGGGCCAACGGGACCTCCCAGTCACTGCCCATTTAATTCCCCTTCCCACTCCTTGTCTGACATGACCATCTTTGGCCTCCACCATTGCCACAATGAGTCAACCCCCAAATTGGAGGAAAAACATCTCTTCCGTTTGGGCAGTCTGCAGCCCGTAGGACTCAACAATGAGTTCTTCAATTTCAAATTACCTCCCTCCCCTTCCCCCACTCCCTTCCCTTCCCCCACTCCCTTCCCAGCCCCTCCCCCACCCTTGCAAACCTGCTCGCCACCAACTGGATTCATTCCACCCATCGACCAACCCTCTGCCTGTCTTCACCAGCCCCACTTCACCATCCTATTTCGAACACCCTTTTTATCTGTAGCATCTCCCCACCACGCCCCCCAATCCCCTCATCCATCCTCAGTCCGGAAGAAGGGTTACACTCGAAATGTCGACTTCTCTGCCTCCTGATGCTCCCTGGCTTGCTGTGTTCTCCCCACCTCCTATTTGTCTAACATGGTTCATTAGCTGGCAGATGACATGAAAATATTGTCCACTGGACAGCAAAGCAGATTATATTAGACTGCAATTGAACCTTGACCAGATGGCCAGTGAGTTGAGAAGTGGCAGATGGAGGTAAATTTAGATAAATGTGTGGTGTTGAATTTTAGTCGGGCAAACCAGGCCAGGACTATTACAGTTGATGGTGTGGCCCTGGGGAGTGTTATTGAGTGGGAGGCCTGGGCGTGCAGATACATGGCAGTGAAGTATGGCATGCTTGCCTTCATTGGTCAGAGCATTACATATTGGAGTTGGGGCATCATGTTGCGGCTGTGCAGCACGCTAAAGTGTGATTCTGGTCACCCTACCATGGGTAAATATGTAGTGAGGCTTCAGAATGTGTGGAGGACATTTGCAGGGATGTTGCTGGGACTGAAGGGTTTGAATTATAGTAGTGACTGAATAGGCTGGGGAGTTTTTTCCCTGTAGCATAGCAGGCTGAAGGGTGACCGTATAGAGGTTTATAAACCGTAAAGGGCATGGATAGGGTGAACAGCTAATGTATTTTCCCCAGGGTCGGTGACTCCAGAACTGGAGAGCTCAGATTTAAAGTGTTTTGGGAAAGATTTAAAAAAGAACCTGATGGGTAACTTTTTCATGCAGAGGGTGGTGCATGTATAGAATGGTCTGCCAGAGGAAGTGGTGGAGGTTAGTCTAATCACAACATTTAAAATGCATCAGAATGGGAATATGAATAGGAACGGTTTCGCGGGATAGGGACCAAATGCTGGCAAATGGGACTAGGGTCTGTTCAGGATATCTGGTCTGTGTGGACTCATTGGACGGAAGAGTCTGCTTCCATCCTGTGTGACTTTATCGTTCCATTTGAATAACTTCCTAAATGCTGCAAAGATTTCGATCTCTTTTCAGGCAGTCAGGTCCTGATGCCGACCATGATCTGGGGGAAAATATTCGCCTTAATTCCCCTCGAAAACCCCTGCTCCTTCTCTTAAATTTATGCACCTGTTATCGTCCATTCCATTCCTCATAACTTTCTACACCTTCATCAGGTTGTCCCCTCAGCCTTCCATGCTTCAATGAGAACATCTCCAGCCGATCGAGTCTGTCTTCAGAGTTGAAACACGCCAACCCAGGTAACATCTTGGTGAATCTCAGCTGTTCCAGCCCGGCCCTGCCTCCTGTTGGACTTGCTACCCACTGCCTTAAAAAGATCACGTGGAGAATTTGTAAGAATTCTGTCCTGTCCGAGCCCTTCACAATCTCCCTGTCCCAGTTCATCCTGGGGAAGCTGAATTCCTCCGATGTTACAACCCTTTTGCTTTTTTCATTCCTCTGAGACTTCTCTACCTATCAGTGCTTAATCTCTGACTGGCGTGGGTCTATCGTATTTTCCGAACAACGTAATCCCCAATCTTTATGAAGTTCTCCTCATGTGGCCTCACCGGAGATGCTGTTAGACTCATAGAGGTACACAGTATAGAAACAGATCCTTTGGACCAACTCATCCAAATTAATCCCATCCCATTTGCCAGCACTTGGACCATTTCCCTCTAAACCTTCCTGTTTGTGTATTCATCCAAATGCCTTTTAAATGTTGGAATTGTGCCAGCCCCCACAATTCCCTCTGCATCTCACTGCATACACGCAGCACCCTTTGCGTGAAACATTTTCCCCTCAGATTCCTTTTAAATTTGTTCGCACTCACCATAGACTTCTGCCCACTAGTTCTGGACTCCCCCACTCCTAGCTTGTCTATTTGCCTTATCCATGCTCCTCATGATTTTATAAACTTCGTTAAGATCGACTCTCCAGGGAAAACAGGTGCACCTGCATATTGAAAAGAAAATATTCTTGGACACATTTAGACTCCTAGTCCTACTCTCACTAGCACATGGTACTGGGAATACCACAGGTATTACTACTATAGAGGACGTCTTTTAATCTCCTGCATTACTATTGGGAACAATGCAATGTATTAGTTCCCTCTGTATCACTGAACCTTTCCACCACAACTGATATCATCAAAACAGATGACTTTTCATCATCACAGTGCTCTTCCTGTGACATCACTGTTCACAGATTGATTCTCCCATTCAGAATCATAGAGTCAGAGAGATGTACAGCACGGAAATAGACCCTTCAGTCTGACTCGCCCGTGCCGACCAGGTATCATAACCTAATCTCGTTCCATTTGCCAGCATTTGACAATATACCTCTGAATCCATTCTCTTCATATCCCCATCCAGGTGCATTTTTTAATGTTGTAATTGTGACTATCTTCTGGCACTCCCTCTGGCAGCTCATTCCAATAATGTGCTATGCTTTGCATGAAAATATTTCTCGTTAGGTCCATTTTAACTCTCACCCTAAAGCTATGCCCTCTACTCTAGACTTCCCTACACCAGAGAAAATACCTTGTCTATTTATACTATCCATGCCCCTCATGATTTTATAAATCTCTATCAGGTCACTCCTCAGTCTCTGATGCTCCAGGGAAAACAGCCCCAGCCTATTCAGCCTCTCCTTTTAGCCCAAATCCTCGAACCCCGGCAACACCCTTGTCAATCTTTTCTGAACTCTTTCAAGTTTCACAACAGCCTTCCAATAGGAGGGAGACCAGAACTGCACACAGTATTCCAAAACTGGTCTAAGCAATGTCCTGTACAGTTGCAATATGACCTCACAACTCCTGTATTCGACGCTCTGACCAAGAAAGGAAAGCATGCCAAATATCTTCTTCATTAATCAATCCACTTGTGACTTCACTTCCAAGGAACATGAACCTGCACTCTAACATCTCTTTGTTCAGCAACACTCCCCAGGACCTGACCATTAAGTGTGGACGTCCTGCTCAGATTTGCCTTTCCAAAGTGCAGCACCGTATGCTTATGTAAATTAAAGTCTATCTGATACTCCTCGGCCCATTGGCCCCATCTGACCATGATCCCGTTTAGTCATCTGCAAACTTGCTAACTATCCTCCTATGTTTACATTCATGTCATTTTTATAAGTGATGAAAAGTAGTGGACCCACCACCGATCCTTGTGGTACATCACTGGTTACAGGCCTCCAGTCTGACAAGAAACCATCCACCAACACTCTCTGTCTTCTATCTTCGAGTCAGTTCTGTATCCAAATGGTTAATTTCCCCAGTATTCCATGAGATCTAACCTTGATGATCGGTTTATCATGAGGAACCTTGTTGAATGCCTTACTGAAGTTCATTTAGATCACGTTCACTGCTTTGCCATCATCAATCCATTTTGTTACTTTTTCAAAAAACGAGGGGATACTGCATGTCACAAAAATGTAAATTTCAAAAGGACAAACAGAAATGAAAGTGCGATGGCATAGCATTGTGGAAATGGGATGAAGTAAATACAACAGCAAGAAATAATCTGAAATCAGAAGAATATAGACTCCACATGAGTGAAGGCAAGAAGTAGTTTGGCAGAAATGGTCTGTAAGACCCCAAACAGTAGCTACACGGTGGGGCAGATAATAATCAGGAGATAAAAAGTGCAAATAGCATTAAACCTGGGTGACATTTATCAGCATGTTGATTTAAACAGTGAGAGTAGTAGAGGGAGCTATGAGCACATAGTTTCCTGGAATAATAATATCGTGAATCCAACCTTGTATTTGCCAGTTTGAATCTGGTGAAGTGTAGTGAGACAGGTTGGATACATGTCAGAGTCAACACTGACCATAACATGGATGAATGTCGCATTCAGTTTGAAAAGGAGGATCTTGGTTGGAAAATAACTGTGCGAAGCTTAAACAAGGGTAATTGCAAAGGAATAATGGCTGAGCTTGCTGGAGTGGACTGGGGAAAGCACTTAGCATCAAAGATATTCCAGGGAGGTGAAAGAGAGGATTAGCAAAATTATTCTGAGTAGGAGTGAAAGGAACAGGGTGGTCAATGTGGGGACTTTAACTTCCCCAATATTGACTGGAAATGTTATACCTCTTGTCCATCGGATGGATCAGTGTTTGTCCAGTGTGTACAGGAGGGTTTCCTGACACAGTATATCGAAGGGCCAAAAAGAGGGGAGGCTACACTGGATCTGGTGCTTGGTAATTATTAGATTCCTTACAGTGGGGAAACAGGCCTTTCAGCCCAACAAGTCCACACCGACCCTCCAAACAGTAACCCACCCAGATCCATTTCCTCTCTGACTAATGCATCTCACACTATGGGCAATTTAGCATGGCCAATCAACCTGGCTTGCACATCTTGGTCACTGTGGGAGGAAACTGGAACAAACCCACGCAGACTTGGGAAGAATGGGCAAACTCCACATAGACAGTTTGGCCAAGGCTGGAATCGAACCTGGGACACTCGGGTTGTCAGGCAGCAGCACTAACCACTGATCCATCAAGCCGCACAGTAATGAACCAGGCCAGGTGTTTGATTTAGTTGTAGGTGAGCACTTTGTAAAGTATGATCATAATTCAGTTATGTTTAGTTTCGATGGGGCAAGGGCAATATAATGCGATTAGGCAAGAATCAGGATGCATAGAATGGGGTAGCATAGAGTGGGGGGATACAGACTATCGAAATATGGAGGAGGTTTAAGGAACAGATATTGCGTATCCTTGTTAGGGATGTCCCTGATAGGTAGGGAGGAAGTGATAAAGTAAGGGAACCGTGGTTTACTACAGAAATTGCATCTCTTGGTAAGAAGAAGAAGGAGGCTTATGTGTTGATGAGGCAAGATGGTACAGATGAGGCAATGGAGAGTTACAGATCGGCTAGGAAGGATTTAAAGAGAGAGTTAAGAAAAGCACAGCGAGGACTCGAGCAGTGTTTAGCAAATACAATAAAGGAGAACCCTAAAGCTTTCTATAGGTATGTGAGGAATAAAAGGACCATGAGGTTAGGAATAGGACCAATCAAAGACAATAGTGGGAAGTTGAGTGTGGACCCTGTGGAGATCGGAGAGGGGCTAAATGAACATTTCTCATCGGTGTTCACTCAGGAAAAGGTGAATATTGTGAAGGAGAAGAAGGAGGTACGAGATATTAGACTCGAAACGATCGAGGTTAGTTACGTACAGGTGTTATCAATTCTAGAAGGAATGAAAGTAGACAAGTCCCCTGGACTGGGTGGGATTTATCCGAGGATTCTCTGGGAAGCGAGGGAGAAGTTACCAAAGCCGTTGGCTTTGATATTTGAGTCGTCATTGTCTCCACATTTAGTACCTGAGGACTGGAGGACAGTAAATGTTGTGCTATTGTTCAAGAAGGGCAGCAGAGGTGACCCAGGTAATTAGAGGCTAGTGAGCCTTATGTATGGTGTAGGAAAGGTCTTGGAAAGGATTATAAGAAATAAGATTTATAATCATCTAGCAAGCTATGATTTGATTTCAGATGCTCAACATGGTTTCATCAAGGGCAGGTCGTGTCTCACAAAACTCATTGAGTTTTTTTGAGAAGGTGACCAAGCATGCAGATGAGCGTAGGGCAGTTGATGTGATATGCTTAGACTTCAGTCAAGCCTTTGATAAGGTTCCACATGGTAGGCTGATGGAGAAAATGCAGAGGCATGGAACTGAGGGTGATTTAGCAGTTTGGATTAGAAACTGGCTTTCTGGAAGAAGGCAGTGAGTGGTAGTTGATGGAAAATATTCAGTCTGGAGTCCAGTTACTAGTCGTGCACCAAAAGGATCTGCTTTGGGACCAATGCTGTTTGTCATTTTTATAAATGACTTAGCGGCAGGCATAGGTGGATGGACTAGTAAATTTGCAGATGATAGGAAAATCGGTGGAGTAGTGGACAGTTTGGAAGAATGTTACAGGTTAGAGGGGACTTGGATAAACTGCAGAAATAGGCTGAGAGATGGCAAATGGAGTTTAATGCAGCTAAATGTGAGGTGATGCACTTTGGGAAGAATAATAGGAAGGCAGAGTATTTGGTCAATGGAACGATTCTTGGTAGTGTGGATGTGCAGAGGGTTTGGAGTCCATGTGCATAGATCCCTGAAAGTTGCCACCTGGATGGATAGTGCTGTGAAGAAGGCATATCATGTGTTCGGTTTCATTGGTAGAGGGATTGAGTTCCACAACTGCAATATCATGCTGCAACTATACAAATTGCTGTTGGAATATTGTGTACATTTCTGGTTACCCCATTGCAGGAAGGATGTGGAAACATTGGAAACAGCGCAGAGGAGATTGACCAGGATGTTGCCTGGTCTGGAGGGAAAGGCTTATGAGAAAAGGCTGAGAGACTTGGGTCTGCTCCAATTGGAAAGAAGAAGGCTAAGGGGGGATTTGATAGAGACAAACAAGATGATCAGTGAATTAGGTAGGGTAGACAGTGAAATACTTTTTCCTCATATGATGACGTCAGCATGTATGAGGGGCATAACAACAAATTGAGGAGTGATAGATTTAAGACAGATGTCAGAGGAAAGTTCTTTATACAGAGAGTGTTAAGGGCGTGGAATGCCCTACCTGCTTACGTAGTCAACTCAGCCACATTCGGGAGATTTAAACAATCCTTAGATAAGCACATGGATGATTTTGGGATAGTGTAGGTAGTCGAGCTAAGTATAGTTCACAGGTTAGTGCGACATCAAGGGCTGAAGGGCCTGTTCTGCGCTGTATTGTTGTGTGTTCTATGTTGTAAGATATTTGAGGAATAATGGCAGACGCTAAAAAGAACAGCACATGACTCACAGCAAAGATATATTTCAGGAAGAAAAAAGAGTTAAAGGAAGGGGATGACCAAACAACAGTTAACTAGAGAAGTTAAGCACTTATAAAGAGTCATCTAAACTTGAAATGTTAGCTTGCTTTCAATGTTCGTGTGAAGATTTGTAGCTCGGGTGACTACTCATTGCTCGTTTGCTGCCATATTCCCAATATTCCAAATCACACCCTTCCCTCACTTGGAAGTGATAGCAGTTTTCCAGGTACCTGCTCCCTCCTGCAGGACCATCCCGTACCTTCTCATATTCTGAACCCTTGGAAAAGTGACCAAGAACATTACATGGAATAAGTAGAGTCAGACTGAATTGGACCTCTCCAAAATGTCATGTGCAGACATTGGGTTCACTGCTTGATCAATAGGATGACTGAAAATATTGGAACAGTGGCTTCGTGATTAGTACTGCTGCCTCACAGCACCAGGGAGCCGGGTTCATAATCCAGCATCAGGTAACTGTACGAAGTTTGTAATTCTCCCATGTTTGCATTGGTTTCCTCCCACAGTCCAAAGATGTGCAGCTTTTGTCCATTGTGTCCAGGAAAGTGCAGGCTTTGTGTATTAGCCATGGGAAAAGTGGAGTTAAAAGAATATATGAAGGCAGTGGGTCCTGGAGGGATGCTTTGCAGAGAGTCAGTGTGGATTCGATGGGCTGAATGGCCTGCTTCCACATTGGAAGGATATTGTGATTCTAACAACCTCACGACCAGCAAGCTGGAAATTTATAAATATCTCTGTCTTGTTTAATATTAGACAACGTTACACCTACAGATATTTATCAGGCTCAGCAGGTCTGGCAGCATTAGATTAGACTTACAGTGTGGAAACAGGCCCTTCGGCCCAACAAGTCCACACCGACACGAAACCCACCCATACCCCTACATTTACCCCTTACCTAACACTACGGGCAATTTAGCATGGCCAATTCATCTGGTGGAGGAAACCCACGCAGACACAGGGAGAACGTGCAAACTCCACACAGTCAATCACCTGAGTCGGGAATTGAACCCGGATTTCAGGTGCTGTGAGGCAGCAGTGCTAACCACTGTGCCACCGTGCCGCCCACAAACCACAGCATCTGTGCAGAGACATCAGAGTTAACGTTTCAGATCAAGTCACCCTTCCTCAGAACTGATGGTAGCTGGGAAATGTCAGTTTATATACAGAAGCTGGGGTGGGGGGCGAAGGGATGAGAAGTAAATAATAGGTGGGGATTGAGCCCAAAGAGAGAGAAGAGCAGTTAGATAGACAAAGGATTGGATAACTATCTGGGTAGGGGAGTGAATAGCTGTTAATGGAGACTGTTAGTGGATAACAATGCTTTGTCTGTAATATCAGACTCTGTGATAACAAGGCATGGGTGTGTGGGTTGGAGTAAGGACATGGGAGAGCTCAGACCTCAAAGTTATTTCATTTGATATTGAGTCTGCAGGATCCCCAGGCTGAAAATGAGGTGCTGTTCTTCCAGCTTGCACTGACCTGCATTGGAGCACTGCAGCAAGCCTGAGACAGAGGTGCTGACCAGGTTACAGGGTGGTGTGTGAAAAGGCAACTGGAATTTCAGGGTTTTGTTTTGGAAAACGGAATACAAGTGTTCTGAAGTCGACCCTTCATACCTCCAATAGAGAGGAGGCCGCACTGTGAGCAGTAAATGCAGGAGACTAGATTGTCAGAAGTGCCGGAAGGTGAAGGTGTGTTTGGGCCCTTGGATACTGAGGAGGTAGGAAATAAATGGACACATGTTACACCTTCAGCAGTGGCAGGAGAAAGTGCTATGATGCTGTGTGGGGGTGTTGGAAGTAACCAGAGTGTCCCAAAGGGAACGATTCCTGCAGGAGGGGAGGTGTGTGGTGTCTGGTGGTGGCACCTCGTTGGATGTGGCAGAAATGGCAGCTAATGATCTTCTGAATGTTGATGCTGTTGGGATGATAGGTAAGGACAAGGGGAACCCTATCACTGTTGCAGAACGGAGGAGAGGGGATGAGGGCTGAAGTGCGAAAGCTAGGTTGGTCCCACTTGAGGTCCCAGAGGTATCCTCGGTTGAGGAGAAACGTGGACATTTTGGAGGATCACTTGTCAAAGCTAACATTGTTAGAACCAATGTGATGGAGATGGAATAACTAGGAGAATGGAATGGAGACTTTACAGGGAGCAGGGTGCGAGTATATAAAGGCCAGGTAATTGTGAGTATTAGTGGGTTTATTGTGGATTATTAGTGGCCAATCTAACCCCAGAAATAGAAACAGTGATGTTGAGGAAGGATTCAGAGATAGACCAGGTGAAGGTGAGAGTGAGGTGGAAGTTGGAAACAAAATCGATAAACCTTTCAATTCTGAATGGGAGACGGAGGTGGCACCATGTTCCATGCCCTCAAATCCAATCCTGACTTTGTTATTAAACCTGCAGATCAGTATGGGGCTGTAGTAGTCGGCAAATGGACCACTACAGTGCAGAAGCTGAGATCCCTCTCAGATTCCTTTTCCTATCGGCGTCTAATCTGTGATCCCACAATGGAACATCAGGTCATTGCATCAACCACGGTCAGCAACCTCATTTCATCTGGGGATCTGTCCCCACTCCAAATACCTCCAGCTGGAAGTCCCACAATCCCAGACAGCTCACTTCTACCTCCTTCCCAAAATTCATAAACAGGATGACCCAGGCAGACCCATTCTTTCTGCCTGCTCCTGCCTCTCAGAACTCATCATTTCCTACCATGACTCAGTCTTGTCTCACCTGCTGCAGTCCCTGCTCACTTACATCCGCCATTCCTCTGACATTTTATGCACATTCCAAAATTTCCAGTTTGCAGCTTCAGCTGCCTCCTCTTTAACATGGACATGCAATCCCTCTGCACCTCCATCCCCCACCAGGATGGTCTCAGGCTCTCTGCTTCTTCCTGGAACACAGGCTGAACCATCCTCACCCCCCACCACTCGCTTCCCCGGGCCGAGCTCATCCTCAACTTCTCTTTCAAAATCCCTCATTGTTTTCAGTCAGAGGGGTGGTCAAAGGCACCCATCTAAGCCCCCATTTTTGCCTGTCTCCTTATGGGGTATGTGTAACATTTCTTGTTCCCATTCCAGTCCGACACATGCGTCTTTCTCTGGTATATCAATGATATCATCGGTGCTGCCTCCCTTTCTCATCTGGAATTGGAAAAGTTTATTCATTTTGATTCCAAGTTCCACCCTGCTCTCACCTTCACCTGATCCATCCTTCCCTTTCCTCAACATTCCTGTTTCCATTTCTGGCGATAGACTGGCCAATTATATCCACAATAAACCCACTGACTCCCACAATTAGCTGGCCTGTACATTCTCGCACTCTGCTTCATGTAAATAGTCCATTCCATTCTCCTCGTTACTCCGTCTCCATCGCATTCATTCCGATCCTTCCAACTTCAACAAAGGAGCCTTGAAAATGTCTACTCTTTTCCTGAACCATGGATTCCCCAGCACTATTGTTGACAGCGCCCTCGACTGGGTCCAACCCATCTCTGACATTTCAACCTTCACCCCTTCTGTTCCCTCCTGCAACAGTGATATGGTTCCCCTCGTCCTTACCTGCAATCCCACCAGCACCAACATCCAGAAAATCATCAGCCATAATCTCTGCCACCACCAGACACATATTCCACTCACCTCCTTGTCCACCTTCCATTGAGACTGTTCCCTCCAGGACACCCTGGTCTATTCTTCCCTCACTCCCATCAGCCCCCCACAGCCTCATGGCACCCTCATCTACAACTGCAGAACATGGAACACCTGTCTGTTTCCTTCCTCCCTCCTCAGTAGGCAAGGGCCCAAACAGTCCTCCTGGTGAAGCAACACCTTATCTGTACTTCACTTAATTTAGTCAACTGCATTCACTGCTCACAATGTGGTCTCCTCTCCATTAGGGAAATAAAGCATAGACTGTGTGACCGCTTTGCTGCACACTTGGATTCTGTCTATAAAAAAGACCCTGAGCTTCCAGTTGCCTGCTCCTTTTAACATCACCCTGTTCCCTGGCCAATATCTCTGTTTCAGGCTTGCTAAGAACTGCACCTCATTTTCGACTTCTGGACTCTGCAGCCTCCCTGACTCAATATCGAATTCAATAATTTTAAGAATTGAGCGTTCCCATGGCTTCCCTCAACCCCAACACATTAGGCCTCATCATTCAGAGTCTGGTATTACACACAGCCCATTGTTAGTCACAAACCATCCCCATTAACAGTTCCTCACCCTCTGAGCCAGACTGTTATCCATTCCTTTGTCTGTACAACTGTTCTTCCTTGTCTTTATGCTCTGTGCCCAGATATCGTCCAGTCCTTACCACAATCCCCACACTAATGTCTGCATATAAACCGACATTTTCTGAGCTGCCGTCAGTTCTGAGGAAGGGTCACTCAATCCGAAACATTAACTCTCTCCACAGATGCTGCCAGATGTGCTGACTTTTTCCAGCAACCTCTGTTTCTGTCTCTTATTTACAGCATCCACAGTTCTTTCAGTTGATATTTATCTGCTACAGTTTTCTTCATTGACCACTCGGTAAGACCATCACACACCTTCCATGACACAATGTAATCTCTCAGTATTTGCTACTCCTTCTCTTCGCTAAACTATCTAAATCCCACCTTCCCCTCTCAAACATCCTCTTCCACCTCCCCCCCATTCTCACACTGCTAATGTCCAACTTCCACATCACCCTCACTTTCACCTGGTCAATCTGTGATTCCTCTATCTCTTCCTTGACATGTCTGTTTCCATTTCTGGGGATAGACTGACCAATAATATCCACTATAATCCCGTCTCTCCCAAATACATAGAGTATACATTCTCACACCCTGCTTCCTGTGAACACTCTATTCCATCCTCCCAGTTTCTCCGTCTCCATTCCATCTGCTCTGACAAAGGAAACTTTGACAAGGGAGCCTCGGAAATGGCCACATCCTTCCTCAACTGAGGATTCACCAGCACTGTCATTGAGAGTGCTTTCAATCTGGTCCGACACCTCCCACACTTCTGCCCCCAGCCCCTTTCTTTTCTGCACAACAATGATAGTGTTCCTCTTGTCCCAACCTACCATCCCACCAGCATCTACAACCAGACAAGCATCAGACACCATTTCCGCCACCTGCCAGTAAGATGTCACCACCATGTACATATTTCCCTCTGCTCCCTTGTCAGCCTTTCACAGGGACCATTCCCTTCCAATCACCCTGGTGCTCTCTTCCTTCACTCCCAACACGCACCCACAGCCCCACAGCAACATCCTCAGCAACTGTCAAAGGTACAACACCTTCCCATTTACCTCCAGTATTCAAGGGTCCAACACACCTGCAAGGTGAGGTAGCACTTCACACAATCTAGTCTCTTTCATTCACCGTTCACAAAGTGGTCTCCTCTGTATTGGGGAAACAAAGCATCTGTGTTCTGCCATTTAAGAAAAAGGACTCTGAGCTTCCAGTTGCCAACCACTTTAACATACCATCCTGTTCTCTGGGCAACATCTCTGTCTCTGGCTTGCTGCAGTGCTCCACTGATGCTCTGCGCAGTCTGGAAGAACGACATCTCATTTTCCAATCCGACCCTGCAGTTCTCTGGACTCAATTACAAGGGCAATAATTCTAGTCCCAGAGCTCTGCCATGACCTAGCCCCCTACCCCACACACCAGGTTTTGTTTTCACTGCCATTACACTCTGCCTATTCTTTGGCACTAACAGTCTCCATCACCAGGTATTCACGCTCCTAATCTAATCATTATCCACTCCTTTGTCTTTCTAACTGTACTTCTCTCTGTTTCGGACTATCCCCACCTATCATTTCCTGCTTACCTCCTCCTCCACTGTACCTTCTGCATATAAACCGACTTTTACCAGCTACTATCAGCTTTGAGGAAAGATAACTCAATCTGAAAGGTTAACTCTGATTTCTCTCCACAGATGCTGGCAGACCTGGGGAGCTTTCCAGGGAATTTCTGTTTTGTTTCTCTCACAATCCCCTTTAGGTAAGTGCCTGTTAACACTGGCTCTTAAATGTCTCCATGCCTTTTGATAGTATGATGGAAACCTTTCCTCCAATGTCACACCAGATGGAGCCAGCCCAGTCTACTCGAGAAATCCTGTTTCCGTGCTCTCCTCCTCTGGTTCGACATATCCCTTCACTGGGTAAAAACAAAGACTGTAGATGCTGGAAACCAGAGTCGAGATTAGAGTGGTGCTGGAAAAGCACAGCAGGAAACAGTATCTGAGCAGCACACAGTATCTGAGCAGCAGGAAAATCGACGTTTCTGGCAAAAGCCCTTCATCAGGAATAGATTTTCCTGCACCACAGATGCTGCCTGACCTGCTGTGCTTTTCCAACACTACTCTAATCCAGAACCCTTCACTGCTCTTACACAGAGCTGATGGCTTCAGACACTTATCCAAATGGACCCACAGAAAATGCAATGTTTCCTGGGAGAGTCTCCCAGAATTAACAATTAGTGATGTGAGAATTTAAACTGGGGCCTTCAAGACCCTACATAACTGGATCTACCATCAGGAAAATGAATACAAGTGTTTACCTGGGTTAATAGTGTGCAAAATTCCTCTCCAGACTGTGTACTGTAAAGGGCCAGTGAACTGTGCGAGAGACAGAGAGCCATCAGCAGCTGAGAGTGTCTGTGCCTCATCACTAATCCTGTAAACATTAAACAGATGACATCATAAACTCTGTTTTTTCGAACATTTATGAAAACATTTATGTATTCAAGCGTTCCGCATTTTTCATGTTTGAGTCAATAGGATAGAAAGTGAAATGTTCATCTTATTTTTGTAACTGATCCAACAAGAATTCGACAATGCAAGGGCAAGGATTGGAAACACCCAAGTCCAGAGAAAAGCCCATGAACTGATAACAGATTAGGAACTGAGACATCACACACCGCAGGAGATAATATACGTTTCCTCCATCCCCTTGCCGTATTATAAACAGAGCTTGTGGAACAGAGACAAAAACCGGATACATCTAAAAGCTTCATATCCAACTGTGTAATACATAGATCCCACAACCCTCCGCGAATCCTGCTCCTCTACTTCCAGCCTCTGACCATCTCCGATTTTAGTCTCTCACCCCGCCCCCCCTACTCTCAAACCCTACCCCCCCCCCCCCACCCCCACCTCTGCAAACTCCCCATTGGAGGTTGGGCCTTCAGCTGCCCAGACCCTCAGCTCTGGAATTCCCTCCCTGAACCTCTCCATCTTTCTATTCCTCTTTCCTCCTTTAAGATCCGCAAAAAACAACAGCAATCACCTGGATTCATAGCTCAGTGACACTTTTCTATACTTTCCAACTCTCATGCAAAGGACTCAGAACATTACGTTACACTAATTAGATTTTTTTAATTTTACATTTATTGTTCCCTTTATAAAGGCTACGGTGCGAGTTAGTGTTGCAAAAAGTGAAACAAAAATTATTCCCCCTTTCTCCTCTCACTGTCTAGGGCTGGTCAGGAGCCATGCAGGGACAGGGATGGCCATTCCCTGGAAACATGGGCCATGTGTCTCTCACAGTGTCGGGTGTAGGTCACAGTCACACAAACAGTCACAAAAATCAGGGCAGTGATCACTTCCAGCCTCGGAACCAGGCTGTATTTACAGGCGCGTTGTCATTGTTTACAATGCTGCAGAACAGTGTCATAAAATCTAACACTGTTTAAAACCTGTAACAATCTTCTTCTTATAAAAAACACGTGTGTGAACCATAACCGGAGTTACTGTTATCCGATGAATCACCCTTTAAAGCGGCACCATTAACCAGGAAATAAATCCATAATTACCCGTCCCTGAGTTACTGAGCAAACTGTGCAGAGTTTCAGTAAAGAGCATGTCCTACCTTCTCTTCCGACAAGCTGCCTCCTGAAAGAAATGAATCACAAACAGTGAGGATGTCAGTAACAGATTTCAGGAGGAGACAGACACCCGCCCACACACACTCTCTCCACATGGAACTGGAACTGGATTACAATGGGAGTTCCAGGAGACAATTAAATTTGGGGAACACGGAGATAATAACAAAACAAATAAAAACATCACAATCCATTCCCGGGAGAATGTCGGTATTCCCGAGTCAAAAATCACACAACACCAGGTTATAGCCCAACAGGTTTAATTGGAAGCACACTTGCTTTCGGAGCGACGCTCCTTCATCAGGTGATTGTGGAGGGCTCGATCGTAACATAGAATTTATAGCAAAAATTTGCAGGGTGATGTAACTGAAATTATACATTGAAAAATTGATTGTCTGTTAAGCCTTTCATCTGTTAGAATACAGTGATAGTTTCACTTCTTTCATGTGAAATCACAAAACCCTTATTTTTAAAGTTGCATTCTCGGGTTAGCTGCTAACAATGGTGATAGCTAGACAATATGTTGAAGGTGTTGGCCCCCTGTGTTCCCTGTCTATGACCTGATGTTTAGATTGATTCTAATCTAATTGTGTTTTACATAAATTCATGCAGTTTTTGAGCTCAGAGTTCTACATGAATATCTGCAGTTTTTGAGCAAAGTGCAATGTATCTCTGCAATACAAATTCACCACACAAAATATATGTGTGCATGTGGGTCTTTGTCTGTCTGTGTGTGTCTGTCTGTCTGGGGTGGGGGTTTTGAGTGTGAGAAAGTGTTTGAGTGTGTGTGTGTGTAGTGGGTGCAGAGTGTCTTAAGTCTGTGAGGGGTGCATGTGTGAGCGTGGGAATGTGTGTGTCTATAAGGGTGTGTGTGAGTGTCTGTGTGCACGTCTGTATGTGTCTGTGAGAGTGTGTGTGTGTAGGAATATCTCTGTGTGTGTGTGTAGTGTAACGGTGATCACCTGTAATGTGACATGAATCCAAGGTCCCGGTTGAGGCCCTCCCTATGGGTACCGAACTTAGCTATCAGCCTCTGCTCGGCCACATTCCTCTGCTGACTGTCCCGAACTCCACCTTGGAGGATGGCCACCCGAAGGTCCGAGGCTGAATGTCCTGGACCACTGAAGTGTTCCACAACTGGGAGGGAACCCTCCTGTCTGTTGATTGTTGTGCGGTGCCCATTCATCCATTGTTGTAGCCTTTGCTCGGTTTCCCCAATGTACCATGCCTCCGGACATACTTGCCTGCAATGTGTAAGATAGACAACGTTGGCTGAGTCACATGAGTACCTGCCATGTACAAGGTGGGAGGTGTTCCCACGCGTAATAGTGGAATCTATGTCCAAAATCTGACACGTCTTGCAGTGTCCACCGTGACAGGATTGTATGGTCCACCCTGTCATGGTGGATGCTGCAAGACGTGTCAGATTGTGGACATAGATACCACTATTACGCGTGGAAAATCCTCCCACCTTGTACATGGCATGGTACATTGGGGAAACCGAGCAAAGGCTACAACAATGGATGAATAGGCACCGCACAACAATCAACAGACAGGAGGGTTCCCTCCCAGTTGGGGAACACTTCAGTGGTCCAGGACATTCAGCCTTGGACCTTTGGGAGACCATCCTCCAAGGTGGACTTCGGGACAGGCAGCAGAGTAAAGTGGCCGAGCAGAGGCTGATAGCTAAGTTCGGTATCCATAGGGAGGGCCTCAACCGGGACCTTGGGTTCATGTCACATTACAGGTGATCACCATTGCACTCCACACACACACAGATATTCCTACACACACACACTCTCACATACACACGGACACACGTACACACAGATGCGCACACAGACACCCACACACACCCTTTTAGACACACACATTCCCACTCTCACACATGCACCCCCTCACAGACTTAAGACACTCTGCACCCACTACACACACACACACACACACTTTCTCACACTCAAAACCCCCACCCCAGACAGACACACACACACATACAAAGACCCACATGCACACATATATTTTGTGTGGTGAATTTGTATTGCAGAGATACATTGCACTTTGCTCAAAAACTGCATATATTCATATAGAACTCTGAGCTCAAAAACTGCATGAATTTATGTAAAACACTGTTATCTCACTTATTAGATTAGAATCAATCTAAACATCAGGTCATAGACAGAGAACACAAGGGAGAAAGTGAGGACTGCAGATGCTGGAGATCAGAGCTGAAAGTGTATTGCTGGAAAAGCACAGCAGGTCAGGCAGCATCCAAGAAGCAGAAGAGTCAACGTTTCAGGCCTGAGCCCTTTTTAGATTAGATTAGATTACTTACAGTGTGGAAACAGACCCTTCGACCCAACAAGTCCACACCGACCCTCCGAAGCGTAACCCACCCATACCCCTACATTTACCCCTTACCTAACAGTACTGGCAATTTAGCATGGCCAATTCACCTGACCCGCACATCTTTGGAGAATGGGAGAAAACCGGAGCACCCGGAGGAAACCCACGCAGACACGGGGAGAACGTGCAAACTCCACACAGTCAGTCGCCTGAGTCGGGAATTGAACCCGGGTCTCAGGCGCTGTGAGGCAGCAGTGCTAACCACTGTGCTACCGTGCTGCCCACAAAGATTAGATTACCTCTAGTGGGGAAACAAGCCCTTCAGCCAAACAAGTCCACACCAACCCTCCGAAGAGCAACCCATCCGCCTCTGACTAATGCACCTAACACTATGGGCAATTTAACATGGCCAATTCACCTAACCTGTAACTGTGGGAGGAAACCCACGCAGTCATGGGGAGAACGTGCAAACTCCACACAGACAGTCGCCCGAGGCTAGAATTGATCCTAGCACCCTGGTACTATGAGGCAGTAGTGCTAACCACTGAGCCACTGTCTTCAGGAATGAGGAGGGTGTGCCAAGCAGGCTAAGATAAAAGGTAGGGAGGAGTCTTGGGGGAGGGGCGTTGGAAATGCGATAGGTGGAAGGAGGTCAAGGTGAGGGTGATAGGCCGGAGTGGGGGTGGGGGCGGAAAGATCAGAAAGAATATTGCAGGTTAGGAAGGCGGTGCTGAGTTCGAGGGATTTGACTGAGACAAGATGGGGGGAGGGGAAGTGAGGAAACAGGAGAAATCTAAGTTCATCCCTTGTGGTTGGAGGGTTCCTAGGCGGAAGATTAGGTGCTCTTCCTCCAACCGTCGTGTTGCTATGGTCTGGCGATGGATGAGTCCCAAGACCTGCATGTCCTTGGTGGAGTGAGAGGGGGAGTTGAAGTTTTGAACCACAGGGTGGTTGGGTTGGCTGGGTTGGTTGGTCTAGGTGTCCCAGAGGTGTTCCCTGAAACGTTCCGCAAGTTGGCGGCCTGTCTCCCCAATATAGAGGAGGCCACATCAGATGCAGTAAATGATGTGTGTGGAAGTGCAGGTGAATTTGTGGCAGATATGGAAGGATCCCTTGGGGCCTTGGAGGGAAGTAAGGGGGGAGTTGTGGGTGCAAGTTTTGCATTTCTTGCAGTTGCAGGGGAAGATACCGGGAGTGGAGGTTGGGTTGGTGGGGGGTGCGGCCAGAGGGAGACATGGAGGGTGTGGTCTTTTCTGAACACTGATAGGGGAGGGGAGGGAAATATATTTCTGGCAGTGAGGTCCGTTTGGAGGTGGCAGAAATGACAACGGATGATACGATATATATGGAGGTTGATGGGTGGTAGGTGAGGACCAGTGGGATTCTGTCCTGGTGGCGATTGGAGGGGCAGGGCTCAAGGGCGGAGGAGCGGAAGTGGAGGAGATGCTGTGGAGGGCATCTTCGATCACGTGAGGGGGGAACACAGGGGGCCAACACCTTCAACATATTGTCTAACTATCACCATTGTTAGCAGCTAACCCGAGAATGCAACTTTAAATAAAGGGGTTTTGTGATTTCACATGAAAGAAGTGAAACGATCACTGTATTCTAACAGATGAAAGGCTGAACAGACAATCAAATTTTCAATGTATAATTTCAGTTACATCACACTGCAAATTTTTGGATGAATTCTGTGTTATGATCGAGCCCTCCACTATCACCTGATGAAGGAGCGTCGCTCCGAAAGCTAGTGTGCTTCCAATTAAACCTATTGGACTATAACCTGGTCTTGTGTGATTTTTAACTGTGTACACCCCAGTCCAACACCGGCATCTCCAAATCAGGTCTTCCCGAGAATCTGCAGATAGTTTGGCAGCTGTTTGTAAAAAAAAAACAGAAATTACAGGAAAATCTCAGCAGGTTTGGAAGGATCTGTGGAAAGAAATCAGAGTGAACGCTTCGGGAGCTTTGATCCTTCTTCAGTGACAACATCAGAACCGTCTGGACACTCACAAGATCAGTTCACTTTTTTACACGACATACCATATTATTTTTACAGTTGTCATCATCATGTCCGAAATCTGTCTGAAATAACCTGCAATATCTTCCCTCACCTTCAGAAACATCAATTCGTCTTTTTGCTCCATCTGTTTCTGCAACTTTGAGAGTTTCTCCTCAATAGAATTTAAATTCTCCTGAATGTCTCGAAGGTTTTTCTCCATTGGTTCTACAATCCTCTCCTCTTCTTCCCTGAGATCTCTGAGTAAACGCTGCTCTTTCTCAGTGAGAATCTGGTGCATTTTAGTGAACTCGGATGTGATGTGGGTCTGCAGACTGCTCGCCTGTTCCTACCAAATGAAATGTGAAACCTCATTAATGTCCCGCGATAAAGGGAACAAAACAAACCGAGATCCCAGAGAATCAGCACAGGGAGAGCTCACCCTCACTTCGGAAATCTTCCGTTTCTGGGTCAGTTCGGTTTGTAGAACCGCCGATTTCTTCTCTGTGAGAGAATCTAAGGCAGATTTCAGTTTATCCTGAAATTGGGAAAGAAATTGAAGAATTAGATGTGTTAGTTTAAGTCTGGGGTCTGGGATATGTGATGAAACGCGCACTTTACAAAATATTGTCTCTTTGACCTTGCAGATTTCAACAGCCTCATCGATCGGCAGGAAGCGGTGCTCTCTGTGTTCCCGCGAATCTCGACAAATCAGACAGATCAATTTCTTGTCAGTTTCACAAAACAGCTTCAGGTCTTCCTGATGTTTCTCACAGTGAAGTTTACTCTCATTCTCTTTCGGATCCAGCTTTAATTTCCGAGCCTCCTTGGCCAGATTCGCTAAGGCCCGATTTACCCTGAGGTTTCTTTCCGGAAAAGCCTCTCTACATTCCGGGCAGGAGTTTATCTCCTTCTTTTCCCAACTTTGGGTGATACAGAAGCGGCAGAAGTTGTGTCCGCAATCCAGTATAACCGGATCGGTGAAGAAATCCAGACAAATGGGACAAATTGTCTCCTCGGTCAGCCTCAGGAGCTGCTGTCTGGAAGCCATGATCAATCTCAGCACTTCCTGTTTATAACCACTTTCAGTTTCAATGTGACTGCGCTGGTGAACACGTTCAGTTCAATCACTTACCGATGGATTTCACTGCAATTATCAGAGAAGAGTAATCAGTAACTATGTTTTATGAAGGTTTGACCTGGGAACAAGGGAAAAACAATATTTTGAAGGAGAAACAGGTTTAGGACGCTGATAGGGTTTTGACCAAGTCCCAGGAGGGTGAAGGTGCCTGGAGAGTTGCCTTTGTGGAGGGACAGTGAGACAGAAGGGAGGGTAGGACGGAGTCTGAGGGAGAGCTCATGCTCTAGATGTTCATTAAATGCACAAAAAGCTGCAAGGTTTAGTTTTATGAATCTTCATCTTGTTTCTGCCTGCAGATTTTTTTTAATTTCAAAAATTTACTTCATTCGTAAAAAAAATACACGCACTATCTATTTAGCCATTCGAGTCTGTACAGTCTTTGGAGAACAAAGACTTTCCCAACAGTTCCAACAAACAAACCATGGAGTTTCTAACGTGTGCAGTATGCTGTTTACTGGAGGGAACAGGGGGGCGTCTGATAATTCAATGAACCCCACTTTAGTTTGGCCAAAAGGTAGATTAAATGGGATGTACAGCACGGCAACAATCCCTTCAGTCCAACTTGAGCATGCTGATCAGATAACATAAATAAATCTAGTTCCATTTGTTAGCACCTGACCCATACCCCTCTAACCCTTTCAATTCATAAACCCATCCAGGTATCCATTCAATGTAGTAATTGTACCAATCTCCACCATTTCCTTGGGTAAGTTATTCCATCCATGCACCAGCCTCTGCGTGAACAAGTTGCACCTTAGGCCCCTTTTAAATATTTTCCCTCTTACCCTAAACTTTTAGTCCCAGACCCATCCAATCCAAGAAAAAGATCTTGTCGATTTATTCTATCCATGACCCTCATGATTTTTTTAAAAAACACATAAGATCTCCCCTCAGCCTTCAACCCTCCAGGGAAAACAGCCTCAACCTATCCAGTGTCTCCATACAGCTCAAACTCTTCAATCAAGCAACAGCCCTGCAAATCTCTTCTGAACCCCCTCATGTTTCACATCTTTCTCATAGGATTGCACACAATAATAAGTGGCCTAATCAATGTCCGACACAGTCACAACATGACCTCCCAACTCCTATGTTCAATGTAGTGACCAATAAAGGCAAGCATACCAAACGGCCCCTTCACTATCCTGTCTACCTGTGACTCCAGCCTCAAGGAAATATGAACCTGCAAGACAAGGTCTCCTTGTTCAGCAACACCCTCCAGGACCTTACTATTGAGTGTACAAGTCCTGGCCTAGTTTGCCTTTCCAAATTGCAGCCCCTCGTATTTTCTAAATGAAGTTACATCTGCCACCACTCGGCCCGTTGACCTTCTATGCATCTATGTAGTGACATAAATGCCCTGAATAATTGAAGTACAACATTCCTACTTTGATACAGTACTGCATATGTGGTGATCTGAAATAAAAACAGAAATTGCTGGTGAAATTCAGCAGGACTGGCAGAATCTGTGAAGAGAGATGACATGTCAATGATGATGGTCTACATTATGACGCAATGATACTTGCATTGTTTACATAACGCGAGATGTGGGTCACATAATACTGAAAATTTCAATTCGTTTTAGTCCAATACTTCGTATCTGCACCAGCATTAAATCCATTTGCATGACCGAGCTCAAGATGAACAATTCATAGGCACTGCACCATGCTTCACTCGGCATGTCATGCTGCAAAAGGACCGAGTTCAGTAAGTTAGAAACTGAGAACTTCAAGTCACATATTATGATATAGTGACGATATAAGTACCTCATTGAAGATGTATTAGACTACTGCTATGAGACATAACACAATATCGCAAAAGTTTTCAAAATGTTACCCAACATCAACAAATAATGTTGTACAAAACCAAATAAGCATTATCAATTCTGTACCTATATAGACATGTATGAACAACGTTAACAAGATTAACAACTTGAATTTTGAAATCATGTTTTTGACAGTATTCCCTGATCTGATCATTATATGTCCATTTGGAGAGTTATGTGTTATTCATAGTTCCTCTTGGTCATCTTGATTCTGGCTGCTATTACTCAGCATCATCTCACAATCGTTACCTTAGGTCTTGTATTCCTGACTCTCAGCACACCCTACATTGCTCTGGAATTGGCTTTTGCTGTTTTACAACGTAGCGTGGTGATCTATCATGATCTCATACAACATGGGTTGATTGCATACCTTAGAAACGTTTCCAGTTATCCAAGTACTTGTGACTGGATTTCTGATCCAATCTCTGTGTCCGGTGCCTAATTGTGGTAGTCCTTCCAAGTCTAAATTGTGTTGGGGATGATGATCCTTTCCAAATTAGTGGTGAACATTTGGCACTGTTATGTGAAAATTCTGTTTTGTTGGACGACACCTGAAGTATATGAATTTGATGTTTGTATCATTGGTTGTGCTAAACTGTTGAGTATGGGATGACAATATTATATGAGTAACTTCCCAATTAGCAGACGTTTTGATATGCTTTGCCAGCGAAATGTGTTTTTTGTTGGATACAATTTGCTCTGGCACAGTGAATGAGCTGAAAATCGAAGTCTGTGTTTCCGTGATGGTTGCACTGATTTTGTTCCTCAGTCCATTGAACTATCGGAAATTTAGAAAAGCAATGTGGCAAGGATGTCATTTTCGCCATGCACTGAGAGTAAATCTGTTCCTATTTTTTTCCTGAAGACTGGAAATAACAACGTATAGATGTAGAATCACCTTTCACTGCTCGGGTTAATCATTTTCATACAGCCAGGAGGCTGGAAGAACACAAGAAGCTAGGTGGGAGAAGTCAACATTTCCGGTATAACACTTCTTCAGAACGGGGTGGGAGTAAGAGGAACTGCAGAAAAAGGGAGTGGGGAAGAACCGGGAGGGTTTGTAAGGAAGAAGGGTGGAGGGGGAGTGGTGAGAGAGTGATAGATGAACGCAGGTAGAGAGTCTGACCTGATCGGCCGACGGGCAGAATGAAGCCAGTTGGTAGCTGGAGGGAAGGATCACACAGAGAAATGGAAGGAAGGAGGACGTTCTGGAAAGGGAGTCTGGGGAAAGGAAGGGCGGTTAATCATTTGGTGTGCTTCATGTGTATTCATGAGTTGTTGGATATCCCCATTCATTCCTTGCCAGTTTAAAGATTCATGTGCTCACCTTCTCTGTGTTCAAGTACCCATTATTGTTGGTGTAACATGGTCATAATATCTTGGTGTAATGCTTTTGATATTATCACTTTCTTTCTCTTGAAAATTACTTGGAGTGAAATGCCAAGTTTATCAACTCTGTCTGGCCAAAAGAAAGGAACTTCCTTAATAATGTCAGGCAACCCTCGGTTGGTTTTGGCAACGTTTCTCGGTGTAGGCAGTTGCTGACTGCAGCAGTGCAAGTGATTCCAGCCAAAACACTTGTTTGGATGAATTTGGAGAATTATATGCAGTTTTGGTACCACTCTACCAGCATGTTGTGGAAACTTTGGAAAGAGTACAGAGAAGGTGCACCAGGATGTTGCCTGGCCTCAGGACATTGGAAATGAGAAAATGTTAAGAAGACTAGGATTACTTTCCCTGGAAAGATGATGGCTGAGAGAAAGCTTATAGAGGTCTACACAATTATGAGAGACAAGGCTAGGATATACAGTGAGAGGCATTTTTCCAGAGTTAAAATATCAATTACAAGGGGGCTCAGATTCAAGATGAGAGGGGAAAGTTTAAGGGAGAAGAGTGAAGAACTTTTACACACAGACAGTGATCGGTGCCTGGAACACATTGCCATAGGAGGTGGTGGAAGCAGACACGTTGGTGAGACATCTGGATAGTAACATGAATAGGGAGGGAATAGAGAAATACAAACTAAATAAGGGCCAGTGGATTTTTTTTTAGATTAGTTCAGGCATGATGATTGGCACAGGCTTGGAAGGCTGAAAGGCCTACTCCTCTGCTGTATATCTCTATGTTCTCTGTAAGAGATCGACCTTGAGAAATCCAGAACATCCATGAACTTCTTGCCAATTAAGTTGATATGAAACTTCAATTTGATATGATTCATTATTGCCATGTCTACCAACACACTGTAAAAGTATTGTTGTGCATGCTGTCCAGGCAAATCATACCTTACGTAAGCACATTCAGAAAAGAATGCAGAACATAATCCTATAGCTACAGAGAAGATGCAGAGAAAGATCGACTCTAACATATGAGAGGTCTGTACCTGTGCTAAAATCGAATGTTTTCTACTGAAAGAATTCTCTCTAAAGAAAAGTAATAAGATTTTTGTGTTGCATATAAGAATGTTGTATACAGTACCATCATCGCCTTAAATTGATTTATTATTGTTACGTGTACCTACATACAGTGAAAAGTTTGGTTTTGCATGCTATACAGACAAATCAATACCTCTTTGTTCTTGGATTCAGTGCCCTGAGTGACAGAAACAATTATCTCATATGCCATCTTAGTCTCCTCCTAACTGCCCTGCTGCCTTCAATGAGCTATGGAGATGTACATCAAGATCTTTCTGATCCCCTGGACCTACTGGGTGCGACCGTTCACCATGTAATCACTGGCCTTGTTGGTTGTCCCACAATGCACCACTTCATAATTTTCGGCATTAAATTCCTTTTGCCACCATTCAAATATTGTCAGGACACAACGCGGCTCCCACTTGAATTTTCTGCCGTCACTCGTCTTGACTGAGGTGCCTGGATCCACTGAGCCGGTTAGCTGCCTGTTCACACACGCTCTCCAATGTCTGTGTGTCCTCCCGCGAATACAGTGGTCAAAATCCTGCTCATGTGTCCGATCTCCTGGAGAAGCTCGAGTTCACATCCTGAGATCCGTGCTCCCTTCCTGTGTTTATCCAAACCCCTTAGTTCTTTCAGAACAGGATTTATCAGCAGAATTATTACCAGAGCTTTACTGGAGTTATCTATCATTGCTCTCCACATTGTGTACGTGCCTTTAAACTTTGTGACAGGCAGGGGGCTATCAGCTACTGAGATCATTGTCACTCAGTCTGTAACTATTGAACAGTCGGAATGAATTTGTCTTTGCTCGAATGTTTAAGAATTGATATCAGTGCTCACTATCCCAGCATTATCCCACCGACAACCTTGGGATGAACCAGGAAATAAATCCTCATCAACAATTTCTCTGAACTGCTGTTCAGTAAAGAGCGTGTCTTTCGCTTTCCATAAACTTCCACCTGAACTCATTCCAAACTGAAACAGTGAGCCTGACAGTAACAGACCCACGGGAAGATGTGGTGGAATGAGCGGAGACAGGACAGATGGGAATGAACAAGGGGATTGGAATGGATACATTTCGGAAGGAAGGTTGAGGAGTGGCATTAAAAACTGAAACTTAACACGAGTCCCCGGTTACGCTGATAGCGACTGTCACACACCCACTGTATCAGGGAGGAGAAAGTGAGGGCTACGGATGCTGGGGATTAGAGTCGAGAGTGTGCTGCTGGAAAAGCACAGCAGGTCAGGCAGTTTCCGAGGAGCAGGAGAAACGCTGTTTCAAGAAAAACCGAAATGTCGATTCTCCTGCTCTTCTGGTGCTGCCTGACTTGCTGTGCTTTTCCAGCACCACACTCTCGGCACTGTATCAGGGACCCAAAGGCATTCACAACACAGAGCTATGACTGGATTAACGTGGGAGTTCCGGCACCTAACTGACCAAAGGAACGGTAAGGATGACAAAAATATGTCAATCCTCACATATTATGGGCGTCAGATGATTGAATGTAAATTATTGTCGGACGATGCAAACTTTACAGTGTTATGCTCACCCTGGGTTATATGAAAATATCAGATACACATTGGGTTGTTGTGAGGATTTCAAACATATATCGGTTTATAGAATCATACAGTGATACAGCATGTACACAGACCATTCTGTCCAATTAGTCCAGGCCGATCATGTTCCCAAACTAAACTAGTCCCACTTGCCTGCGTTTGGTCCATCTCCATCCAAACTTGTCATATTCATGAAGTTAGCCAAATATCTTTTAATGGTGTAACCGTACCTGCATCCACCACTTTCTCTCGCAGTTAATTTCACACCTGAACGACTCTGTGAGTAAAAAAAGTTGCCCCTCACGTTCTTTCTAAATCTTTCTCCTCCCACCTTAAAATAGTTTTGAACTCCACACTCCGGGGAAAATGGCTATTCATCTTATCCATGGCTTTCTTGATTTTATAAGGTCACCCCTCAACTTCCGACATTCCAGTCAAAAAAGTCCCAGGTTATTTGAATGACTCAAACCCTCCCTTCCTGGCAACATCCTGGGAAATCTTGTCTGAACCCTCTCCAATTTCATAATATCAGGGAGGGCGACCAGAACTGCTTACAGTACTCCAGCAGAAACCTCGAACATCGTAGGCAACAACCACATACGTTTATGTCTCAACTTTAACTGACTCAGACTATCCCAGGACACGGCCCTGCATTATAAACCAAAACCCGGCAGCAAGGCCCGTTTGGAGCTGGAAGGTCATGTGACCAACACCCTGGCCAAAGAGGGATGTTTGAAGGGAGATGAGTGAAAGTGAAGTCGAGGGGCGAGGGGGAAGGAATTCAACCTAGAGATTGGGGCCCAGGCAACCAGAAGACAGAGCCACCTGTGAGCGACTCAAATCAAGGGCGCTCCCAGTGGACAGAGTTACAGGAATGCAGATTATCCAGAGGGTTTACACTACAGCTGATGTGGTATATATAGAGAGAGCATGGAGATCATGGATTTCAAAGTAAGGGGGAGAATATTAAAACCAGATTCTCCTTCTCCAGGAGTCCAGGGAGCTCACTGAGTACGGGAGTGGAGGGCGGCTGGTACTGTGTGTACAGGATAAGGGTACGTTTGACAGCAGGTTGACAGCGGGTGGGATGTGGGAGTCCTGGATTGGAGTGGTGCTGGAAAAGCACAGCAGGTCAGGCAGCATCCAAGGAGCAGGAAAATCGACGTTTCGGGCAAAAGCATTTCATCAGTCCTGTCTGGAATGGGAGGGGACTGTCGAGATTGAGAGGCTTTAAAATAAAAGGCATGTTGTGTACTGAGTTGGGTTTGATTCGGTGGGCCGAAAGTTTCCCTTCTGTACTATAAATCCATCTCAGACTCAATATTCTAAGAGAAAACTAAACTTGAGGATCCACGGAAAGAATGAGAACCCAAGTGTAAAGCTCATGTCAGTTTATTCCCGGAACGATACCGCTATTTCTGGGAGTTCACAGACAGTGGGTGAGTGCGAGAATTCGATGAAAACAAACACACAGCCTCCCCCAAAAAGCACAAAATCGTTTAATTTGTTCCTGCTTTCCAGTAAAAATACAGCCATGCAACTCACTCAGAGAGTCCGTGGCCATTCGGGCTATTAACTATCAAAGGCATTGCTCACTTTTTGTGGGTGTGAGGGCGGTTCACCGGTCCTGAAACGTTAAATCTGATTTCTCCCCACAGATGCTGCCAGACCTGCTGAGCTTTACTTGTTTCTGATGTTCAGCATCCGCAGTTCTCTTTTGCGTGCTCTTTTCAGTGATCAGTGTCTTCCTGCAGTTCTGAGAGTATGTCAGCAGGTGGCGGACGTGCACCGTGTAACAAAGAGAGTCCAGCACCTCAACCCATTCCAGCCTCAGGGAATTAGGGAAATGGAGCAGCCAATATATACAAAATACGGTCTTGAAAAGCACAATCTGGAAATAAAACGTTTCCTCGGTTAATATCGCTTGGAACGTTTGGTGGTCTGAAAATTGTTCGTCTCACATCGATACCGGGAGAACTGCCCTGCTCCTCATCACAGTGGGATCTGAAACCTCTGGCCCACCGAGCCTGCACTGATCTCCCTTCACTCGATCAGTTTTCAGCAATTGATCCATAATTGTGACTATTATGGTAGCACAAGAATTTTTCCAGGACATTTTAAAGTTCATGAGGTCTCCTGCCTCAACAACCATCCCAAGCATTCCAGAATCCCATCGCACTGAGGGAAAAACATTTTCCTGAAATCCCCTCTAAACAAAGAACATTTACAACACTTCGGACCTCCAAGCCTGAACCAATCCAAATCCATTGTCTAAACTCGTCGCCCAATTCCCAAGTATACCTCTGCTCCCCACCTACTCATGCATCTGTCCAGATGCACCATAAATGAATCTACCGTGCCTGCCGTTACTACCTCTGCTGGCAACGCGTTCCAGGCACCAACTACCCTCTGTGTAAACTGCTTGCCACGTATTGCCCTCTTAAACTTTTCACCTCTCACTTTGAAAGTGTGACCTCTCGTTATTAAATCCCTCACCCTGGGAAAAACCTTATTTCTATTTACCCTGTCTATAACCTTCATTATTTTGTAGACCTCAATAAGATCCCCCCTCAATCTCCTTTTTTCTGCTGAAAACACTCCAATCTACTCAACCTCTCTTCACAACCAGCACCTTCCATACCAGGCAACATCCTCGTAAACTTTCTCTGCACCCTCTCCAAAGTGTCCATATCGTTTTGGTAATGTGGCGACCAGAAATGTACATAGTGTTCTAAACGCGGCCGATCCAATGTCTTGTTTAACATGACCTGCCAGCTCTTACACTCAATAACCCCGTCCAATGAAGGCAAGCATACCATTTACCTTCTTGACCACTTTATTCCCCTGCGCAGCAACCTTTCGGGTACAATGGACCTGAACTCCCAGATCTTTCTGCTCATCATCTTTTCCCAAGGCCCTTCCGTTTACTGTATAGTTTGCTCTAGAATTAGACTTCCCAAAATGCATCACCACACATTTGCCTGGATTGAACTCAATCTGCCACTTCTCCATCCAACTCTCCAGCCGATCTTTATCCTCCTGTATTCTTTGACAGCCCCCTATGCTTTCTGCCCCTCCACCAATCTTCGTGTCATCTGTAAACTGACTGATCAAACCCACAATACCCTCTTCCAGATCATTTATGGAAATGTTTTTATTTTAAACCTCCTGCTATTCATCACTGTTGGCAGGAACGAATTCCTCAATGTCCCCACCATCTGGTCATGGAACAATAAACTTTGGGAATTCACTCCCCAATTGCTACATTGAATTTTGTAAAGAGTATGACACTGTTGCCCCCACCCCAGCCGGGGGAGAGTAGGTTGGAAAGCTAAACAGGATTCCGTCCTTGGGGAAGGATACCCGCCGCTAACAGATTTAATGCTATTCACTCAGTAAAATGACCGAATGATGAACAAGAAGGAATCTGTGAATGAGTGACCGTGACAGATGGCATAACCATCTTCAGCTGCGTTATCAATGACCATCCCTCCATCATAAGGTCAGAAGTCGGGATGTTTGCTGATGATTGCATAAAGTTCAGCACCATTCGCCCCTCATCAGACACAGAAGTCATCCATGACCCAATGCAACAGCCCCTGGGCAATATCAAGGCTTTGGCTGGATTAGTGGTGCTGGAAAAGCACAGCCGTTCAGACAGCATCCGAGGAGCAGTAAAATCGACGTTTCGGGCAAAAGTCCTTCATCAGGAATAGAGGCAGAGTGTCTGGAGGGTGGAGACATAGAGAGACGACGAAAACTTCTACAAGGCATGCATCTTTGCGAGAGGATTCGTAGTCAGGTTAAAGTCAAGGAGATAAAAACGATGACCAGCAGATGCTGAAAACCAGATTCTGGATTAGTGGTGCTGTAAAAGTACAGCAATTCAGGCAGCATCCGACGAGCAGCTAAATCGACGTTTTGGGCCCCAATCTCAGGAATACAGGCAGAGTGCCTGAAGGGTGGAGAGATAGAGAGAGGAGGAAAACTTCTTCAAGGCAGCCTGACAAGTGGCAAGTAACACTGATGCCACACAAATAATAAGCAATGATAGAACCTCACTACCACCTTTTGATGTTCAATAGCATTACCATTACAGAGTTCCCTAGCATCAACACACTGCAGGTTGCCACCGAACAGAAATGGAACGGTGCTAGCCATATAATTACAATGGTTACAAATTCAAGTCAGAGCCGAGGAACCCTGCAGCAAGTAATCTATCTCCTGACTGCACGAAGCCCACACAGCATTTCAAAAATACAAGTCAGGAATGTGATGGAATATTCTTCACGTGTCGAGATGGATGCAGCTCCAACAAGACACAAGAAATGTGACAGCAATCAGGATAAAGCTGCCTCCTCTATTGATACTCCATCCAGAAATATTCACTCCCTCCTCCACTAATGTTCGACAGCAGTAGTGTGTCCTATCTCCAAGATGGACTATAGATATTCAGCAGGATTCCATAGACAACACACTCAAATCCAACAAACAATACTATCTGGAATGATAAGGGCATCGAGTACATGGGGACAGAGTTACCTGCAAGTTCTCCTCCAAGTCCTGACTTGGAAATATATCAACAATTCACGAGCTCAAAATCCTGGAATATAACGTGGTATGAACAGGCAACAAATGCTAACCCAGCCAGCAATCTCCATGTCCCACGAATGATTACAAAATGTCATTATATTCAAATGTGCTCAAAAACAATGAGCCATCATTTGACATCAAATGCTAGAATTTGGAGCTTGTTTTCAGTTACCCTTTGCCATTTTCCACATCAAATATATTTGAAAATGCAAAAGGCGTAGTGAATGCACTCGATAGCATCAAAATTAAACACTCAAAAAGCAAAAATAAGTTCAAATATATCAAGTATCATCAGCAATATAACACATTGAAAGGAATGAGGGATTTGATGAACAAAGTAAAAGTGCATACCTCAGCCCTTTGTTACAAGTATTCTCCAAGAATGTTTTACTTGCATGGTGGGTTTATTTATTTCTGTGCCTCAGTGCTGGTAGATGTAGATGCTTGCTGATTAATAATCTGGACAGCCTTTAGAGGTAAATGATTGTCCCACTAACTGCAACAGCAACTGTGCCCCAACCGCATGGCCTGGCCCAGCATTCCATTGATAAAGCTAAAAATCACACAACACCAGGTGATAATCCAACAGTACAAGCTTTCAGTTAAACCTGTTGGACTATGACCTGGTATTTTATGGTTTTGAAATTTATCCACTCCAGGCCAACACCGCCACCTCCACATCATGGCTTCCATTGATAAGACTGTGTGCACCACACTCCTCAATGTAAGCTGTGGTTTTTCCACATGCCTGAGAGCTGCCAGTTGGTGAAAGAAACACTTACAGCATTTCCACTTTCTCCTGGTAATGGGCCTGATGGTTCAGAAATTCTTTTGAGTACATGACAATGAGTGTGATTTGGAGGTCTGTGTGGCTGCCAATTTAAAGCAACTCAATGCTCATGTCACAAGAAAAGCCTGACCAGATTTTTGTGTTTGCTCTCTCTATGAACTGGACTTGCTCATTTCCAAATTTCAATCATGACTCTCCTGTCTTCTGCTTTGGTGGTATCCAGTGTTCCTTGCTGTGTATTGGCATTGTCATCATGGCTGTTCCAGTGAGTGTGATTTTGTTCAGGGTGACTGTCCTGATGTAAGTTACCAGCGGTATGTGTAAAGAAACTCCTTTTGTTTTAATAACAAGAATGTTGAAAAGAAAGTGTGACATCATTGTCTGGCGTGTTGTGGTTCCTTGGTATCAGGTCGTGATTATTCCGTTGGGCCTATGTCTACATCACAGAAAGTGAGGGAAGGGAATCTCCAAGTTCATATTCACTTACAGGTCTGCTCTCTCCGAAACATTGTGCTATGAGATAATGACAGCAGAGTGCAAGAAATGCGCCTTTACCAGTGTAATAATCACAGTGGAAAAATTCAAAAACAGAAAAGTGCCTGACCACCCACTTCACATTCAATAACAAGACCTATAAACAAATCATTGGAAACCCATTTCGATCACCAATATCAGGGTTCCTAGCAGACGCACTAATGCAGAAATTCAAACAAACAGCCCTTCCAAACATCCAAACCCAACTTTTGGTCCAAAACGTAGATGATACCTTTGTCATCACTAAATGAAACAAAGTAGAGAAAACCTACACCGCCATCAACAATATACTTAGCGGCATAAAATCAAAAAAGGGGGAGAACAATGAAAAAGTGTCATTCCCAAATGTCACAGTACAGCGAACACTCAATGGGGGACTTCAAACCAGCGTCTACAGGAAAACAATACACACAGATCAAATACTTAATGACAGAAGCAAATCATCCCACAAATGAAGCTGCATTAGGACATTATTTCAACAAGCCACTAAACACTGCAGCACCGAGGAACTATGAAGAGCAGAAGAGAAATACCTATACAGAGTATTCAAGAAGAATGGGTACCCAATAAACAAATCTGCCAATTTCTCAGCAACAAACCCAAACAAACAGACATAGCATGCCCAGAAACCCAAGCCACTTTACCTGACATTAAAGACATCTTTGAAATGACATCCAGACTACTCAGTCACCTTGCCATCATGGAAACCCACAAATCTACCAACACACTGAAACAGAGTCTAATGAACTTAAAGGCCCCTGTACAAACAACAGGTACAATGAATGCCATTTACAAAATACCTTGCAAGGACTACAACAAATATTATACCAGATAAAGAGGCAGAAAACTCCAGGATACATGAACATCAACTAGCCACCAAAACACATCCTTATATACAGATGAAGAACGACATACTTTGACTGGGAAAATTCATCCATCCTAGGATAAGCCAAACAGAGACATGCATGAGAATTCCCGAGAACTCCACCAATAAACACATCGATTTAGACCCCAATTGCCCTCATCCTCTCAGAAAAAGTACCGCAAACGTTATCACCCACCTTAAGAAACCAAAACACATAAATAGAAAGTGGATTGTGGGACTTCTGAGACTCACTGATGATGTTACCTAGCATGGTGGCGAAATGTCTGAAAATAAACCTCCCAGCTCAGTGAACAATCTTAAATCTAGAATTTTAACTTGTGTTACAAATCTTCTCAAAAATCCCTGAAAAATCCCATTTTCCTTCCATTGATTGTGTTGAGAATGGACAGGACTCCAAAGTCTGAAATTATGGAGAATCCACTGAATAGTAGAATGTAGCAAGAACAGAATTTCTTCTCTCATTTGCCTTGGCTCAAATATGTACTTCTGTGTGAAGGCCCTGCAGACATTTATTCTCCTGTCTTCATGTTTCCAGTTTGCTCTGTGGGTCAGAGTGTTTCACTGTTCACCACTTGGGTAAAATACCAGCCTTGGGTCTCATAGTTCAATATGTCAGGACTATGCTTCTCAAAGTATCAGTTCACCTTATCCTTCGCCCAACATTGGAACGCACATTGTTAGTGTTTATTGGTTCCTTCTCAGTCTTCCCTGTTCTTTCATAGGCTGGGGGCATTTGTGAAAGCCAGCATTTGCTGCCCATCCCTAATTGCCCTTGAACTGAGTGACTTATGGGGCTAATTTAGAGGACAGTTAAAATTCAACCAATTTGCTGTGGTTCTGAGTTACATGTCAGTCAGACTAGGCAAGGGTGACAGTTTACCTTCCCTAAAGGAAATAAGTGAGTCAGTTGGGGTTTTACACATTTGCTGACATTTCACACAGACACTATTGCTGAGATTAGCTTTACATTCCAAGCTTCTGAATTGAACTCACTGTGATAGGATTGGAATCTGACTCCCTAGTGTAGTATCCTGGGTCTCTCGAGTATTACTCCAGTGATATAACCAGTTCACCATCATATCTGTTCATAAAAGCAAAGTAATCCAATCTTTGTGTCACAAGAAAAATAAAAAATAAAGCTGATATCTTTTCATATTCCACTCACATTGTCTGGCTTAGCTCTCACATTGGTCAGGTAGACTCACCCTTACAATTTTTTTTGAAACTTATATGCCTGATTTTGCACTTCTGTTCAGCTTTGCTTTCTTCACTGTCTGTGATTCAGCTATGATTCAGCACATCATTCAGCAGTGGAGAGTGCTTAAGAGGAGCCTCATCAGTGAACTGGAAATAATTCCTTCCTTGAAGTTGAACAAAGCTTTTGTGAATGCCTCTGAGCTCTCTTGTGGCACAGTGGTGGTGTCCCTACCTCTAAGATCCAGGTTCAAGTCCTACATGCTCCAGAGATGTGTAATAAAGTCAATGAACAGGTTGATAAGAAAATCTTGTTGAGAATGCCTCATGTGCATGGAATAGGCAGGGTTTCCTTCACTAAAAAAACATTTTCTTATCGTGTTAATTAGATCTTCATTTCACTTTCTCTATCGCCCAATGTTGAAAAAGTCATTGTCTATGCCATACCTGTTAAGTCATGTACTTGAAGCAAGATTAAGTTGGCTCTTTTACATTGCAATCCACAAACATACAAGGTAGACTGTGGGAGAAAGATCTGCCGCCCTGCCCACCCACAGCATAACCACAAAGAAATGCAGAAATCAAGCCGGCCAAAACACACAGAACATACCCACAATGCTCCAGTCTTGACCAAACTGGCTAAAGTCGAAACCAGACATGGCCAAGCTACTCCCAGTCCAGAGAATACACTTCCCAAACAGGCTTCACAGCAAACTCCCAGCCCGAATAGCACTGCAGTCCCAATCCCCTCAGGGCAGGCTTGTTGAAACTGATATCGCATAAACAAAGAGGCAGACCGAGAAACCCCGGAAAACTTCGCTCCCTGGAGGAACACAATGGACAGACCTGGATGCCTGGAGAAGGGACATCTGCGCATATTCACATAGACAGGAAATACTGTCAGTGAAGAATCCTCTCAAAGACATACTCGCCTACTGAGGGAGATGGCTGGAATCCCCTGTGTCAATTACAAATGAATTGCTACTGCTGGACGCTTGATTAATGTCCACTCAGTTTAATCTTCTTTCAATCACTTTACAATTTTCACCACTGTACTATAACTACTTTACAATTATCACCTTTGCGTTGAATCCCGATAAAGCCTGCCTGCTCTCCCCATGCAGGGAAGATCGTTCTGGCCATCTGTGCAGAGAATCAGTTCTGTGTCAGCCTGGTCAATTTGTCTTCTGCGATATTGCTTTTCTTTTAAAATAAACTGTTTGTCAATTTCACCGTGATCCTCATTTATGATCCCTGATTCATTGGACTGAATTTCTCCGACAGAGATAAAAACCAATTTGAACAGCCCTGCTTTAGCCAGGCAATGTGTCTGAACTCAATGCAGTATCCATGTGACATCACAGGGGAAAAAGTGCAGCACTTAATTTGAAAATCTTGCTTCACTTTATCTGTCATGTTGCACCTTCTGCTTGATTAGTTTCATTGGGTACAGCAGAAAATGCCTCAATGATGGTTAGGTTTTTATGGATCCAGAACATCCAGCTGATCCTTGAGATCTTTATTTAGCTGGGCCCGGGGCGGGGGTGGGGGGGGTGGTGATAATTGATAGAAACAATGAGATTATTAACAATTAGGTGTCATGAACTAGTGTGCATGGTGAGAGGGTCTGGTTAGTAACCTGCTGATGGGACAGACTGGACAAAGGTAAAAGCTTCAAGATAATGAAGGAAACTTGTCAGTCTAGAACACATTGCGAGCAAACAAACAAAAAGTTGCTGATGCTGGAAATGTGAAACAAAAACAGGAATTGCTGGAGAAACTCTGCATGTCTGGCAGCCTCAATGGAAAGAAAGCAGAGTGAACATTTCAGGTCCAGTGATACTTCTCCAGTTTTGTAAATTGATCACTGGACATGAAACATTGACGCTACTTTCCCTCCACTGATGTTGACAGACCGACTGAGTTTCACCAGCAATTTCTGTTTTTGTCGTATAGTTTGTGATTGGCAGTGACATATTGGTTTGATTTGGTTTATTGTAGTCACTTATGCAAAGTACAGCAAAGAGTTTCATTTTGCAAGCAGTACCACAGGTCGATGATAGACAACTAGGACATACAGTTCATTGGATGCTTAGACCAAGTGAGTATACAAGGTTACAATTGCACAGGAGGTGCACAAAGCAACATCAACATGAGCAAGATCAATATTATTAAAGTTAGATCAGCAGTCTGCTAACAGCAGGGGAAGAAGTTGTTCTTGAATCTGTTGGTGTGTGTGATCAAGCCTCTGTATCTTCTCCCTGATGGAAGATGTTAGAAAAGAGCATTACTGGTGTGGGAGGAGTTTTTGATGATGTTGGCAGCCTTTCCACAGTAACAAGAAGTGGAAACGGAGATCATGGATAGAACGCTGGCTTCCATGATGGTCTGGACTTTGTACATATGCTCCATAGTTTTTGGTACTGGGAGAGGAGTTGTCATACAAGGCCATTATGCAATCAGATAGAATGCTTTCAGATAGATATGGCACATCTGGAAAGGTTGGTGAGGGTTTTATGGACATGTTGAATTTGCTAAACTGCCTGAGGAAGGAGAGGCATTGTGGAACTCTCTTGACCATCACAACAACGTGATAGACCCCGAACAAATTGTTGGTTCTCATCACTCCTACAAACTTTACACTCTCTACTCACTCCACCTCAGCATCGTTGCTGGAGATAAAGGTGTGTCCTCCTTCTTTCTTCGTGAACACGATGATCAGTTCTTTTGTATTTCCAAAATTGAGAGAGGTTGTTATCATTGCACCACTTCATCAAGCACTCTATCTCCTTCCTATATTCTGACTCATTGTTGTTCCTCAGGTTCATTTCAAAGAGTTGATGATTTTTTCTTCCAATAGGCTGTGCATTTGCTTGTCCATTGCTGAACAAGGACATCATGTTATCCTCCTGAATCCCCCTTTAAACTGTCTCTGTCGTGAAAGAAGACCATGAAACCTCTTTTACCTACCACAGAAATCAGTAATTATATACCCTCTCACTAGACACACACAGACAGCTCCAGATGAGTCAAATCAGACTCAAAACGCCAACTTTGTTTCCTTCTCCAAAGCTCCTGCCACAACTGCAGCGTTTTGGCAGCATTCTCTACGTATGCGTGGACTTTCTTACTGCAGATGACTGATTAGGCTGGGTCATTCAGTACTTTCCAGGAGCAGATGGATGGATGTTTAGCAAGGGGGGAAATCCAAGGTTGCGTGATGAAGGCCAGAAATTGGAGTTGAGGATGATCAGATCAGCCATGATCTCATTAAAGAGTCCTGAAGAAGGGTTACACCTGAAACATCAACTTCTTCACTTCCATAGGCTGCCTGGCTTGCTTTGTTCTTCCAGCCTCATGCCTGTCTATTTTGGATTCCAGCATTTGCAGTTTTTATTTCTCTCACCAACTATGATCTCATTAAAGGCAGAGCAGATTTGATGGGCTGAATGGCCAACTTATGCTCCTCTCATGTTCTCATCCAGTACAATCCTTCAATCATGCAGTCATAAACAGCAGATTATCTTCCCATTATCTCATTACTGCTTGAGAGAGCTTGCTGTGTGTAAATTGGCTGCAGTGACTATAATACAAATTTGACTACACTCCAAACGGCCATAAATGGCAGCAAAGTGCCTCTTGCTGATATTTCTGTATCATCGATAGTCACAGGTGACGTGCCGGAAGACTGGAGGTTGGCAAACGTGGTGACTCTGTTTAAGAAGGGTGGTAAGGACAAGCCAGCGAACTTTAGACCAGTGAGCCTGACCTCGGTGGTGGGCAAGCTGTTGGAGGGAATCCTGAGGGACAGGATATCCATGTATTTGGAAAAGCAAGGACCGGGATAGTCAACATGGCTTTGTGCGTGGGAAATCATGTCTCACAAACTTGATTGAGTTTTTTGAAGAAGTAGAATAGAAGATTAATGAGAGCAGAGCAGTAGATGTGACCTATATGTACTTCAGTAAGGTGTTCGATAAGGTTCCCCACGGGAGACTGATTAGCAAGGTTAGATCTCATGGAATACAGGGAGAACTAGACATTTGGATACAAAACTGGCTCAAAGGTAGAAGAAAGAAGGTGGTAGTGGAGGTTTGTTTTTCAGACTGAAGGACTGTGACCAGTGGAGTGCCACAAGAATCGGTGCTGGGCTTTTTGTTATTTGCATAAATGTTTTGGATGCGAGTGTAAGAGGTGTAGTTCGTAAGTTTGCAGATGACACAAAATCGACATGTAGTGGACAATGAAGAGGGTTACCTCAGATTGCAACAGGATCTGGACCAAATGGGCCAATGGGCTGAGAAGTGGCAGATGGAGTTTAATTCAGATAAATGCGAGGTGCTACATTTTGGGAAAACAAATCTTAACAGGTTTTATACACTTAATGGTCATGTCTTTGCGATTATTGCTGAATAAAGAGACCTTGGAGTGCAAGTTTATATCTCTTTGAAAGTGGAGTCGCAGGTAGATAGGATAGTGAAGAAGACGTTTGATATGCTTTCCTTTATTGGTCAGAATATTGAGTACAGGAGTTGGGAGGTCATGTTGTGGCTGTACAGGACATTGGTTGACCACTGTTGGAGCATTGCATGCAATTCTGGTCTCCTTCCTATCGGAAAGATGCTGTGAAACTTGAAAGGGTTCAGAACAGATTTCCAAGGATGTTGCCAGGGTTGGTGGATCTGAGCTACAGGGAGAGGCTGAACAGGCTGGGGCTGTTTTCCCTGGAGCGTCGGAGACTGAGGGGTGATCTTATAGTGGCTCACAAAATTATGAGGAGTGTGGATAGGATACACAGACAAAGTCTTTTCCTTGGTGTCGGGGAGTCCAGAACTAGAGGTTATAGGTTTAGGCTGAGAGGGGAAAAATTTAAAAGAGACCTAAGGGGCAACGTTTTCACGCAGAGGGTGGTCTGTGTATGGAATGAGCTGCCAGAGGATGTGGTGGAGGCTGCTACAATTGCAAATATTAAGAGTGATTTGGATGGGTATATGCGTCGGGAGGGTTTGGAGGGATATGGGTCGGGCGCTGGCAGGTGGGACGAGATTGGGTTGGGATATCTGGTCGGCACGGACAGGTTGGACCGAAAGATCTGTTTCCGTGTTGTACACCTCTGTGACTCTATGACTCTATAACTCATCGAGTGGCCCTGCAAGTTACTTTCCAAATTCAAATCTCGTATTTCCTTCCTCTTATGTCTCTGCCTTTATTCTCCTGCAAAACCCTCCTTAAATCATTCTCTTTTCCCAAGTTCTGATCATTGTCCTGTGGGGATTGCTATCAAATATTTGTGTAATAATTGCTTCTGCAAAGCAATAATCTTAAAGGTGCAGTGGAAATGCAATTTGTTACCATGTAACCAGGTGCCAGATGTCAACTGGTTATTTTTCCCACAGAGTATCATGAAGAAGTGTGGAAAGTTCTTAAAGTTCAGTTTTTTCAAGGAAAAAGTGATGGGGCAAGGTGGCATGATTTGGTATTTAAACCAGTTGACGAGGGAGAAAGGGGCCATTTAAATAATAGGGTTTCATGTTCGCTGTATTGTCACATTCTTACCTCACCCTTGAAAAATCACTTCATTGGCTATGAAGAACTTTGGGGCATCCTCACATCAAGAAAGGCATCGTATGAATGCAGGCTTTTAATTTGTACAGTAGAGAGAGTGTTAGCTTGGATTTTGCTCTTAAATCTCTGCTACTGGCTCACTTCCTGAGGAGCTGAATTTAGCAAAACACACCGTGCAAGAAATCTATGGGATCTGGAGCTTTGAACTCACTGCTTGAAGTGGTGTGCGAGGTAAAAAATACTCTCTGCATTGAAGCAACATTGAGATATTCTCATGAAGTGTTGTAATCTACACAACTGCCATTCAGGAGTTGGAAAACATGGACAAAGCAATTCTGTGTCTTGCACGTACCTTGACCACATAAGAAAGAAGAGCAGAATTATTAGATTAGATTACTTACAGTGTGGAAAGAGACCCAACAAGTCCACACTGACCCGCTGAAGCGCAACCTGCCGAGACTCATTCCCCTACACGTAATACTGCGGGTAATTTAGCATGGCCAATTCGCCTAACCTGCACACTTTTGGATTGCGGGAGAAAACAGGAGCACCCGGAGGAAACCCACGCAGAAACGGGGAGAATGTGCCAACTCCACATAGTCAGCCCATTTGGCCCCAGAGCATCTCACAAAATTGAAGGTGGGAGTATCTTCACTATGTCCAAAGTGTAAAATAATTATCAGGACTCTCACTCATTGTCTGCGGTCTTGCCTCAGAAAGATATTGGAGTGCTGTGGCAGGTGTAATAGAGAGTTTCTTGGGAATAGAAGTTAAGAGGGATCTTATCTCTCTTCCTCTGGCCCACCCTAATTAGTCTTCTTTGAACACTCATGGGAAAAGAAATCTCTTTAATATTCTCACTTTTCATGTGAGGAAAAGAATTGTGATGTGGTGGATCTCTGAAAACCTCCAGGTCCGTTGATTTAGCAGAAGTTAATTATGAACATACTCCTATAGACATTCTTATCAATGTGATTCACCAATAAACCGAAAATTTGTAAAATCTTAGCGGCTCCTTGTGGATTATCTGGATATAGACTTATCTGCAATCTTAATGCGGGCTTTTCTGTCACCATGATGATGCCCTGGAAGGAAGAATTTCAAATAAATTCATGTGTAATACCTAATGATCTCAGAGGTTGCGAGCTACAGTTTGCACCTGAGCGTAGTTGTGTTTTGTTAGCAGTGGTGTTTCTTGTTGATTTTTATGTTTTAGAGTCATAGAGTCATAGAGATGTACAGCATGGAAACAGATCCTTCGGACAAACCCGTCCATGCCAACCAGATATCTCAATCCAATCTCGCCCCAACTGCCAACACCCGGCCCATATCCCTGCTAACCCTTCCTATTCATAATACCCACCCAAATGCCTCTTAAATGTTGCAATTGTACCAGCCTCCACCACTTCGTCTGGCAGCTCATTCCATACACGTACCACCCTCTGTGTGAAAAAGTTGCTCCTTAGGTCTCTTTCATATCTTTCCACTCTCACCCTCAACCTATGCACTCTCGTGCTGGAATCCCCCACTCCAGGGAAAAGACTTTTACTATTTACCCTATCCATGCCCCTCATAATTTTGTAAATCTCCATAAGGTTACCCCTCAGCCTCCAAGGGTCCAGGGAAAACAGCCCCAGCCTGTACAATCTTTTCCTAAAGCTCAAATTCTCCAATCCTGGCAACATCCTTAGTAAATCTTTTCTAAACCCTTTCAAATTTCACAACATTTTTCTGATAGGAAAGAGACCAGAATCGTGCGCAATATTCCAACAGTGGTCTTTCAAATGTCCTGTACAGCCGCAACGTGACCTCCCAATACCTGTACTCAATACTCTGACCAATAAAGTTAAGCATACCAAACGCCTTCATCACTATCCTATCTACCTGCGACTCCACTTCCAAGGAGCTATGAACCTGCACTCCAAGGTCTCTTTGTTCAGCAACACTCCCAAAGACATTACCATTAAATGTATAAGTCCTGTAAAGATTAGCTTTCCCAAAATGCAGCACCTCGCATTTATCTTAATTAAACTCCATCTGCCACTTCTCAGTCCATTGGCCCATCTGGTCAAGCTCCTGTTGTAATCTGAGGTAACCCTCTTCGCTGTCGACTACACCTCTAATTTTTGTGTCATCTGCAAACTTATTAACCATACCTCTTATGGTCGCATCCAAATCATTTATGTAAATGAAAAAGAGTAGAGGACGCAGCACTGATTCTTGTGGCACTCCACTGGTATAGCATAGTGTTTTTTGTTGGTTTATTGCGGTTGTACCTTTGTAATTTTACAAAAGGTTCTATCTCTCTTAATAAATATATCTAAATGAAAAGAAAAGGGACTTGACGGGCAATGTTTTCAAAAAAAGTGTAATAAACTGCCATAGGAAGTGGTGGAGGCTGGAAAATTTACGAAGTTAAAAGACATTTGGATAGGTTTTTGAGCAGAAGGGGTTGAGAGGGTAACAGAGCAAATGCTGGCAAATGGGACTAGATTTATTTAGGATATTTGGTTGGGATAGATGGGTTAGACATAAGGTCTGTTTCTGTACTGAGCATCTCGATGACTTTTAACTCTATAACTGAGATGAGGAATTGCTTCAAACTCATTGTTACAGAATGATGTGGAGACCTAGTCATTGAGTGTATTTAAGACAGAGATAGATAGCGTCTTGATGAACAAAGGGAGCAGGTTTGCAGGGAGAAGGAAGGAGAAGGGGGACTGAGAAAGAAATCAGCCACGCTCAAATGGCGGAGAAAACCGATTGGTGTATGACCTCATTCTGCTACTGCACCTTATAGCCAGCAGGAGGAAAGCTGTCAACTGGATATATTAGTGACTGTCTTACATTTGTAACCCTTAGTCTCCATCACAAGTGATGACGGTATCGTAACGCTGTCAAATTCCTTAATAACCTATTGAATGCCTCAAATAAAAAGACTGAGATTTGCATAGTGCCTTTGATGATATCTCAAAGCTTCTTAAAGTCTTTGAAGTATTTCAGAATTGTATTCAATGTTGCAACGTGAACCATAAGTTAGCCAGTCTGTACAGAGCAGGCTCCCATAAACAGCAATGTGAACAGGTCATCTAATTATTTTGATGTTGAATGGGAGACAAATATTGGCTGTGGGATTTTTTTTTATATTCACCTCTACATAACTTTTGGATCAAAGTCCCAATACTGCAGCACTCCCTCAGTACTACACTTATATTAGTCTGGGTATTTCAACGTCGTGGCACACATTGCAAGCTCAGACCGTCTACCTTCTCCTCCAAATTATTAATATACGGTGTCTCAGCACAGATCACTGCACAACACCACTGGGCACAGATCTCCAGTCAGAAAGACAAACTTCCACCACTCTCATCAATCTTCTTTTTCACTTCCTCAAAAACCTAAGGAAGTTTGTCAGATGTGACCTCTCCTCTGCTTTGCCGTTTAATAAGATTATAGCTAATCTGATCATTCTCAAATTGACTATCTGGCATTAACTTCATAAACTTTGATTCCCTTCCTCGTTGAAAATCTGTCCAACTCAGCCTTGTATATACTGAATGACCCAGCCTCAACAAACCTCTGCAGCATCAAATTCCACACAAACTCCAAGAATGCTGGAGAAACTCAGCAGGTTTGGCAGCAGCTGAGGTGAGAGAAATATTTCACATCCAATATGACTCTTGTTCAGAGTTGTTTGTGTCTGTCCAGTGGAAGAGTGTCGAAAATATTGATTTAAATGATAGGTTTGAGAGGGTTCACAGTCCTTTTCTCACCACAGAGGCACAGCCCTGCAATGTAAAAGGGAATTCAAGAAGATATCATGGAGTCCTTGGTGGCAGTGGGTAAGCTAATGCCTCAGCCCACTTGAAACCTAATTCATCAACCCTTTGAAATTATCTGGAAGAATCTCAATTTCATTGCCAATCACAAGGTATCCGACAAAAATAAAAATTGCTCAAGAAACTGTAGTAGTGTCACTGGAGCTAAAATGTTGTCTCTTCTTTCTCTTCACTCCCGCTGCCAGATTGCTGATTCTCACCAGCAATTTCTGTTTTTGTAGCACACCTTGGCAGTGAAAATTGAAGTCTATCGCACACCTAGTCATAAAAAAACAAAGAATTGCAAATGCTGGTAATGTGAAACAAAACAGAAATTGATGGGAGAATCTGCTTTCTGTGCACAGATGCTGCCACAGCTGCTGAGTTTCAGTGTTCCTGGAACAGACTGACACAGAACATTACTGTAAAACTCAACTCATGTCAAAAATTCACATTCACCGTCACCCAGTCAAATTCATCTTTAAGTTTTCATTGGTGTTTCATTCAATGGGCTTCAATAATGCTTCTAAATCTTTTATGTGACAATTTCACAAAAGTATTTTCAAGTCTAGGATCAAATTCCCTCTGAATCCTAATTGTATCTCCAGTCAAAAGCTCAATCAATTCAGATAAACATGACTTGCTTTGAATAAACCCACACTGTCTTTCCTCAATTATCCAGAATTGCTGAACTGTGTTGAATATTATCCTTAAAATTTCCCACCACCGAGGTTAATCTCACTGACCTGTTGCTGCAGCTTTACATTTACACTTCATTTAGAAACCAAAACATTGACAATACTACAATATTGAATGAAATTTTGACTGTAAAAACAGTATTGCAGGGCAGGAGGGGAAAGGGGACTGGACCAGCTAAATACTCTATCCATGGATATTTACAACTTAACGTTCTGAAACGAGTGGATGATCCCATTGACTAACACAAATCAATTTGCAGATAACACTAAAATAAGCAGTACTGTGGACTGTGAGGAAGGAAATTGCAACAGGACCTTGATTAGCTGGGGAAGTGGGAAGAGAAATGGCAAGTGGAGTTTAATACACACACGTCTGAGGTCCTGCGTAGTGGAAAGTCAAATCAAGGTGAGCATTTCGTGATGAATATTAGGGCCTTAAGGAGTATAGTAGAACAGAGGGACTTGGAGGTCAGGTACACGGTTCTCTGAAAGTGGAGTCACTGGGAGACAGGGCAATCACGAAGGCTTTGGCACATTGGCACTGTCAGGGCACTGAGTTTAGAAGTTGGGAAGTTATGTTACAGTTGTGTAGGACATTGGTGAGGCTGCATTGAGTCATAGAGCTGTAAAGCATGGAAACAGACCCTTCAGTCCAACCCGTCCATGCCGACCAGATATCCCAACCCAATCTACTCCCACCTGCCAGCGCCCGGCCCATATTCTTCCAAACCCTTCCTATTCATATACCCATCCATATATGCCTCTTAAATGTTGTAATTGTACCAGCCTCCACACATCCTTTCGCAGCTCATTCCATACACGTACCACCATCTGTGTGATAAAGTTGCCCCTTAGGTCTCTTTTGTATCTTTCCCCTCTCACCCTTAACCTATGCCATCTAGTTCTGGACTCCTCAACTCCAAGGAAAAGATTTTGTCTATTTATCCTATCCATGCCACTCACAATTTTTTAAACCTCTATATATGGTCACCCCTCAGCCTCTGACTCTCCAGGGAAATCGCCCCAGCCTGTACAGCCTCTCCCTGTAGCTCAGCTCCTCCAACCCTAGCAACATTCTTGTAAATCTTTTCTGAACCCTTCCAAGTTTCACAGCATCTTTCCAATAGGAAGGAGACCAGAACTGCACGCAATATTCCAACAGTGGCCTAATCAATGTCCTGTACAGCCGCAACATGACCTCCCAACTCCTGTACTCAATATTCTGACCAATAAGGGAAAGCATACCAAACGCCTTCTTTACTATCCTATCTACCTGCGACTCCACTTCCAAGGAGCTATGAACTTGCACTCCAACACTGCCTTGGACCTTACCATTAAGTGTATAAAACCTGCTAAGATTTGCTTTCCCAAAATGCAGCACTTTGCATTTATCTGTATCAAACTCCATCTGCCACTTCTCAGCCTACTGGCCCATTGGCCCATCTGGTCCAGATCCTATTGCAATCTGAGGTAATCCTCTTCGCTGTCCACTACACATCCAATTTTGGTGTCATCTGCAAACTTACTAACTGCACCTCTTACACTCGCATCCAAATCATTTATGTAAGTGGCAAAATGTACATGGTGCAGTACCAATCCTTGTGGCACTCCACTGGTCACAGGCCTCCAGTCTGAAAAACAACCCCCCACCACCACCCTTTGTCTTCTACCTTTGAGCCAGTTCCGTATCCAAGTGGCTAGTTGTCCCTGTATTCCGTGAGATCTAACCTTACTAATCAGTCTCCCATGAGGAACCTTGTCTAATGCTTTACTGAAGTACATATAGATCACATCTACTGCTCTGCCCTCATCAATCCTCATTGTTACTTCCCCAAAAAACTTAACCAAGTTTATGAGATATGTTTCCCACGCACAAACCCATGTGGACTATCCCAAATCAGTTCTTGACTTTCCAAATACATGTACATCCTGTCCCTCGGGAATCCCTCCAACAGCTTGCCCACAACTGAGGTCAGGCTCACCGGTCTATAGTTCCCTGGCTTGTCTATACCGTCCTTCTTAAACAGTGTCACCACGTTTGCCAACCTCCAGTCTTCCAGCACCTCACCTGTGACTATCGCTGATACAAATATCTCAGCAAGAGGCCCAGCAATCACTTGTCTAGCTTCCCACAAAGTTGTCAGGTACTCCTGATCGTGTCCTGCGGATTTATCCACCTTTGGCCGTTTCAAGACGTCCAGCACTTCCTCCTCTGTAATATGGACATTTTTCAAGGTGTCACTATCTAATGGCCTACAGTCTATATCTTCCATATCCTTTTTCACATTAAATACTGATGCAAAATATTCATTTAGTATCTCCCCCATTTTATGTGACTCCACACAAAGGCCGCTGTGCTGATCTTTGAGGGGGCCCTATTCTCTCCCTAGTAACCCTTTTGAGCTTAATATATTTGTCAAACCCCTTTGGATTCTCCTTAATGCTATTTGCCAAAGCTATCTCATGTTCCTGTTTTGCCCTCCTGATTTCCCTCTTAAGAATACTCCTACTTTCTTTGTACTCTTCTAAGGATTCACTCGATCTAACCTGACATATGCTTCCTTCTTTTTCTTAACAAAACCCTCAATTTCTTTCGTCATCCACGATTCCCTATACCTACTAGCCTTCCCATTCACCTTTACAGGAATATTCTTTCTCTGGATTCTTGTTATCTCATTTCTGATGTCTTCCCATTTTCCAGCCGTTCATTTACCGGCGAACATCTGTCTCCAATCAGTTTTTGAAAGTTCGTGCCTAATACCATCAAAATTGGCCTTTCTCTAATTTAGAACTTCAACTTTTAGATCTGGTCTATCCTTTTCCATCACTATTTTAAAACGAATAGAATTATGGTCGCTGGCCCCAAAGTGCTCCCCCACTGACACCTCAGTCACCTACCCTGCCTTATTTCCCAACGATAGGTCAAGTTTTGTACCTTCTCCTGTAGGTATATCCACATTCTGAATCAGATAATTGTCCTGAACACCCTTAAGAGATTCCTCTCCATCTAAACTTTTAACACTATGGCAGTCCCAGTCGATGTTTGGAAAGTTAAAATCCTCTACCATTACTCCCCTATTATTCTGACAGATAGCTGAGATCTCCTTACAAGTTTGTTTCTCAATTTCCCTCTGACTATTGGGGGGTCGATAATACAATCCCAATCAGGTGATCATCCCTTTCTTATTTCTCAGTTCCACCCAAATAACATCCCTGAATGTATTTCCAGGAATATCCTCCCTTAGAAAAGCTGTAATGCTATCCCTTATTTTGCCACTTCCCCTCCTCTCTTGCCTCCCTTTCTATTATCCTTCCTGTAGCATTTGTATCCTGAAACATTCAACTGCCAGTCGTGCCCATCCCTGAGCCATGTTTCCGTAATTGCTATAATATCCCAGTCCCATGTTCGTCACCATGCCCTTAGTTCATCTGCCTTCACTGTTAGTCCCCTTGCATTGAAATAAATGCAGTTTAATTTATTTGTCCTATCTTGTCCCTGCACTTGGAGTATTGGGTACAGTTTTGGTCTCCTTGCTGTAGGAAGGATGTTATTAAACTAGAAAGAGTGCAGAAGACTTTTACAAGGATGTTGCCTGGACTCAATGGTCTGAGTTATAGGGAAAGGTTGGACTCATGTAGACTTTTTTTCTTTAGACCGAAGGAGATGGAGTGAGGGGGGAATCTTACAGAAGTGAATAAGTTCATGAGAGGCATGGATAGGGTGAATGCATTCAGTCTTTTACCCAGTGTTGCATAATCAAGGAAGAGAGGACATCAGTTTCCAGATAGTGGGAAAAGAATAAAAAGGGGCAATGATTTGACGGAGAGGGTGGGGTGCATACAGAATAAGTCGACAGAGAAGTGGTTCAGATGGGTGCATTAACAGCATTTCAAAGAAATTTGGAGAAATAGGAAAGGTTTAGAAGGATATGGGTCAAGTGCAGGGAAATGAGATTAGCGTGGATAGACCATTTGGTTGGCATAGACCAGTTTGGGCAGAAGGGCCTCTCTCTATGGTGTAGGATTCTATCAATCTCTGATTCTAAGACAAAAGTAGGTAGCAATGACTGAAGGTCCAGAGTAAAAGTGGGATAATTTCCAGGTAGCTAACACTCCATTGACTTGAAATAGTGATTTTCAAAATAATCCAGACGAAGTTGGAATGCAAGGTGTAAGGATACATATTCTGGAGAAATTGACAAATACAATCTTAACAGGTTTACTCTCTTGGATTTATTGATGAAGTTTTTTTAAAAAAAGCCTTACTTACACTTTAGTGAATCACAGATGTTGATTTGATTGAAGAAACTATTTTCAAATTTGATACTGCCCTCCAATATAAATTATAATTACATAAACATAAACTTTGTCAAAATCTGAACTGGTCCCGCGCACAGCGTGCTGGAGTAATTAATGATTTTTATCAAACATACATTTTCATTGGGCTGACGTAAGGATTATCTCAGTGCAGATATTGATGATAGATAATAACTCAGGGACAAGTGATAACTGTAATTCCAACTACATTGCAGTTTGTACCAGCTGAACGATTTCAAACATGGTTAAATATTATCTGATTGTGACATAAATGATCAGCTCACCCATCACTTTCAAATCTGAGGTTTTCAAATTTTCCAATTTTATGAAAGAGCAGCAAAATTCTGGATAATAGTTACAAACTGAAAACAAAACAAAACCAGTCTCGCTATATTACTAAATCATGTACATTACTGACACATGATGGAAGCCTAAAGAAGATCAGTCTGAAATGTTTATTTTGACTGAGCCCAGTCCCCCCGCAAAGACCCCATTGACAATGCAGTGACATGATTTAAATTTCCCCTCGGAAACACTCCACTGACTCTGCAGTGAAATGATTTGGTGTCCCTCCTGGAAAGACTCCCCTGAGCCCAGTCTGAGACCCTCTGACTGATTCATCTCCAACACCGTCATGTAGCGCCACCTCCCGCCTGTGGAGCAACATTACAGGCAGGAAGGCCCATGGGTTCCTGCAGCTCACAGCTCATTCTACCCAGTCAGTCCCTCTCTACAATTGAGCTTCTATTGGTTTCTTCTCTCCCCCTCCTTCTATCCCCCAGACTGAGACCGACCCCCATCAGTTTACAGCTGGCAGGAGGCAGGGGGACGGGGTGAAATTATGGGATGGATCTGTCAGTGCCCTTCAATCCCGCAGATTGTCAGCGGGGCGGAGTTTTTCCCGCGGTCATTCCCTCCCGGATGGAAGATGGGAAAGAGCCTCTCAGTGAAAGTGTGGGTGAAAGTGTGGAGATGGGACATGCTGTCCGCATTGTAAAATGACACCTGTCCACCTTCATAGTCCAGGAAAACCCCGATCTTCCGGGAATTCACACTCGGGGAGAGGGGGGTCAGGGAGGGGGAGGTGGCGGCAAAATAACCCCATCCGGGTAACAGCCCCACAATCCAGAATCCAGACTCCGGGCTCGGGATGGTCACCACCACTTTCCTCTCCACAGACTCTCGGGCCACTCCCAGATACCACCAGGTCTTCTCCCCCAACTCCACCTCCCAGTAATGTCTCCCTGATGTGTATCCCTCTGATCCCAGGACACATTCCCAGGAATAAAATTTCTCCAGGGAGTCAGGGAGCGGCTGCATTTTGTCTCCGAGTGTCACACTGGTCCGGTCCGCAGACAGGATGAGCAGGGGATGCGCTGTGTTCGGATCCAGAGTCAGAGAGGCTGGAGCTGGGGGAGAGATCAAATAACACCGTCAGAGAGAGAGGGGGAGAGAAGGAAGTGAGGGGTTGAGCGATGGAGGGGGGTGGGAAAGAAGGGAAGATGAAGAGAGTCTGGAAAAACTGAATTTGAACAAGAAATGCAGAGACACGGAAAGGGGAGTGAGTGAGGGAGAGTGTGGTGAGTGAGGGAGAGCGGAGGTATGAGGAGGAAGGATGGGGAGGGATGAGTGAGGGAGATGAGAGGGCTCATTTGGAGGGATGTGAATGGGGACATGAAGTGCACAGGAAGAACAGAACCCTAACCCTAATCATAACCCTATCGCAGGAGGGAGGGGATGGTTAAAGAGAGGAGGAGAGTGAGGAGATTTGCGATAGAAAGTTGTGATTGAGGAGAGGTAGGAAAGAGAGGAGGGCTGAGTGAAGGGGCAGTACGAGAGAGAGGTGTGGAGAATGCGGAGGACCTCAGAAGGTGGTGACCAATGGGAGGGTTGAGTACTCGTTTGAGAGCAATGGCAGGTCAGAGAATGCAAAAGAAAAGGGGAGAGTGAGGTGATGTGAGGCAGTGGGAATGGGAATAATGAGGGGAGACGGGAGTGATGGGCAGCAAGGGAGTGGGGATACTGAGGGACGGTAGAGTGAAAGTGCATTTCTAAAGGAGAATTTAGCTAAGTGGGAGGGGAGCATCTGGAGAATGGGAGGAAATGAGGGGAGGTACTTATCCCCAGGACCGGGAATGTAAGAGTGAAGAAATGGAGTAAGTGATGGAGGAGGGAATGATTGGAATTGGAGTAAGGATATTGGAGAGGGTTGGTGGTGGTTTTATGAGGGGAGGGGAATGTTTGAAATGCTGTAGGGGAGAGTGAGTTATACTATAGAATGGAAGGGTGACAACAGGAGGTCTGCAACGTAAGTGGACATTTGAGGTTTGGAGATCAGGAGAGTGAGTGGGAGAGTTGAGAGGTGGAGATGCAGTGAGTGAGGGGAAGAGAGAAAGGGAGGTGGGAGTGAGGAAGAAAGGATGGCTGAACTGGAGGGGAGAAATAAAGGTTCATTTTGGCCATGGGAGGTGAGAGTGAGTGGGAGAGGAGTGTGAGTGGCAAGAAGTGACAGGGTACATCAGGATGTGTTAAGATGCCAGAGAATTAATCCACGTGAGGAAGTGAGAGAGTGCAAAATAAGGTCTTGTGGGAATTCTGGAAGTGAGTGAACTGGAGGATGACGTGGAGTCGAGCAGGGGAGAGGAGAGTTAAGATGAGGGGAATGGAGAATGGAGGCTTCAAAGGAAGGACAGAGTTGGGTCTCAGAATTTGAAGAAGTCTGTGTGGAGGAATGTGGAGGAGTTGAGTGAACGTGAAGATAAGGTGAAGGGGAGAGAGGTGGAGGCAAGTGTGAAGGGGAAGAGGAGGCAAGATTAAACGGGGAGGGAGAATCAGGAGTGGGGGAAGTCATAGCAGAGTGATAATGGAGAATGGAGTGGAGGGGAGAAGGAATGTGAGGTAGGAGTGAGGGGCAGACAAAGAAGAGGGTGTGGGCACAGTGAGGTTGAGGGGGCAGTGACCGGATTGGGAAGTTGTGCTCTGGAGGTTAGTGAGGGAGAGGGAAGAATGAGCTGACGGTAGGAGGAGTGATCAGGAGGTGATGTGAGATTGAGGGGAATGGGAGAGCAGGAGGGAGTGAGGGGGCATTGATGGGGAGGCGTGGGCAAGCAGACTGTCAGGGGGATGTGGAGTGACAAGGAGAGGGATCATGGGAGAGTGAGGTAGCGGCGAGAGGGAATAATGGTGGGAGGACAAAGAAGGGAGGGTGGGGAGGTCTGAATGGTGAACAATCAAGAGGAATGGATGGATGTGGTGAATGTGGAGGTGAGTGGGTTGTTGGGTGGAGAATGCAGTGAGGCCATGGTCTGCCAGGCTAAGAGATGGTTATTGGCAGGTGCAAACCAAGGTCAAGGGGAGACTGTCCGGGATGGGGAGCTGTGCTAAAGGGGACAGTGAATAAGAGGGAAGAGTGAGTGGAGAGTGAGCAGGATGGCAGAAAGAGAGTGGGAGAGTTTGGGGATGGGTCGGGAGAGTATGGTCAGAGATGGGAGTGGGGAATGAGCAGAATGGAGACAATGAGAGCAGGAGAGAGTAGGGTGGGAGATCAGGAGGGAGTGTTGGTTAGAGGGAGGGCGTGGAGAGTGAAATCCATGGAAGAGTGATGGGAAGGGAGGGTGAGGAGAGTGGGTCCTGTATGGAGATGGAAGGGCGATGCAGTGAGGGATTGGGACAAGGAAACTTAGGAGAGAGTGAGGGGATGAATAAAGAGGTGGACTGTGTGAGAGTTCATGACTGTGCAGGAGGGGAGAGGCAGGGTGTAAGGGAAAATGAGAGGGAAGTTGGCAGCAAAGGGGATGGGGAGGGGGAATTTAAATGAGGAGGATGACTCGAACAAGGAGAATAGGGAAGATGGGAGGAGGAAGTGAAAGGGAGATGTGTGGGGGAAGGCATAGAATGTGGGGATGACTGAGGGGTGTGACGATATTGCTACTTAATTAAGGTTAGGTTGTCCCTGTTTTTTTTAGAGGGGTTATAAACATAGATTCCGATGAAGGGCTTATGCCCGAAACGTCGAATTTCCTGTTCCTTGGATGCTGTCTGACTTGCTGCGCTTTAACCAGCGACACATTTTCAGCTCTGATCTCCAGCATCTGCAGACCTCACTTTTTACTCGGAGAATGCAGTGAGAGTGGGAGAGGTTGGGGGTGAAAGCCATGGAAGAGTGATGGGATGGGAGGGTGAGGAGATGGAAGGGCGATGCAGTGAGGGATAGGGACAAGGAAACTGAGGAGAGAATGAGGGGATTAATAAAGAGGTGGACTGTGTGAGAGTTCATGACTGTGGAGGAGGGGAGAGGAAGGGTGTAAGGGAAAATGAGAGGGAAGTTGGCAGCAAAGGGAATGGAGAAGGGGAATGCAAATGTGGAGGATCAGGGAGATGGGAGGAGGAAGTGAAAGGGAGATGTGTGGGGGAAGGCATAGAATGTGGGGATGAGTGAGGGTGTGAAGATATTGCTACTGAATTAAGGTTAGATTGTCCTTGTGTTTTTTAGAGGGGTTATAAACACAGATTCCGATGTCTCTGGTTTGTATATATTTTCGGGACAAATTGATCATGGATAACAGATACTGCCTCAGACAAAAGGCTTTCAAGTTTAATGAAACGCTTGTATAATCGAAGGGGAGTGTCCAAGTCTCCCAAGTCAGCTTAACTCTGGTTTTGGTTTGGTTTGGCAAGCAGTCAGTTTTTTGATCCTCTCTCTCTCTCTCTCTCTGTCTCTCTCTCTCTCTCTCTCTCTCTCTCTCTGACATCTCTCCTGTGTGAACCTGGGTTTAAGAGTTCCTTTTTTGCGAAAGAGGTGCTTATGGGGATGTTGCAAGTATTTGCAAAAGTGAGTTGTGATTGAGTCGCTTGGGTTTTTAAATACTTACATTATTCTGAGGAGATAGAATAACTTTGGGGTGGTAATGGGAGTTGTGCGGGTGAGAGAATGGGGGATACTGTGAGGCCTGAGTGATGTGAGGGGAAGGGATGTCTTCACAAGGAAGAATTTTAAAAACAAGAAGCATTCTTAAAACAGAGGTAACTGACAGAATTGCCAGTGACAGAGTGATCTTGGTGTTCTAATGTATGAGACAGAAAATGTTTAATACAGGAACTGTGAGGAATTAAGAAGGTTAATCTTTTGCCGAGGGAATGTGAACATTGCACTAAAAATGATATCTTTTAGTTATTGACAGAATCTGCGAGAAGGAAGCAAAGAGGTCCTTCTGAAGCTGTACAGGGCCCTGGTGAGACCACACCTGGAACATTGTGCGCAGTTTTGGTCTCCAAATTTGAGGAAAGACATTCTGGCAATTGAAGGAGTGCACCTTAGATTCACGTGGTCAATTCCTGGAATGGCAGGACCATCTTACGCTGAAAGATTGGCGCAACTGGGCTTGTATACACTTGAGTTTAGAAGGCGAAGAGGGGATCTGATTGAGAGTATAACATCGTTAAAGGATTGGATGCTGTGGAGGCAGGAAGCATGTTTCTGCTGACGAGTGAATCCTGAACCAGAGGACACAGTTTAAAAATAAGGGATAGGCCACTTAGAGCAGAGTTGAGGAGAGACTACTTCACCCAGAGAGTGGTGGGTGTATGGAATGCTCTGCCCCAGAAGGCTGTGGAGGCCAAGTCTCTGGATAATTTCAAGAAAGAGTTGGATAGAGCTCTTAAGGACAGTGGAATCAAGGGTTATGGGGATAAGGCAGGAACAGGATACTGATTGAGGATGATCAGCCATGATCATAATGAATGGCATACTCCTGCACCTATTGTCTATTGTCCACTGCTTGAGCCACAGGCTAAAAGAAAGTGAAGTCAGCACAGTCCCAGAGGCTACTGTCTGATCTGAGAGTGAAAGCTGGTGGTGTTTTTATTGTCAGCGTCACCATCCCTCACTGAAGGGGCATGGATGAGAAGACAAGATATTCACAGAGTAGGAATTGAACATGAATTGTTACTGTCAGTCTGTATCTTACAGCAGCTGTCCAGCCAAAAGATTTAAGCAAACTACATGGCCATCGAAAAACACAGCATCAAATGAGGCCCTTAATCCCATTGTGGACATCAATGGCCTATCAAATTCTATTCCATTTCCCAGCAGCTAGGGAACTTGGGGAAATAAATAGTGATGTCTTCAAAAGGGTTCACATTACAGAAGAGGATGTGCTGTTGAGGTCTTCAATTGTGCAAAAATTGGTAAATTCCCATGACCAGAAACTAGAGAAGCTCGGGAAGAGATTGCTGGACCAATTGCTGACATATTTGTATGAACAACAGCCACAGGTGAGGTGCCAGAACTCGAGGTCGGCTAATTTGTTGCCATCATTTTAGAAAGTTTGTAAGGAAAAGCAAGGGAACTATAGAACCAGTGAGCTTCACAGCAGTGGGTCGGTAAGTTACTGGAGAGGGTGGGACAGGATTTACATGACCCTCTTATTAGGAGTCATCAAAATGGCTTTGTAAGTGAGAAATCGTTTCTTGATTGAAATTTTCGAAGATGTTACAAAGTAGATTGATGAAGACAGAGCAGTAGATGTTGTCCTTATGGGCTTCAGCAAAGCATTCAACAGGGATTTGCAGGGTCGACTGGTTAGTAAGGTTATGGGATTCAGGGAGAGCTAGCTGACACAGTACAAAATTGGATTGTAGGTAGGAGATAGAGTGTGATGGTAGAAGGTTGCTTTTCAGACTGGAGATCAGCAGTGTGACACAAGGATTGGTGCTGGATTCCACTGCTTTTGGACCTCTAACTAAATTATTTGTGAACATCGGAGTCATGCTTTGTAAGTTGGTCTGTCTCGGACAACTCCCTCTCCTTCTTGATCTCTCTGTTCCAATCTCTGGCAACAGTCTCCACATGGCCGGTTGCTATACCCACAGACTCTCACAACTACCTGGACCACACCTCTTCCCACCCAGTATCCTGCAAGAACTCCACCCCATTCTCCCAATTCCTCCGCCTCCGCTGCATCTGCTTGGATGAGGAGACATTCCACTCGCGAGCATTCCAGGTGTCCACCTTTTTCAAACAATGTGCATTCCGCCCTCATTCATCCAGACAGCCCTCCACCTCTCCACCTCCATTCCCTGTTCCACTGCTCTAAACATTCCCACCTCAACGCAGTAACTACAGAAACCCTCTTGCCTTCACCTTCCACCCCACCAGTCTCAGTATCCAACAGATCATCCTCAAACACTTCTTCCAACTCCAAATTCACCTTCCCCTCAATAACATTATCCCCTGCCCACTCCTTTCTGGATTCCACAAGGACTGTTCCCTTCACCAGTCCTCGGTTTGTGCCACTCATCCCACTGACAGCCCACCACAAAGACGCCCACCATGCACCCGGACTCTCACATACCTATTTCTGCAACCAGAAAAGGTGCAAAACCTGCCGATACACCACACCACTCAGCTCCATCCAGGGCCCCAAACAGTCCTTCCAGGTGAGACAGAGGTTCACCTGCCTCTCTTCCAGCCTAGTTTACTGCATCAGGTGCTCCCGATGTGGTCTTCTCTCCATTGGAGAGATCAAACATAAATTGAGGGAAGAGTGTGCTGAGCATCGCAGCCGGGTCCGTAGGGGCTGACCGGACCTCCCACTCACTGTCGATTTAATTCCCCTTCCCACTCCTTTTCCGACATGACAATCTTTGACCTCCACCACAATGAGTCAACCCCCAAATTGGAGGAAAAACATCTCTTCCGTTTGGGGGGTCTACAGCCCGTAGGACTCAACAATAAGTTCTTCAATTTCAAATCACCTCCCTTCCCCTCCCCCACTCCGTTTCCAGCCCTTCCCCCTCCCTTGCACACCTCCTAGCCACCAATTGGATTCATTCCACCCATCCACCAACCCCCTGCCTGTTTTCACCAGCCCTACTTCACCATCCTACTTCCGACACCCTCTTTATCTGCAGCTCCACCTCCCCCACCACCCCACCGCCCCACAACCCCTCACCCATCCTCAGTCCGGAAGAAGCGTCACAGTCGAAACGTCGACTTCTCTGCCTCCCAATGCTCCCTGGCTTGCTGTGTTCTCCCCGCCTCCTATTTGTCTAACATGGTTCATTAGCTGGCAGGTGACATGAAAATATGTCCACTGGACGGTAAAGAAGATTATATTAGACTGCAATGGAACCTTGACCAGCTGGCTAGTGGGTTGAGGAGTGGCAGATGGAGGTAAATTTAGATAAATGTGTGGTGTTGAATTTTAATCAGGCAAACTAGGCCAGGACTATTACAGTTGACGATGTGGCCGTGGAGAGTGTTACTGAGTGGGAGGCCTGGGCGTGCAGATACACGGTTCTTTGGGGTGGAGTTGCAGGTAGACAGGGCAGAGAAGTGTGCAATGCTTGCCTTCATTGGTCGGAGCATTGAGTACTGGAGTTGGGGCATCATGTTGTGGCTGTGCAGCACACTGGAGAGTGATTCTGGTCACCCTACCATGGGTAAGTATGTTGTGAGGCTTAAGAATGTGTGGAGGACATTTGCAGGGATGTTGCTGGGACTGGAGGGTTTGAGTTATAGGGAGTGACTGAATTGGCTGGGGAGTTTTTTCCCTGTAGCATAGCAAGCTGAGGGGTGGCCGTTTAGAGGTTTATAAAACCGTAAAGGGCATGGATAGGGTGAATAGCTAATGTATTTTCCCCAGGGGAGGTGACTCCAGAACGGGAGGGCTCAGATTTAAGGTGAGTTGGGAAAGATTTAAAAAGAACCTGAGGGGTAACTTTTTCAAGCAGAGGGTGGTGCGTGTATGGAATGGTCTGCCAGAGGAAGTAGTGGAGGTTGGTCTAATCACAACATTTAAAATGCATCAGGATGGGAATACGAATAGGATCGTTATTGCGGGATAGGGAACAAATGCTGGCAAATGGGACTAGGGCCTGTTCAGGATATCTGTTCTGTGTGGACTCATTGGATGGAAGAGTCTGCTTCCATCCTGTGTGACTTTATCGTTCCATTTGAATAACTTCCTAAATGCTGCAAAGATTTCTATCTCTTTTCAGGCAGTGAGGTCCTGATGCTGACCATGATCTGGGGTAAATATTCATCTTAATATTTTCGAAATAATATCCCTCAAAAACCCCTGCTCCTTCTCTTAAATTTATGCATCTGTTATTGTCCATTCCATTCCTCATAACTTTCTACACCTTCATCAGGTTGTCCCCTCAGCCTTCCCTGCTTCAATGAGAACATCTCCAGCCGACCGAGTCTGTCTTCAGAGTTGAAACGTGCCAACTCAGCCAATATCTTGGTGAATCTCAGCTGTTCCAGCCCGGCCCTGCCTCCTGTTGGATTTTCTACACACTGCCTTAAAAAGATCACGTGGAGAATTTGTAAGAATTCTGTCCTGTCCGAGCCCTTCACAATCTCCCTGTCCCAGTTCATCCCGGGGAAACTGAATTCCTCCAATGTTACAACCTTTTTGCTTTTTTCATTCCTCTGAGATTTCTCTACCAATCGGTGCTTAACCTCTGACTGGTGTGGGTCTACAGTACTTTCCTAACAATGTAATCCCCAGTTTGTATGAAGTTCTCCCCATGTGGCCTCACCGGAGATGCTGTTAGACTCATAGAGGTACACAGAATGGAAACAAACCCTTTGGACCAACTCATCCAAATTAATCTTGTCCCATTTGCCAGCACTTGGACCATATCCCTCTAAACCTTCCTATTTGTCTATCCATCCAAATGCCTTTTAAAAGTTGGAATTGTGCCAGCCCCCACAATTCCCTCTGCATCTCACTGCATACACGCAGCACCCTTTGCATGAAACATTTTCCCCTTAGATTCCTTTTAAATTTTTTCGCACTCACCATCGATTTCTGCCCACTAGTTCTGGTCTCCCCCACTCCTAGCTTGTCTATTTGCCCTATCCATGCTCCTCATGATTTTATAAATTTCGTTAAGGTCGACTCTCCAGGGAAAACAGGTGCACCTGCATATTGAATCAGAAAATATTCTTGGACACACTTAGACTCCTAGTCATCCAACTCCTTAACACAATGGCATTCCCAGTTTATACTTGAAAAGTTAAAATTCCATTTTATTGCAACCCTATTAATCTTACAGATAACTGAGATCTGCCTGCATGTTGCTTCTCAATTTCCCACTGTCTATCTGAGAGCTTTTCTGCAATCCCAAAGAGGTCTTTCTTAGTTACATGCAAATAACTTCCCTTGATGGTCTCCAGGAGTATCCTCCCTAAGTACAGCCATAATGTTATCTTTAATTACAAATGCCACACCCCTCCTTTCGTGCCTCCCATTCTATCTTGACAATGACTCCCTACACTTCCCTGAGCTACTTTTCATCAGTAATAGCTATGATATTCCAATCCTGTGCTCCCAACCATGCCCGAAGTTAATCGGTCTTATCTGTCTGGCCTCTTGCATTAAATAGATGCAGTTCAGTTGCTCAGATTTACCTCACTCTCTCCTGTGCTCCTGCCCAACTTGAGTACTTAATTTGCTCACTTTATCTACTGCGCCACATTTCTTTGCTCATATGAATATACCCACTCCCCCTTTACTAGTTTAAAGCTTACCACGTCGCACTAGCAAATCTCCCCTTCAGGATATTTAGCTCCTTCCAATTCAGTTTCAACCCATCTGTCTTCGACAGGTCACTTCTATCCCAGCAAAGGTCCCAGAGGTCCAAACATTTGAATTCTTGCTCCTTACTTCAGCTCCTTAGCTGCACATTATCCTCGTACTCCTACTCTCACTAGCACATGGGACTGGGAAGAACACAGGTATTACTACCATTGAGGACCTCTTTGTAATCCCCTGCATTACTATTAGGAACAATGCAATGTATTAGTTCCTTCTGTACCACTGAACCTTTCCACCACAACTGATATCATCAAAACAAATGACTTTTCATCATCATAGTGTTCTTCCTGTGACATCACTGTTCACAGATTGATTCTCTCATTGAGAATCATAGTTAGAGAGATGTACAGCACGGAAATAGACCCTTCAGTCTGACTCGCCTGTGCCCACCAGATATCATAACCTAATCTCATCCCATTTGTCAGCATTTGACAATATACCTCTGAATCTATTCTCTTCATAGACCCATCCAGGTGCATTTTTTATGTTGTAGTTGTGACTATCTCCACCACTCCCTATGGCAGCTCATTCCAATAATGTGCTATCCTTTGCATGAAAACATTTCTCCTTAGGTCCATTTTAACTCTCACCCTAAAACTATGCCCTCTACTCTAGACTTCCCTACCCCAGGGAAAAGACCTTGTCTATTTATACTATCCATGCCCCTCATGATTTTATAAATCTCTATCAGGTCACTCCTCAGTCTCTGATGCTCCAGGGAAAACAGCCCCAGCCTATTCAGCCTCTCCTTTCAGACCAAATCCTCCAGTCCCGGCAACATTTTTGTCAATCTTTTCTGAACTCTTTCAAGTTTCACAACAGCCTTCCAATAGGAGGGAGACCAGAACTGTACACAGTATTCCAAAACTGGTCTAAAAACTGTCCTGTACAGTTGCAATATGACCTCACAACTCCTGTATTCGATGCTCTGACCAAGAAAGGAAAGCATTCCAAATATCTTCTTCACTAATCTATCCACTTGCGACTTCACTTTCAAGGAAATATGAATCTGCACTCTAACATCTCTTTGTTCAGCAACACTCCCCAGGACCTGACCATTAAGGTGGACGTCCTGCTCAGATTTGCCTTTCCAAAGTGTAGCAACGTACATTTATGTAAATTAAAGTCTATCTGATACTCCTCGGTCCATTGGCCCCATCTGATCATGATCCCGTTTTGTCATCTGCAAACTTACTAACTATCTCCTATGTTTACATTCATATCATTTTTATTAGTGATGAAAAGTAGTGGACCCACCACCGATCCTTGTGGTACATCACTGGTTACAGGCCTCCAGTCTGACAAGAAACCATCCACCACCACTCTCTGTCTTCTACCTTCGAGTCAGTTCTGTATCCAAATGGCTAATTCCCCCAGTATTCCATGAGATCTAACCTTGATAACCAGTTTATCATGATGAACCTTGTCGAATGCCTTACTGAAGTTCATTTAGATCATGTTCACTGCTTTGCCATCATCAATCCATTTTGTTACTTCTTCAAAAAACGAGGGGATACTGCATGTCGCAAAAATGTAAATTTCAAAAGGACAAGCAGAAATAAAAGTGCGATGGCATAGCATTGTGGAAATGGGATGAAGTAAATACACCAGCAAGAAATAATCTGAAATCAGAAGAATATAGACTCCACATGAGTGTAGGCAAGAAATAAAGTAAGTAGTTTGGCAGAAATGCTCTGTAAGACCCCAAACAGGAGCTACACGTTGGGGCAGATAATAATCAGGAGATAAAAAGTGCAAGTAGCATTAAACCTGGGTGACATTTATCAGCATGTTGATTTAAACAGTGAGATTAGTAGAGGAAGCTATGAGCATATTGTTTCTAGAATAACAATATTGTGAATCCAACCTTGTATTTGCCAGTTTGAATCTGGTGAAGTGTAATGAGGCAGGTTAGATACATGATGTCAGAGTGAACACTGACCATAACATGGATGAATGTCGCATTCAGTTTGAAAGGGAGGATCTTGGTTGGAAAATAACTGTGTGAAGCTTAAACAAGGGTAATTGCAAAGGAATGATGGCTGAGCTTGCTGGAGTGGACTGGGGAAAGCACTTAGCATCAAAGATATTCCATGGAGGTGAAAGAGAGGATTAGCAAAATTATTCTGAGTAGGATTGAAAGGAACAGGGTGGTCATTATGGGGATATTAACTTCCCCGATATTGACTGGAAATGTTATACCTCTTGTACATCGGATGGATCAGTGTTTTGTCCAGTTGTACATGAGGGTTTCCTGACACAGTATATCGAAGGGCCAAAAAGAGGGGAGGCTACAATGGATCTGGTGCTTGGTAATGATTAGATTCCCTACAGTGGGGAAACAGGCATTTCGGCCCAACAAGTCCACACCGACCCGCCGAACGGTAACCCACCCAGACCCAGACCCATTTCCCTCTGACTAATGCATCTAACACTATGGGCAATTTAGCATGGCCAATCAACGTGACTTGCACATCTTTGTGACTGTGGGAGGAAACTGGAGCAAACCCATGCAGACATGGGGAAAATGGGCAAACTCCACATAGACAGATTGCCCAAGGCTGGAATCGAACCTCGGACACTCGGGCAGTGAGGCAGCAGCGCTAATCACTGAGCCATCAAGCCGCACAGTGATGAACCAGGCCAGGTGTTTGATTTAGTTGTAGGTGAGCACTTTGGAAAGAGTGACCATAATTCAGTTATGTTCAGTTTCGATGGGGCAAGGGCAATTATAATGCGATTAGGCAAGAATCAGGATGCATAGAATGGGGTAGCATAGAGTGAGGGGATACAGACTATCGAAATGTCGAGGAGGTTTAAGGAACAGATATTGCGTATTCTTGTGAGGTATGTCCCTGACAAGCAGGTAGGAAGTGATAAAGTAAGGGAACCGTGGTTTACTACAGAAATTGCATCTCTTGGTAAGAAGAAGAAGGAGGCTTATGTGTTGATGAGGCAAGATGGTACAGATGAGGCGATGGAGAGTTACAGATCTGTTAGGAAGGATTTAAAGAGAGAGTTAAGAAGAGCAAAGTGAGGACAGGAGCAGTCTTTAGCAAATAGAATAAAAGAGAACCCTAAAGCTTGCTACAGGTATGTGAGGAATAAAAGGACCATGAGGCTAGGAATAGGGCCAATCAAAGACATTAGTGGGAAGTTGAGTGTGCACCCTGTGGAGATTGGAGAGTTGCTAAATGAACATTTCTCATCGGTGTTCACTCAGGAAAAGGTGAATATTGTGAAGGAGAAGAAGTAGTTTCAAGATGTTAGACTAGAACGGATTGAGGTTAGTTACGCACAGTTGTTATCAATTCTAGAAGGAATGAAAGTAGACAAGTCCCCTAGGCTGGATGGCATTTATCCGAGGATTCTCTGGGAAGCGAGGGAGGAGGTAGCAGAGCCATTGGCTTTGATATTTGAGTCGTCGTTATCTCCACATTTAGTACCTAAGGACTGGAGAATTGCAAATGTTGTGCCATTGTTCAAGAAGGGCAGCAGAGGTGACCAAGGTAATTATAGGCTCGTGAGCCTTACGCATGTTGTAGGAAAGGTTTTGGAAAGGATTATAAGAAATAAGATTTATAATCATCTAGCAAGCTACGATTTGATTTCAGATGTTTAACATGGTTTCGTCATGGGCAGGTCGTGTCTCACAAAACTCATTGAGTTTTTTGAGAAGGTGACCAAGCAAGCAGATGAGAGTAGGGCAGTTGATGTGGTATGCATAGACTTCAGTAAAGCCTTTGATAAGATTCCACATGGTAGGGTGATGGCGAAAATGCAGAGGCATGGAATTGAGGGTGATTTAGCAGTTTGGATTAGAGACTGTCTTTCTGGAAGAAGGCAGTGAATGGTAGTTGATGGAAAATATTCAGTCTGGAGTCCAGTCACGAGTTGCGCGCCACAAGGATCTGTTTTGGGACCACTGCTGTTTGTCATTTTTATAAATTACTTAGACGCAGGCATAGGTGGATGGACTAGTAAATTAGCAGATGATAGTAAAGTCGGTGGAGTACTGGACAGTTTGGCAGAATGTTACAGGTTGGAGGGGACTGCAGAAATAGGCTCAGAGATGGCAAATGGAGTTCAATGCAGCTAAATGTGAGGTGATGCACTTTGGGAAGAATAATAGGAAGGCAGTGTATTTGGTCAATGGAACAATTCTTGGTAGCGTGGATGCACAGAGGGTTTGGAGTCCATGTGTATAGATCCCTGAAAGTTGCCACCCGGGTAGATAGTGCTGTGAAGAAGGCATATCGTGTGTTCAGTTTCATTGGTAGAGGGATTGAGTTCTGGAACCGCAAAATCATGCTGCAACTACACAAAACGCTGTTGTGGCCACACTTGGAATATTGTGTACAGTTCTGGTCACCCCATCGCAGGAAGGATGTAGAAGCATTGGAAAGGTGTAGAGGAGTTTTACCAGGATGTTGCCTGGTCTGGAGGGAAGTTCTTATGAGAAAAGGCTGAGAGTTTTACGTCTGTTCGCATTGGAAAGAAGAAGGCTAAGGGAGTTTTTGATAGAGACATACAAGATGATCAGTGGATTAGATAGGATAGACAGTGAAATAATTTTTCCTCGGATGATGACGTCAGCATGTACGAGGGGGCATAACAACAAATTGAGGGGTGATAGATTTAAGACAGATGTCAGAGGAAAGTTCTTAAAACAGAGAGTGTTAAGGGTGTGGAATGCCCTACCTGCTAATTAAGTCAACTCAGACACATTAGGGAGATTTAAACAATCCTTAGATAAGCACGTGGATGATTTTGAGATTGTGTAGGGAGTCGGCCTGAGAATAGTTCACAGGACGGTGCGACATCAAGGAGCGAAGGGACTGTTCTGCGCTGTATTGTTCTATGTTCTATGTTGTAAGATATTTGAGGAACAATGGCAGACGCTAAAAAGAACAGCACATGACGCATATCAAAGATATATTTCAGTGAGGAAAAAGAGTTATAGGAAGGGGATGAGCTAGCAACAGTTAACTAGGGAAGTTAAGCACTTATAAAGAGTCATCTGGACTCGAAATGTTAGCTTGCTTTCAATGTTCGTGCGAAGATTTGTAGCTCGGGTGGCTACTCATTGCTCGTTTGCTGCCATATCCCAATATTCCAAATCACACCCTTCCCTCACTTGGAAGTGATAGCAGTTTTCCAGGTACCTGTTCCCTCCTGCAGGACCATCCCACACCTTCTCACATTCTGAACGCTTGGAAAACTAACCAAGAACATTACATTGAATAAGTAGACTCAGACTGAATTGGACCTCTCCAAAATAACATGAGCGGACATTGGGTTCACTGCTTGATCAATAGGATTACTGAAAATATTGGAACAGTGGCTTTGTGATTCGTACTGCTGCCTCACAGCACCAGGGAGCTGGGTTCAATTCCAGCATCAGGGAATTGTATGAAGTTTGTAATTCTCCCATGTTTGCATTGGTTTCCTCCCACGGTCCAAAGATGTGCAGCTTTTGTACATTGTGTCCTGGAAAGTGCAGACTTTGTGTATTAGCCATGGGAAAGGTGGAGTTAAAAGAATATGCGATGACATTGGGTCATGGAGGGATGCTTTTCAGAGAGTCAGTGTGGATTCGATGGGCTGAATGGCTTGCTTCCACATGAAAGGATTTTGTGATTCTAACAAACTCACTATCTGCAAGCTGGAAATTTATAAATATCCATGTCTTGTTTAATATTCGACAACGTTACACCTATAGATATTTATCAGGCTCAACAGGTCTGGCAGCATCTGTGCAGAGACCTCAGAGTTAACGTTTCAGATCAAGTCACCCTTCCTCAGAACTGATGGGAGCTGGGAAATGTCAGTTCATATACAGAAGCTGGGGTGGGAGTGGTGAAGGGGTGAGAAGTAAATGGTATGTGGTGATTGCACCCAAAGAGAGAGAAGAGCAGTTAGATAGAAAAAGGATTGGATAATGATCTGGGTAGGGGAGTGAATAGCTGTTAATGGAGACTGTTAGTGGCTAACAATGCTTTGTGTGTGATAACAGACTCTGTGATAACAAGGCATGGTTGTGTGGGTTGGAGTAAGGACATGGGAGAGCTCAGACCTCAAAGTTATTTAATATGATATTGAGTCTGCAGGATCCCCAGGCTGAAAATGAGGTGCTGTTCTTCCAGCTTGCACTGACCTGCATTGGAGCATTGCAGCAATCCTGAGACAGAGGTGCTGACCAGGTTACAGTGTGGTGTGTGAAAAGGCAACTGGAATTTCAGGGGTTTTTTTGGAAACGGAATGCAAGTGTTCTGAAGTTGACCCTTCATACTTCCAATAGAGAGGAGGCTGCATTGTGAGCAGCAAATGCAGTAGACTAGATTGTCAGAAGTGCAGGGAGGTGAAGGTGTGTGAGGGCCCTTGGATACTGAGGAGGTAGGAAATAAATGGACACATGTTACACCTCCGGCAGTGGCAGGAAAAAGTGCTATGATACTTTGTGGGGGTGTTGGAAGTAATCAGAGTGTCCCAAAGGGAATGGTTTCTGCAGGAGAGGAGGTGTGTGGTCTCTGGTGGTGGCATCTCGCTGGAAGTGGCAGATATGGCAGCTGATGATCTTTTGGATGGTCATGCTGTTGGGATGACAGGTAAGGACAAGGGGAATCCTATCACTGTTGCAGGACGGAAGAGAGGGGGTGAGGGCTGAAGTGCGAGAGATAGGTTGGTCCCACTTGAGAGCCCAGAGGAATCCTTGGATGAGGAAGAACGTGAACATTTTGGTGGATCCCTTGTCAAAGTTAACATTGTCAGAACCAATGTGATGGAGATGGAGTAACTAGAAGAATGGAATGGAGACTTTACAGGGAGCAGGGTGCGAGTATATAAAGGCCAGGGAATTGTGGGAGTTTTGGGGTTTATTGTGGATTCTTAGTGGCCAATCTATCCCCAGAAATAGAAACAGTGATGTTGACGAAGGGTTCAGAGATAGACCAGGCGAAGGTGAGAGTGAGGTGAAAGTTGGAAACAAATCGATAAACCTTCTAATTTCTGAATGGGAGACGGAGGTGGCACCATGCTCCATGCCCTCAGATCCAATCCTGACTTTGTTATTAAGCCTGCAGATCAGTGTGGGGCTGTAGTAGTCGGCAAACGGACCACTACATTGCAGAAGTTGAGATCCCTCTCAGGTACCTTCTCCTATCGGCGTCTAACCTGTGACCCCATGATGGAACATCAGGTCATTGCATCAACCACGGTCACCAACCTAATTTCATCTGAGGATCTGCCCCCAATCCAAATACCTCCAGCTGATTATCCCACAATTCCGCACAGCTCGCTTATACCTCCTTCCCAAAATTCATAAACAGGATTATCCAGGCAGACCCATTCTTTATGTCTGCTCCTGCCTCTCAGAACTCATCATTTCCTACCATGACTCAGTCTTGTCTCACCTGCTGCAGTCCCTGCTCACCTACATCCGCCATTCCTCTGACACTTTATGCCCATTCCAAAATTTCCAGTTTGCGGCTTCAGCTGCCTCCTCTTTACCATGGACATGAAATCCATCTACACCTCCATCCCCCCACCAGGATGGTCTCAGGCTCTCTGCTTCTTCCTGGAACACAGGGCTGAACCATCCTCACCCTACACCACTCGCCTCCCCTGGGCCGAGCTCATCCTCACACTCAATTCTCTTTTCACACCCCTCGTTGTTTCCAGTCAGAGGGGTGACCATAGGTACCCATTTAAGCCCCCATTTTGGCCTGTCTCCTAATGGGGTATATGTAACATTTCTTGTTCCCACTCCAGCAAATGTGTTGCTGGTCAAAGCACAGCAGGTTAGGCAGCATCTCAGGAATAGAGAATTCGACGTTTCGAGCATAAGCACTTCATGAAGGGCTTATGCTCGAAACGTCGAATTCTCTATTCCTGAGATGCTGCCTAACCTGCTGTGCTTTGACCAGCAACACATTTGCAGCTGTGATCTCCAGCATCTGCAGACCTCATTTTTTACTTGTTCCCACTCCAGTCCAACACATGAGTCTTTCTCTGGTATATCAATGATATCACCGGTGCTGCCTCCCTTTCTCATCTGGAATTATAAAAGTTTATTCATTTTGATTCCAAGTTCCACCCTGCTCTCACCTTCACCTGATCCATCCTTCTCTTTCCTCAACATTCCTGTTTCCATTTTTGGCGATAGACTGGCCAATAATATCCACAATAAACCCACCAACTCCCACAATTAGCTGGCCTGAACATTCTCACACTCTGCTTCATGTAAATACTCCATTCCATTCTCCTCGTTAATCCGTCTCCATCACATTCATCCCGATCCTTCCAACTTCAACAAAGGAGCCTTGAAAATGTCTACTCTCTTCCTGAACCATGGATTCCCCAGCACTGTTGTTGAAAGGGCCCTCAACTGGGTCCCAGCCATCTCTGACATTTCAACCCCCACTCCTTCTGTTCCCTTCCGCAACAATGATATGGTTCCCCTCGTCCTGACCTGTAATCCCACCAGCACCAACATCCAGAAGATCATCAGCCATAATCTCTGCCACCACCAGACACATATTCCACTCACCTCCCTTGTCCACCTTCCATTAAGACTGTTCCCTCCAGGACACCCTGGACTCTTCTTCCTTCACTCCCAACAGCCCCCCCCCCCCCCCCCCCCCCCCCCCCCACAGCCTCAGGGCACCTTCATCTACAACTGCAGAACATGGAACACCTGTCTGTTTCTTTCCTCCCTCCTCAGTATGCAAGGGCCCAACAGACTTCCAGGTGAAGCAACACCTTATCTGTGCTTCACTTAATTTAGACAACTGCATTCACTGCTCACAATGTGGACTCCTCTCCATTAGGGAAATAAAGCATAGACTGTGTGACTGCTTTGTTGCACACTTGTATTCTGTCTATAAAAAAAGACCCTGAGCTTCCAGTTGCCAGCTCCTTTAAGCATCACCCTGTTCCCTGGCCAACATCTCTGTCTCAGGCTTCCTAAGAACAGCACCTCATTTTCCACTTCTGGACTCTGCAGCCTCCCTGACTCAATATCGAATTCAATAATTTTAAGAATTGAGCGCTCCCATGTCCTTACCTCAACCCCAACACATCAGGCCTCATCATTCAGAGTCTGGTATTAGATACAGCCCATTGTTAGCCACAAACCATCCCCATTAACAGTTCCTCACTCTCTGAGCCAGACGGTTATTGATTCCAACTGTTTTTCCTTGTCTTTAGGCTCTGTGCCCAGATATTGGACAGTTCTTACCCCAATCCCCACATTAATGTCTGCATATAAACTGACATTTTCTGAGCTGCCATCAGTTCTGAGGAAGGGTCACCCAATCCAAAACATTAACTCTGATTTCTCTCCATAGATGCTGCCAGATGTGCTGAGCTTTTCCAGCAACTTCTGTTTTTGTCTCTTATTTGCAGCATCCACAGTTCTTTCAGTTAAAATTGAACTGCTACAGTTTTCATCATTGACCACTTCAGTAAGACCATCACACACCTTCCATTGCACAATGTAATCTCTCAGTATTTGCAACTCCTTCTCTTCACTAAACTATCTAAATCCCACCTTCCCCACTCAAACATCCTCTTCCCCCTCCCCCTCATTCTCACACTGATAATGTCCAACTTCCACATCGCCCTCACCTTCACCTGGTCGATCTGTGATTCTTCTTTATCTTCCTTGACATGTCTGTTTCCACTTCTGGGGATAGACTGACCAATAATATCCACTATAATCCCGTCTCTCCAGCTACGTAGAGTATACATTCTCACACTGTGAGAATTTAAACTGGGGCCTTTGAGACCCGACATAACTGGATCTACCATCAGGAAAATGAATACACGTGTTTACCTGGGTTAATAGTGTGTATCATTTGTCTCCAGACAGTGTACTGTAAAGGGCCAGTGAACTGTGCGAGAGACAGAGAGCCATCAGCAGCTGAGAGTGCCTCTGTCTCCTCACTAATCCTGTAAACATTAAACAGATGACATCATAAACTCTGTTATTTTCGAACATTTATGAAAACATTTACACAGTCAAGCGTTCTGCATTTTTCATGTTTGAGTCAATGGGATAGAAAGTGAAATGTTTATCTTATTGTTGTAACTAACCCAACAAGAATTCGATAATGCAAGGGCAAGGATTGGAAACACCCAGGTCCGGAGAAAGGCCCATGTCCTGATAACAGATTAGGTACTGAGACATCACACACCGCAGGAGATAATATACGTTTCCTCCATCTCCTTGCCGTATTATAAACAGAGCTTGTGGAACAGAGACAAAAAACCGGAAACATCTAAAAGCCTCATATCCAACTGTGTAATACATGGGTCCCACAACCCTCCGAGAATCCTGCTCCTCTACTTCCGGCCTCCTGACCATCTCCGATTTTAGTCTCTCCCCTTTCCCCGTAACCCCACCCCCACCCCTCGCCCTCCCCCCACTCCCCCCCATTGGAGGTCGGGCCTTCAGCTGCCCACTCCCTCAGCTCTGCAATTGCCTCCCTGAACCTCTCCATCTTTCTATGCCACTTTCCTCCTTTAATATCCGCAAAAACCAACAGCAATCACCTGGATTCATAGCTCAGTGACACTTTTCTATACTTTCCAACTCTCATGCAAAGTACTCAGAACATTACGTTACACTAGTTAAAGATTTTTTTTTATTTTGCATTTATTGTTCCCTTTATAAAGGCTACGGTGCGAGTTAGCGTTGTAAAAAGTGAAACAAAAATGATTCCCCCTTTCAACTCTGACTGTCTAGGGCTGGTCAGGAGCCATGCAGGGACAGGGATGGCCATTCCCTGGAAACATGGACCATGTGTCTCTCACTGGGTCGGGGGAAGGTCACAGTCACACAAACAGTCACAAAAATCAGGGCAGTGATCACTTCCAGCCTCGGGACCAGGCTGTATTTACAGGCACCTTGTCATTGTTTACAATGCTGCAGAACAGTGTCATAACATCTAATACCGTTTAAAACTTGGAACAATCTTCTTCTTATAAAAAAAAGGGGGTGTGAACCATAACCGGAGTTACTGTTATCCGATGAATCACCCTTTAAAGCGGCACCATTAACCAGGAAATAAATCCATAATTACCCGTCCCTGAGTTACTGAGCAAACTGTGCAGAGTTTCAGTAAAGAGCATGTCCTACCTTCTCTTCCGACCAGCTTCCTCCTGAAAGAAATGAATCACAAACAGTGAGGATGGCAGTAACAGATTTCAGGAGGAGACAGACAGACACCCGCCCACACACACACTCTTCACATGGAACTGGAACTGGATTACAATGGGAGTTCCAGGAGACAATTAAACTTGGGGAACACAGAGATAATAACAAAACAAATACAAACATAACAATCCATTCCCGGGAGAATGTTGGTATTCCCGGGAATCTGCAGATAGTTTGGCAGCGGTTCGTCAAAAAACAAAAATTACCGGAAAATCTCAGCAGGTTTGGGAGGATCTGTGGAAAGAAATCAGAGTGAACGCTCCGGGAGCATTGATCCTTCTTCAGTAACAACAACAGAACCGTCTGGACAGTCACAAGGTCAGTTCACTTTTTTACACGACATTCCATATTATTTTTACAGTTGTCATCATCATGTCCGAAATCTGTCTGAAACAACCTGCAATATCTTCCCTCACCTTCAGAAATATCAGCTCGTCTTTTTGCTCCATCTGTTTCTGCAACTTTGAGAGGTTGTCCTCAATATAATTTAAATTCTCCTGAATCTCTCGAAGGTTTTTCTCCATTGGTTCTACAATCCTCTCCTCTTCTTCCCTGAGATCTCTGAGTAAACGCTGCTCTTTCTCAGTGAGAATCTGGTGCATTTTAGTGAACTCGGATATGATGTGGGTCTGCAGACGGCTCGCCTGTTCCTACCAAATGAAATGTGAAACCTCATTAATGTCCCGCGATAAAGGGAACAAAACTAACCGAATTCCCAGAAAATCAACACAGGGAGACCTCACCCTCACTTCGGAAATCTTCCGTTTCTGGGTCAGTTCCGTTTCTTGAACCACCGATTTCTTCTCTGTGAGAGAATCTAAGGCAGATTTCAGCTTAGCCTGGAATTGGAAGAGAAATCGCATCATGAAACTGTCAGACTTTGAAACTGTGACACTATTCACAGCTTTTAAACATTTCCTCTTTACCTTGTATATTTTAAGTCCTTCTTTAATCTGTATGAAGCGGTGCTCTCTGTGCTTCGGTGCAGTGACACACATCACACAGACCAACTTTCTGTCAGTTTCACAAAACAGCTCCAGTTCTCTCTGATGTTTCTTACAGTGAGGTTTACTCTTCGTCTCCGTCGGATCCAGCTTTAATTTTCGAGCCACCTCGGCCAGATTCCCTAAGGGCCGATTTACCCTGAGGTTTCTTTCCGGAAACACCTCTCTACATTGCGGGCAAGAGTTTATGTCCTTCTTTTCCCAACTCTGGGAGATACAGGAGCGGCAGACGTTGTGTCCACAATCCAGTATAACCGGATCAGTGAAGAAATCCAGACAAATGGGACAAATTGCCTCCTCGGTCAGTCTCAGGAGCTGCTGTCTAGAAACCATGTTAACATTCAGCACTTCCTGATACAAACCGCTTTCAGTTTCTATGTGACTGCGCTGGTGAACACATTCAGTTCAATCACTTACCGATGGATTTTACTGCAATTATCAGAGAAGAGTAATCAGTAACTATGGTTTATAAAGGTTTTGACCTGGGAACAAGTGAAAAACAATATTTTGAAGGAGAAACAGGTTGAGGATGGTGACAGGGTTTTGACCCCATCCCAGGAGGGTGAAGGTGCC